>NC_064427.1:24301985-24632342 GCF_023375975.1 Astyanax mexicanus | reverse complement strand
GTTGGTAAAAGTAGAAAACCATAAACCACAAAACTTCATTGAAAAGCTAATCCAGCAAAATGAATCTAAAACAGAGCTGGGGAAAAGGGCCATGTCCAAAACCCCCAAACTGTTACATCACAGTCTTGGCTCATTTTACATTTTACACTCCTTAAAATGGCAGCCTGTATTATTTTGTTTCTAAACTAAAAGCAGAAGCATTTTTGAGTGGAAAAGGGAAAAAAATATTGTGTTTAATGTTACCAGCATGCTGGACCGACCATCCTTGCTAAGCCTAATAATATATTCATTCTAAAAACTGGGGTGTCGGGTCGCTTTTCACGTCTTTACATACTTACATCACATGTACAGCCTCTAAAAAAGGATCCGGCTTAGTTTTACTCTACGTGAGCGGCTGGTGGAGCAATGGAGACTTCAGAAGAGGAAACTCAGAGCTCAGTAGCTCCTCCATTCACTCATAGTAAAACCAAAGTGTGTAGTTTAAGTGAAGTTTCTGACTGAGAGCTTTCTCTCTCTCTCTCTGACTGAACATAACCTGCAATCGAATTAATGCGCTCTAAAAAGAGACCACATCACACCCGCCCAGTTTAAAAAGATTGTTTCACATTCTCACTGCAATTACCCATTCTTACCAAAGAGGGCCCTAAATCCACCAAATCCCAAAACTTACCGACATCAGCTTTAAATGTATACACATCCAGATTAACAGTGGCTAGAAGGCTAGAAACTAATGCTAGGGCTATTGATGAATGAAAAAATGGTGCTAGGCAGCTGCTACTTTAAAAAAAAAAAGAATAAAAAAAAAAAAACAGATAACTAAGCCAACTGGCTACAATCTCTTGTGGGCTAACCACATACTGTACCACAACAAGAGGACCCATAGAGAAGAGCAAAACTATTTAAAAGAGGCTTGGAAATAATCACAAGAAAGAATTTGCTTCTGTTGCAGTGCTAAACTAGGCTAAGCTAGGCTAAGCTAGGCTAATGTAGGATACACCGCCACAGTGATTTGCCTTGGTCAAGTAGTCCAAACCATTAAAGCAGAGCTTTAAAGTCCTCTGTAAAAGTAAATGTTGTGATGTTTTGATTCTGAGACAAAATAACAGGATAGTAAACAGGATTGTTAAACCACATCTGAACATTTTCCATCCTCACCAAAATCCCACACCTACTATTTGGGTCATTATAGATTTTTTTTTCCCAAGCAGAAATCTTTTTGACTCAGTTTTTAATCTAATAAAATCTATATTTTCTTTAAATGTGAATAATTGATTTTGGTAATCAAAGTTTGGTCACACTTCTCTTCTTGCTCAATGTGTTTTATTTACTTTTTATGATTTTTTATACTGTATACTTAATATTAAATTCTATATTAAAGCTATATAAATATATGGTAACACGTGTGGAATTTTTTTGAAAACAAAAAGTGTTAAAAACAACCCAGAATATGTTTCATACTTTAGATGCTTATAAGTTGCACATTTATCTTTAAGGACAAATCTACACACTCTTGGTATTCTAATCTCAGTGTCTTCATGAGGGAGAGTCACCTGGAATAGTTTTTTCAGCGTCTTGAAGGAAGGAGTTCCTGGAGGTGCTGCACAATAGTTGTTACAATAATAGATGCTTTTCCTTCTCGCTGTGCCATCTCATTTTTTTACTATTTACTACATAACTCTGTGTGTCTCTTATTTGTTCTAATGTTTTAAATATTAATGTACAATGTAAAAAAATAAATAAATAAATAAATAAAGAAATAAAGAATTACTGTATTTTATGTCTGTCCCAACATTAACTCTGATCAACTCTGTTATCTGTTACCCATGATATAAAACTGCCCAAACTCTGTACACAGTTCTCATAAAAAAAACACACTTCTTCTGTGCCAAACTTTTAATGAAAGTCGGTGTAAAAAAAAGTCAGTTTGGAACATTTCTATTCGTCCATAAATCATGAAACGTTGACACAATTCCAAATTAGGTAAAAAACTAAGATACAAGCATTTTTTGTGTTACAGTGGTGAAATGTTATGTGGGACATGGCTGCAGAAGCAGCAGGGTAGGGCTGGATGATACAGTCAAAAGTATACAATAATAAAATACATATAATACATTTTTTTTATTTGAGTTGATATCATTTAATTCTCATTTTAATATGAACAACATAAAAGCCACAGAAAAAAAACTGATCTCTGTACCTACAAAAAAAGGATTTGGCAATTCATGTAATGCGTTCTGTAATGAAATCAGTCAGTGATGGATGCTGAAAATAATGTACACTGAAATATATAATAATTTTTTTTTTTATTGTGGTACATACTGATAGTGAATTATTACCCAGCCTTACACAATGGAAATTGCACACCAATGTAGCTCAGACATGGTATAAACCACGACATCAACCAGAACTGTGCCACTTATCATCTGAGAAATGACTTATTGCTCATACCGAAACTACTGAACATGACCAACAGAGGGCGCCGCGTGGAATTAAAGCCTAGAAAAACAAACTGGCCATGATATGAGCCCAGAGAACCACACTGTAAGTGCATGCTGAGTGTTGTCTAAGTAAATGCTGATTGTGGGTGTCAATCAGTGTCGGGTGACTCAGTAAAGAAGCTGATATTTGAAGGGGAAGGAAACTCCAAATAATATCACAGTGTTTTCCCCTGTGGTTTCTCTCTCTCTCGCTCTCTCTGTCTCTGTGTGTGTGCACTAGTGTGAGTGTGTGTGCACTAGTGTGTGATCATGTGTGTGGCTCACCGCTCCAGGGTTGGGCCTGCACCACCTGACTCCACTCGCTCCACTGGCTGTAGTTAATTAAAGCATCCTGCGCTCGGACTCGGATGTGGTGCAGGTGGCTTTCCAGAGCGTCCATGATCTGCACACTGGTGTCCTCCGTCTCCAGCTGGTCACAAAAACAACCACACACACACACACACACACATGAACACACACACTTTTTTACTTTCTATGAAGACAGAGAGGCAGGCAAGGTTCCTCTATTGCTCCTGGCAAGTTTCTGAACTATAATAAAACCGATTCATAGTTCAACATGTTTTAACCATGTGTCTGGGGTTTTGCAGTATGCTAAAAAAGAGCATAATGAAGGCTTTCGAAAAAATTCCAATCTGAAAGATATGCTTTTAAAACATTTCAGTCTCTCGAGCCTATCTGTTTGCCCAGGAAAAGAAAAGTGCGTAGGGCCAAGAATACACTGCATGAGGCTGAAAATCTATACGCTGGGGAGCTGCTCACATTACAGCATTTCAATACCGAGTGTTTGACTTGGCAGCGGCGCTCCATCCAGCATCCAGCTCCAGCATCCAAACTCCTGTGTGACAAGATCTGTTCTCTATTTTGTGAGCTTTAATTCACAGCACTTCGGGAAGGCTTTAGGATGCCAGATCCAAAAAAACAAAGACTCGAATCTTAACTTTCAGCAGGAGTTTAGATTTCTTCCATTTCTTCAATCTTGTATTTATTCACACTGAAGGAGCTACAAGCTAAAAGTATGGAAGGAGGCAGTCATTTTGAAAGTTTTAAACGTTAAGTTGTTAAAGGAGACCCAATCCTATTTTTCTTTTGTACCCTAACCCCTTGTTTTTGAGTAAAATAAACTGATACAGATACAGATATAGGAGCGCTGAAGTTCAGCAGCCTAGCTGCAGGTTGACTACTTAACTTTAGGGCATAGTATGTCTTTAAAAAGGGAGCAGGTGGTGCAGCAATTAATTATTACTGTCAATTGGTTAATTCCTTTGTGATGGGGAGCTTTATAAAGTGACAGTTTAATTGAAAAGTTACTTTATTTTAGTAAATTCAGTTGAAAATGTAAAACCCTTATATTTCATAGATATATTAAACACAGAGTGATCTATTTTAAGCTTTTCTTCTGACAATCTTACAAGAATTCATGCTTGCCTCTGCTGGCAACTTTTATGAAGATGAAGATTTCATTTTCCAGCAAGACTTGGCACACTGCCACACTGCCAAAAGTACCAATTGGTCTTATATAATATTACATTTTTCTGAGACACAGATTTTTGGGTTTTTACTGGGTGTAATCTATAATCATCAACAATAAAAGACATAAACACTTAAAATAGTTCACTCTGTGTTTAATATATCCATTAGTTTCACAACTAGTTTTCAACTGAATTACTGAAAAAAATAACTTTTGAATGATATTCTAATTTTCTGAGATGCACGTATAGATTGAATTTTTCCATTCCATCTTAAATGCTGCAGCCAGATAAAAAATGCTGATAAAAATATGTAGTTTAATTTGAAACTTAATTTTACAAAGCTAGTGTTTGCATTCAAGAGAATTCCATGAAAGAAATTAATATGTTTTTAATTTTGCTTCTACAATAAAGCAACACATTATGGTAATAAACCAACACACACACACACACACACACACTCACACACAGACGGCTCTGAGAGAGTAAACATCTGGAGTTCTGATGAAAGGCCGAGCTGTCAGGGGCTGAGAGATAGCATCAGTGGCTCTGAACTGTGTGGAGCTCAGATGAAAGAGTGAAGAGGAGATAGAGAGAGAGAGAGAGAGAGAGAGAGAGAGAGAGGACTGGGGGAAGGGAGAGGAAAGCTGCAGGAACGCGACTCGGAGGCTACAGCACAGCACAGCAGAGCGGAGCTTGTGTGGTAAGACAGTGTGTGAGACAGAGATAAAGTGTAGGAAGAACTAAGCCAGGGCTGACTGTCTGTCTCTTCACTGACTTCATATAGGCATACTGTGTAAAACTGCTGTCCCAAAACCAGTCCAGGAGCTGCATTAGCCAGTAACACAACACAACAGAAACCTTGTGTGTAAACACAGCCCAAATGTTTACCTAAAACATTGTTGCATCCAACTTCTTAGGTAAATGGAACATCATTGGTGTAAGACCTTTTAAAGCAAACTCTCTAAATTTGGTACATTACTTAAATTAGCAGGTGTCTACAAACTTTTGGACATTTAATGCATATTTATTTCAGTGCTCTCACACAAAAACTTTATCTTTAATTGCAAATGGTAACAGTTTGTAGAATTTATCAGGGAAATCTAAAAGAATGCAAAGAGAAACTGCCAGATTTACAATATATCAAACAATAAAAAAGCATGAGTTTCAGTTTTATATTATGTATCACTTCAAAGTCAAAAGGATGTGTGTCAGCATTTTGACATTTAGTCCTCAGAAAAACAGGAAAGCAAGAGTTCAGTGGAGAACACGCAGTAAGCTAAAAACTACAAACCTCTCCCATCATTTTTATTATTTTTGTTTTTTTATTTTTAATGAACATTACTACAATGTCTTGTTTTGTGCCAGTTTTTGACCCAGTGGTTTCTTTACTGGTTGAATGTTTTCATTGACACTTAAGAAAATTATATATAAAGAGTCTTCAAACAGGAACTGACCTTGGACCAGTAGTTAGACCCCACTGGCTTGTACTGCAGCTCGAACTTCAGAGGTAAACCAGCCATAACAGGCCAGGACTGTGGGAAATTCCACTGCACCAGCAGTCGAGTGGATTCACCCGGCACTTCCAAAGCGGTCACTGCTTCGGGAGCATGGGGCTTCACTGTACACAGAGGAGGAGCAGAGTCAGGCAGACACACACAAACACACACACACACACACACACACACACACACACACAGCAAAGCAAAGTACACCAGCTTCAGATTTAGGTAACTAAACCCTCAGATTTTTGCTGACTCCACAGCTCAAACTTGAAAAAAAGCTAAAAAAAAAAAATGGGAGGGGTAGTTTGGTACGAACACTGGGTGATGTATGGGTTTAGAGATGGCGGAGCAGGAGGGAGAGCTGATTGGCTGAGCTGCAGCAGCAGCAGTTTGCCTCTAATTGCTGTGAGATTCAAATGATTGGAAGTCAGCAGGGGGGTGGTATTACTGATATAGTATTGACTGACATGATATGAGCTGCATACACTGTAAACCCAGAAGTTGTTTGAACTCAAACAAATTAAGTCTGTTTTACATAAAATTGGATATTTCTAAACAATACTCAACTATTTTGAGTTAGTTGAACATTCTTGGGCACATACACATTCAAACTGAGATCTCTGAGTTGAATCAACTTATAATAACTGAGTTTAGTCTGTTGCCATTAACAGCTTCTTTTCCATTGGCTTCTGTCACAATCGATTTGCATACTGGGTGTGTCCCCCAGTTTGTAGCACTCACCATCAGTGTGTAGTGATTCCCCCTGGGCTACCTTAGGTAAACTTGTAGATCATATATTACGATTAAATGCTTGGTCTCTGTGTTGTAGCTGTAGAACAAGCATCATTTACTGAGCTGCAGTAACTCTGTGTTCTCTCTGTGCTCTCAGTTCTTTTAATTCGTTACTATTTTCTTTCATCTACTTTTCTAAGAGTATTTTAAAAAATGTTGAATGAAACCGGAAAGAAGACTAAATACAAGTTCAGGAAAATATGAATTTTAAATATATATGTATATGTATTTGTTAAGTTCATTGTACTTTAAAATTATATTACATGAACTTAAAATTTATTAGGTAATCGGTTACAACAAAAGTTTTGAGTTTAGTCAACTTATCGGGTTTTACAGTGTACAATAAGCATATGTTGAGTAAAAACAACTCTAGGTAATCATTGCAATAAACTTAAACAAATAAGTGTGCAAAAGTTACATTAATTTACAATGTTAAGTTTCAGCTACACCACATTTTGAGTGTCAAGTACTTTTGGTTTGTCTGTTGAACTTAAAAATTAAAGTTTGTTTAACTCCATACAGTAATTACAAATTACTAAAAAAAATGAGTTTTCAAAACTTAATTCATTTGAGGCAACGAATTACCTCAAATGATTTGAGTAGACTTAACTTATTAGGGTTTACAGTGTATAGTGATGTGTCTGCGTACCGAAGTACATGGACACATCATCTAAAAGAGAAAATTACCAGAGTAAAAGCATTTTTTGACGATTAGAAAAGGTTTATAAAAATTTTAAGCAAGACTGGTACGTCTCATTACTTCTAACAAACACATTTCAGCTATTAATGGAAAAAATATAGTTTAGGGTCTAGTGGCTCTTTAAAGCACAAACAAAGGCTCACTTAACGCTTTCTGGCAGGCTTACTCGATTTTTGGACATCCACATAGATGATGGTGGAATTGGAGCCCAGCGGATTGACTTCTGTGATGTTCACCAGGCACTTGGGCTTCCAGAACTCATGATTGTTGATGGTGCACTCGTTGACATCCATAGACGTCTGCTTACAGTGCTGTGCCCTTTCATCATTCACACTGTGGTGCAGAATAGATAGATAAGTAATTAAAAGCAACAATTTATAAACACATTCAAGGGGAGAAATTTTACAAATATTCCTTATGACAGCATTTATTAATTAATGCATGGCTCTTGGGTGTAACGGTATGTGTATTCTTTACAAACCGTCACAGTACGAGGGTCACGGTTCGGTTTGCATAAATGCACACAGAATACACGGTACAGGCAGTTTAGCTTTGAGCACACAGGCTGAAAATGGCGACTGGAAGAGTGGAAAAGACACACAGGAGCAAGAAGACCTGCTGCTTTTAAATCAACTGTGTGGGAATACTGTGGGTTCCCTCTGAACTACAGCAGTAATATATTATATATATATATATATATATATATATATATATATATATATATATATATATATATATATAGTAGCATCCTTATTGAGCGGCATCATCCAGACCTACCAATAACCAGAACTAATAAAGTAACCTCAACCCAACTACTTATCCACACTGCTATTAAGCAGCCTCTAGATGTGAAATCAGACAGGTCCCAAGCCATTACTGAAGTACAGGGGTTGGACAGTGAAACTGACACCTGTCATTTTAGTGTGTGAGGTTTTTAATGGCTAAATTGGAGCATCCTGGTGGCCAATCTTCATTAATTGCACATTGCACCAGTAAGAGCAGAGTGTGAAGGTTCAGTTAGCAGGGTAAGAGCACAGTTTTGCTCAAAATATTGCAATGCACACAACATAATGGGTGACATAACAGAGTTCAAAAGAGGACAAATTGTTGGTGCACGTCTTGCTGGCTCATCTGTGACCAAGACTGCAAGTCTTTGTGATGCATCAAGAGCCACGGTATCCAGGATAATGTCAGCATACCACCAAGAAGGAGCAACCACATCCAACAGGATTAACTGTGGACGCTGTAAGAGGAAGCTGTCTGAAAGGGATGTTCGGGTGCTAACCCGGATTGTATCCAAAAAACATAAAACCACGGCTGCTCAAATCACGGCAGAATTCAATGTGCACCTCAACTCTCCTGTTTCCACCAGAACTGCCTGTCAAGACAATAAATTATTGTGGTCTTAAACCAGGTGCACATTGTTTTTTTTTTTTTTCATTTTTATTCAGTTTGCCTAATGTAAACTTGTATGAACATACAGAGAACTGTAAAAGAAAAAAATATTATAATGAAGTTCCATTGTTATTATGAAGTTAATAAAGGTGAGGCTATACAGAATGCCCAGCCTTTTTTATTTTTTCCACCAACCATACCGAAAACGTACTGAAATGTGAATTTTCTGTACCTTTACACCCATACCCAAAAGATGATGGTACTTCAGTCTAGGAAGCTATATAAGTTATACAAATGTAAGTTTATAGCTATTCACATGCCATGTGTTCCCACCTGTAAGTGGTGATGTAGTTGGTGGGCAGGTGAGTCGTCACCCTCTGCGTCCAAAAGCAGTGGATTATAAAGTGACTTGGCACTCGGCAGGAAACATTGAGATAACCGGGAGAGTCTGAAAGATACAAACAGGACACAATTCCTTCACACCGGGGGGAAAAACAAGCTCACACAAAAACAAGTACCATCCACATCACACAGCACTTACAGTGCCCTGGAACCCCTGAGGGGACGCTACACGAAGGTAAACATGAAACGCAGTGTACATTTAGATACGGGCGAGCTCGCCCTTCCGAACAGGAAGCTGGAGTTCTGTGATGTAGTGATTTCCTGTGAGAGGAAGTGCTCTAAATTCTACCACATAAGCGGGTGCACACACACACACACTTATTGTCTCCACTGGTCCTCCAATGCTGAAGTGCTTCCATTTTTACAAATACATTTCCGGACCTGCCAACAGTGAGAAGCCGCAGAAAGTGGTGGAGGTGATTGTAAGCAAATACAAATAAGCTATTAACAATTTCAATTACTTTTAATTACTTTGACATTTATTAAATATATCACTTAAGTTTTCCTCCAACAGTCTAAAAATATGGAGACCACGTTAATTAGATACTCTAAAGGGCCCTATTTTAGCGATCTATAGGCGAGTCATCAACCGTGTATTCTGCAGCTTGATTTAGGCCATGTTAATGTGTCTTTGCTATCGTAACGACGAGAAAAGTACAGCTTGCATGGCTCGAAACACACAAAAAACATTTACTATATTGGCCTCTGCCTTTCTCAATAGATGATGGTGCAGCACTAAGAAACACTTTTTTGAGTGGCTGTCTCTACCACATGACCGTGGGTTGTTGTTGAGAAAGTTTATGTTTTTGCACTTTTTTGGGTGGCGAGCGTGTTTACTTTTTCTTCGCCCATCTTGGTGTTTAGGGTATAAAGTAAAATATATCAATTAGCGACTTACGGAGGACAAACACTTTTTTACTTACTTGTTCACCACATGAATTTTTATGTGTTCCTTAATTGTTTTCATGTCTTAAAAGTTAATCTACAATGTAGAAAGTACATTAAACAAATAAATAAACAAAGAGCACTGAATGAGAAGGTGTGTCCAAAGTTTTGTTTGGTACTGTATGTATCTGAATAATAACCCAAAAAGGATAATAAATTGCAAAAATCAACAGTGTATTTAATATAATGAAAAATAAAGTTGCTTTAAATATGAAGTACCATTGAAGTGATACCCTTTCTGGTGTGTGAGGAACCTCTGAACTGGTAAAGTATGTTACTTATTTTTTTAATTATGTGATCATATGTAATTTAGACCATTCTTTAAGGTTCTGCCCACTCATCTTTATTATACTGTATATAGATGTTTTTTTATATATATACAGCTCTTGGTTTCTGAATCAGTTTCTCTGATTTTGCTATTTATAGGTATATCTTTGAGTAAAATGAACATCGTTGTTTTATTCTATAAACCATGGGCAACATTTCTCCCCATTTCCAAATAAAAATATTGTCATTTAGAGCATTTATTTGAAGAAATTGAGAAATGGCTAAAATAACAAAAAAAAATGTAGATATTTCAGACCTCAAAAAATGCAAAACAAAATCGAGTTTGTATTATAAAGTTTTTAGAGTTTAGAAATCAATATTTGGTGGAATAACCCTGTTTTTTCATCACAGTTTTCATGCATTTTGGCATGTTCTCCTCCACCAGTCTTACACACTGCTTTTGGATAACTTTATGCCTTTACTCCTGGTGCAAAACTTCAAGCATTTCAGCTTGGTTTGATGGCTTGTCATCATCCATCTTGCTCTTGATTATATTCCAGAGGTTTCTTTTTTTTCCAGAGCTGTATATAAAATCAAAGTATCAGTAATCTGTAATAGTACCATATAACCAAGTTCACTTACGGCCCAGGCGGAGTCTGATGGTCTGCAGGAGGACCCCTCTCTGGTTGTGGCAGCTGTAGTTGCCCTCCATCGATCGTGTGGTATTGTGCAGTATGAGGGTGCCGTTGGAGGTGTGTGTATGCCTGAACTGGACTGTGCTCCCATTATGCCGCCAGTGCACCGGAGACCTGCCGGCCCATCCAAAACCAAAACCACAGTCACGATCACGCTCAATCAAACTCAATGATCTAAATAAGCCTGGCCTATAGCAGAGAGATCTCCAGCATCTGAATCAACACAGCACTTTTTCAACACCTTTAAATGATCTGTTTGTGATTTCCAATCATATCTTTGGCACTGGGCTTCTCCCTCGGCTATTACATTTATTGGTCGAGGCAGTATCAATATCAATTCCCTCCAACAGGTGGTTTTCCATGCTCCGCTCGGCCCTGCCAGTTTCAGAGTCTGGGGAATCTTTGCCCCGTATAATGGTGAATAGGGCCAGTGTGACTCAGCTCCAGCCACTTGGCCGGTGCTTCCACAGAAGGGTGTGAAGCATGCTGTTATCAGTGATTACTGGAAGCCTCTGCTCTGCTTAGCTCTTGTGTCACGTAGAAACAGCAGTGTGTGATACAGACTGGGGCCACGTACCCGTGTTGAGCACCTCCACAGGTCAGCGTGACGCTGGAGCCCAAGCTTCCGTACTGGACGTCTGAAACTGGAGAAAACAGACAGACAGGCCATAGGTTAAGTGAGGTAATGCACTGGGTGTGTGTGTGTGTGTGCAGTTGTAGTCAGCAGTACAGATAAGCATAGTTTTTTATATAAGGGTGTAAGCTGCTTAAATCAACAGAGTGGACAAACAGTAGGGGTTGGAATCTCTAGGAACCTTAAGATATGATTACAATTCTGTAAGAGGTCTGAGATGTGAGTCTAAAACAATTATTGGTGCATCTTCTTCTTCTATATAGAACTTCTTTTTCCTTGTTGCATGATTACTTGTTACTTGTTTACTAAAGTAAATTATCTGTAATGGTGCATAATGAATCCCACTATTTAAAAGGCTATTTAAAAGTATTTTACTTAAGCATTTTACTTTAATGAAATCAAAGGAAAAAAATAAATACATACAAATCTATTTTAGTCTACTGACCATAAAATTAATATTCAAAGTAGAATTTCGACATAATAACTAAAAGTTTTAGTCTAATTAATTTAATGTTCAGTAAAAATTACTTTTAAAAAATCTTAAAGCAACAAGTTTCCTCAAATAAGTAAATTCAACATATTCAAGCTTACAGTGTATAAGTCTGGGATTAAGCATTGTTTCTGATTTATGATAATTCTTTGTTTAATATATAATAATATGATTAATATGATGAATTGAAATAAAACACAAGTAAATGTGTTTTGGTCTGTTTTTTCATTAATATTTATAAAAGAATATTGAAGTAAAATTTAATCAAAAATTAAGAAGAAACATTTTTTTTACTGGAAAGTCATATAAGTATAATTGTTGGGCAAATTAATTGTTATGGCAAAAATAAAAAGAAAGTTAGACCAATTTCCTTTTTATTTATAATAACTTGATGTTTCAAGCTAAGCTAGCTTAAGTTTTCGTTGCCCATTTCTTAATTTTCTTAAGGCAACCGGTTTCTTTTTAAGTAAATTCAACTTATCCAGGCTTACAGTGTAATGGTTGAAAGAGCTGATTGGTTGAAAGTGACCGACTACTGTTAGACTACTAATGTTGTTCTTGTTTTTAGTCCACTTTTTTGTACAAAATGTGATTCAGTGGTTGTAAACAATTAGGCAACCTATTTTCTAGCATTTTTACTCATAACATTACTTTAGTAACCAACTTTTTTTACTGTAGAAACTGTGGATTGATCGCGCTATGGTAATTTTTGGTCGCCAAATACTCTTCACATCCCTAACTGAAATGTTAGGTCATTGTTTGCTAAACTGCGGAGCTGCAAAGGATTGAACTTCCCGTACATTGTGTAACTCTACTGTACTCTATTATATCCAGTACACTGCTTTCTCTGCTGCAGGGCTTTCAGAGAACTGGAGGTAATATTCTGGCGAAAGCATTCCCTTCTGTGCCATATGAAATGACACTTTATTACCCTAAATGAGCCAACCGAGTGTTGGATCCGATGGCAGGCCAAGGTCTGACTGTATGCTGGAGTAGAAGCAGATCGGGAGTGTTTATGTTCCTGTCCTTTACCACAGTATTTATATCAGGGGTGGAATAACAGCCATTTACTGCCAAGAGCTGGACAAAGACAGGCAAATACACATACACACACACACAGGGGCACACACACACACACAGAGGGGTACACACACGCACGTATGCTCTCGGGAATGGCTGGCCTCCAGCACCCAGGGTCTAACTGTACTGCAGACACGGCCGTGCTCAATGTCTGCTTTCAGTGAATATTGGCAGAAGCATATTATTTAAAACCCACCACATTTCTCACATTTCTCCCACTGCTGCCAGCACAATTACCGCCATTTACACACACACACACACACATTCACACACGCGTATACACACACACACACACACACACACACACACACACATATATATATACACATGCACACGTGCAGAGCCGTACGCACGCAGCTTGAATTGATTGTACGAGCATACAGACAACACATGGGGGGATTGCGCTCGGCTTGAGATTCACAATACAGGTGTTTATTGTTTCTGCGAAACGAGAACACAACCGGCTCTCTGGATCTGGTTTCGGCGGTATTTGTACGGCCGTAAATTAGCAGGCTGCTTCTCTTGGCTGTAATCAGTTAGTAGACTGCGATAAAAAGCTGGCTGGAGATGTGCGTCTAACTAACTCTGAGGAGTTCCAGGCACTGCCTTCAGGCAAGCAAAGCCAAATAACAGCAAAAGCATTTTTTACTGATTTCAGGCTCTGCAGCATTTATGAACAGGGGCCAGTGTTTCTAGAGCTGTGTACCGTACTGTATCGTAATCACCATCATCATAAAGCTTTTCTTCAGATCTGATGACTTCTTAATAAAGGTCATAGTGTCATATTTGTGCAGGTGTTTCTACATAGTCTGGGGAAGTCTTGACTGGCCATTCTAACATCACAGTAATGCAGCTGTGAGCATCTGGAGCAATTACAGTTCTAAATGGAGTGTAGAAAGTAGTGTAAATAAGATACAATGTTGATTAAAAATGTATATATTTTTAATCAGTGTGCAACAGCACTTTTTTCCTACACAATTCACAACGACAGTTTCACAATTCAATATTCTCATTCTATTTTGAACAAAAGAGAAAACAAAGACAAATTTATAACACTTTATTTTTTTTGAAGCCAATGGCTGCTGATTGTTGGGAGAGTGTATATGCAGCTTTGTAATTGGCACAATATGATCTTTGCTAAATATTTAATAATGGTTGTGAACAAGCCACAATTTGGAGACATTGGTAAAATTTTGCCAAACAAAAAATATATACTAATCTTACTGTTGGAATCAAATACCACTTGCTGCAGAACCACACGTCCAGATGGTGGGGCTGGATCTGATCCAACTCCTCCCATAAATCCAAAGGGTGGGGTTAAGGTTAGGGTTAGGGTGCTAGAACAGTGCTGGAACTTTTTTTAGTACGAGCTCAGTGCTCGAACTGAGAGGAACGTAAGGAGGCGCAAATAACCAAGGTAAGGTGGATAAACACTTCAGAAATGAGAAGCCTTTTCAGATATTTTAGATTAAAAACATAAAACGTCTGTATGTAAAATCGTAATTGCTCCATTTTAAAAATCACATTTAAACTGTAAATCGAATTAACCCAATTAATAGTGAAAATCACCCAGCACAAGCATGCACCAAAATAAACATTTTTGTTCAAAACTGAAAATATTAAACTGGTAAAATTGTAAAAAAAAAAAAAAAAAAAAAAAAAAGCTATTAAAATTGAAAAATAATTATTAAAAATGAATCATCTTTATCTTGATGATAAATGATTTGTAGTGGCCTGTATGCCTGTAAGATAGTGATCTGATTATCAAAAACACATGGTAATTCCAGGTGTAAACAGACTGTAGAATGAATCCAGTTTAAACCTGTAACAAATCCAGACTGAAATAGCACACACTCTACACACACACACACACAAACACACACTGTGTGATGTCATGCTGTTGCTGTGTATTTCTTCCTGTGAGGTGGTGGAGTTTTTGTATAGTTTGAACAGGGTTGTTTCTAAACACTTAAAGGATCAGGAGTGACCACCCACTCCGGTCATATTATTATGTATTAACCCCTTCAGAGCAACACAGAGAATTATTATTTTTAAAACATCTTTTTCATTTTCTCTGTATAACCACTGTGCACTAAGTAGCATTAACTATATAATTTTGACAGGTGAGGGGTGGTGCCAGGGTGGTTCTTTGCAGGTGCATCAGGAGCATCCAAACGGCTCATAGAAGCATCTGATTTTTGACTCTTTTTTTTTTTTTTTTTTGCATTTTTGAATGTTTATAGGGGCAGTCGAGACTTTCAAAGTGGAAATTTAAAAGCAAGCAAAAAGTGAGCTTTACATAATATTTATTTAATAATGCAATTTAATAATGAGTGCATACAGGAAAGCTTTCTTTGTTTGGGTGCCATATAGGTTGGTTTATGTGCTTAAATCTGTCAGTAAATAAGATATAAAATGTCCTGAATAGGGGTGTGCCATATCGAATCGTTAGTGATAATACTGCCAAAAAATTAGAATATCGTGAACGATATTATACCCTGAAATATCGTGCCATATCCCCCACCCTTAATTATCTAATTATCACATCAGGGTTCTACTTTTTTGCAGTTTTTAGAAAAAGAAAAATTCACACTTTTCTAAATACCCATTATATATCTACTAGACAGATTATATCTGTTCAGTATCATTTATTTATATATGGAGTGCATTATTAGTATCATGACATTCTGGATCATTGACTTCTGTTACAAATCTAATAAAATTATTATTTTTTTAATATCTCAGTTTGCCATATCATACTGCATGCAACAATAAAATTCAAAATATTTTTTCTAATTCAGCGTTTTGTCACTTCGCCAAAAGTATTGTTATCGTGAAAATACTATGAAATATCGTGATATTATTTTAGAGCCATATCGCCCACTCCTAGTCCTGAACTGGGCAAAACATCAGTGTTACCAGGGAAAGATCCAGATTTACACTTTAGTTTAGTTCCTGTGTGCTACATTCTTTTTTTTTTTGTTTTCAGAAAAAGTAGAGATTTCGACTTTAAACACCATCACAACGGAGGTGAAAAAAAAATAATGATTGTGAATTGAACTGGTACTTAAGATTTTTTGTTTTGTAATACTGTATGAATTTTGAAAAATGCAATATTGACTTAATTAATTAATTATTTGTATTCATATAAAGATCAGTGACTGAAGTTAATAATTTAATGTCTAAACCCCACCCACTAGATACTATGTATTACCTCGTTGTGACTTTAGATCAGTAAACTTATATTGTATTCAGATTTTATACACAATAGTGTTTTTTAATAGCATAAAAATAGAAAATTGAAAATGTAACAATTGCAATATATCATGCTATCACAACTATATTGTGAGTTGCATCATATTGCCAAGTTACCACTGTGCTTCAAATGATTAAAAAAAGATATACTTTATTTTTTTTTCATCGGAAAGGGGTGTAATTAAAAAAAGTTAAACACATAAACTACTAAGCAGATGAATAATGAAGAATTAAAACCCATCATCAAATTCAATTAAAATACATTAAAAATGAGCTTACCTTCATTGCTCCATATCTCTGAGCTGATGTGAACAACACACAGAGAGAGGATCCCAATGACTATTAGACCACCAGGGCATGACACTAGACCAGGCATCTGCACAGAACAAACACACACAAACACACACACATGTAATAACAGGCTGGATAAAGGGAATAAGCAATTTCAGGTAATGCAGCAGTTCCCTGTGATACAGAACCTTCAAAGTTCTCTTATTAGCTCTGAGACGGAGTTCACAGAGTTGCACAGAGTAAGGTAATGGAGTCCAGCCTGCCCTGATTCTACCTGCCTGGCCGTCAGCGAGGCAGCAGGCATGATAATTACAGGCAGGAGGTCCCTGTGACAACGCAAACAAGACATCCGTACCAGATGTGTGTACTTATCCTGTCCTTTCTCTGTAAAAAAAACAACAGCGCGGAGTATAAACAGTACTGCGTCGCGGATTGGACGAGGGAATCGCAGCGTCCTGCAACCTTATCCTCAAAAGTGAGATCCCAAACACTTTTTCATGATCTGTGTTAAGTGCAAACATATTAAATATATCTAGTATATAATAAAAAAGGGATGTTAAGGTTCTTTGGAAAAAACCCTAAAGATGCCTAGTTCTCAAATCTAGTCTCAGGAAGGACTGCACAATTTTGCAAAAAAAATTACATTGCGATATTTTGTTGTTCTGCGATATTTATTGCCATATTTACAAATACAAGATTTTTCACCAGAGGCCAATCATCCAATATGTCACAGCACTAATACTGCAAATTATTGTATCCTATGTACCAGTCACAAATGTGGACACACCTTCTTATTCTCAGCAAATGTGTGCAAATCTGTCCTCAAAGCTACTAAAAAGAATCTAAATAATTATTAATATTCTGGTTTGTTTCACACTTTTTTTTACACATTAATTCTGTACCTGATCCTGTATAGCTTTAATGTCTTCATTAAAAAAAAACATAAAAATAAAGAAAAAAAACACATTGAGTGAGAAGGTGTGTCCAATCTTTTGACTGGTACTTTTAAGAAATGTAAAATGAGAACCGTAGATTTTTTTCTTTGTATTCAGCAAAAAAAGTTATTGCATTTTCTGCAGTCAGACTATTGTGCATATGCACATTGCCATACTGATGATGAAATGATATATTGTGCAGGCTTAAGTCTCCACAGTCTTGTGATAGTATCATAATAAAAAAATATATAAAACACATATCATGTAACAGTGATGCTCTGTTTTGAAAGCAGTCAAATTTGTATGTGTTTTGCTGTTACATGTAAAGCTTTACATGTATTTTTGTATATTTTTGTCATGGCTTTTACGCAGTTTATATGCATGGACTACCCCGATCAAGCACAACATTATGACCACCTCCTTGTTTTTACACCACTTTTTAATTTTTTTAGCTCCACTAACCATATAGTAGTTACAGAATGTAGTCCTGGACATCTGTATCAATTAATATAAAAAAAAAATACATTGTGATAAAAATAAACGTTGGCCATATTGTCCAGCCCTTAGTCGAATAAACTTGACAACCAAATTAATTGGCAACGAATTTAACAGTCAATTAATTGAAGTGATGTAATTTAGCATGTTTATCATGCTAACTTTGAACAATATTGAATACAATTATTTTACCATCAAAATAGGCAAACGTGTTTCAGCCCTACTGTCCAAAACAATCTTACACTCTTTAAAATAAAGGTAGTATTAAGGGTTATTTAAGCAATACCACCAGGTTTGTCATAAATGAATTTTTGTATATTTTTGTTATGGCTTTTAGGTAGTTTATATTCCTTGTTTTTACACGTTTGTTTTTTTTAGCTACACTGAGCATATAGTAGTTACAGACTGTAGTCCCGTACATCTGTTTCTCTTTATACATTATTATCCTCTTTTTATCTACTATTATTTGGGTGGTAAGTTGTTCTCATTTTCAACACTGCAATGACACTGGCATGGTGGTGGTGTGAGTGGAGCTGATGTGGCAGTGCTGTTGGCGTTTTTAAACACTGTGCTTTATTAGACACTCTATTAGACACTCCTACTCTTACTATAGCTATAGCTCCACCATTTCGTAAATTCAGAGACAGAATCTCTGAATCTGTTGCTGCACAGTTTGTGTTGATCCTCCTGTAGTTCTTAATCAGTGCCCACAGGACACTGTTTGTTACTTGAATATTCTCACTGAGGGGTTTAAAAAGCCAGTATGTCCTTGAAATTAATTTAATATTTTTAGTGCTTTGGTCATATAGGCAAGAACTCAGTTGCATATAATTCCATATCATTCACCCCTAGTCACATGTCTAACAAGTCTATCGTTCCAAATTTTGACATTCAGACATAAAAAAGTCTCATGGTTCTTTGGGAAAAAAAGAAAAACACATCTAGTTCTCAAATCTGCTCATTAAAATAGTCTCAAGGTCCTTTAGTGGGGACAAACTGAACCTTAAAAAGGGTTGTGAATGTTTGCTGTGACAGATTTAGACTGTCTTCTCTATATTTAGTTCTGCAGTTGTGTATCTAGCAGGCTACTTCCAGCCAGACAGCTATATTAAGCAAACACAACCTATAAAAGGTCTAAGCCTATGCTTCTCCTGTTCCTTATGAATGAAGTGAAGTACTGAGGTAAGCTGGGCTTTACTTCAAGACTGAGTTATGATCTGTTGCCTAATGGCAAAGCAGCATTAGGGGCATGGACAGCAGTTTAAAAAGTCATGTTAATTTTTTAGTTACTGAATCAGTTTGATTCAGTTCAAAATATAACAATACGATTTATTTTATTAATAATTGCAACAAAAAAGACAGTGCAGTGTAGTTTTACAGATATTTATTGTGAGTGTTTTTGGCAGCTTTTTTGTGGCTTATATATTGGTTATATTGATATTGGAATTATTCTGTATCATCCAATAGTAAAAAAAATATATTGGGATATCTAATGTTGGCTTTATTTTCCAGCCCTTAGTCTAGTAAAATTGACGATCAAATTAAATGGCAACTAATTTAACAGTCAATTCATTAAAGTGATGTATTTGGCGTGTTTATCATGCTAACTTTGAACAAGTCGGATTCTAAATTTGAATTCATTACCCAAATAATCAATTATTAGTTTCAATACTGAATACAATTATTTTACCATCAAAATAGGCAAATCTGTTTCAGCCCTACTGTCCAAAACAATCTTACACTCTTTAAAATAAAGGTAGTATGAAGGGTTCTTTAAGCAATGCTACTAGTTCTGTTACAATATTTACATATTCAGTTTATTGTACAATATTTGGAATGATCTCAATCATTTTTGCTGATTAGATATTGCTGTTTGCTGTTTTTGCTTGCTTGTTTACAAAAGAATAATCCATTGAATCAATAAAGGCACACAGTGAACTGTGGCAAATCAAGAAAAATATATATCTCTCCAAAATAATATTAATGAATGGTTCCCTGTGTTTTAAAAGGGTGTAACTGTATTATTATGCTACTTTATTATCACTGCATCAGTGGCATGAAATCATAATGTAAACTAGGAGTGGGCGATATGGCTCTAAAATAATATCACGATATTTCATGTTTTTTTTTTCAATAACGATACTTTTGGCGATATGACAAAAGACTGAATTCGAAAAATTATTTTGAATTTTATTCTTGCATGCAATATGATATGGCTAATTGAGAAAATAATTGAGAAAATAATAATTTTATTAATTTTTTAACAGAAGTCAATGATCCAGAATGTCATACTAATAATGCACTCAAAATATCTCCATATATCCAGCATTAAAGTAAAATAAATGATACTGGACATATATAATCTGTCTCTAGTAGATATATAATGGGAAATGAGAACAGTGTGAATTTTTCTTTTGCTAAAAACAGCAAAAAAGTAGTACTTTGATGTAATAATTAGGGGTGGGTGATATGGCACAATATTTCAGGGTATAATATCGTTCAGGATATTAAAAAAAGTTTGGCGATATTATCACATCTGATACGATATGGCACACCCCTAATGTAAACCTTTTAAATGTTCCTCACACATGTCTCTTTAACAACAAAATATTTACTTTAATTACCTGTTAGTTAGTTTGTTTTGGAATCATAAGTACTCCTTGTACAGCACTGTTCCAAGAACCACCTTTACTTTTAGTAGGGTAATCTACCGGTAATTATGCCACTAAATCAAGAAGCAGTCATAAAAAAACTGCATAAACAATAACAAACTAACTAAGCATAGGCCCATCATTCCTGACAATGACATACTGTTCATGTTGTTTTTCTTAAATTAAACACACCCATCCCAGCACATCATGAGCTCGTTAATTAGATAACGAGCTAGATAAGGTGTGCTACACATGAAAAAGCACAAACTGTGCAGAACTGGCATCACTGTTCAAATATTCCAAAACACTTAAGAACAAAATGATAAAAACTTTGTGTACACTACATGTCTAAATCTACACCCCTTATAATCAAAGCTTTTAGCTAATTTAAGTCACTCCAACAAAAGCAGTATAAACTTATAAACCCTTTTTGATACGCCTGCTTTTAGAAGAAAAAAATGAATGAGCAGATTTAACAATACTGTTTTCCATACAGTGTAATCTCAACTGTAGCTCAATATAATAAAATCTATAAAAATATGAACATTTTTTTTATAGAGGTCAATGTACAGTGTTTTTATTTCGGAGCATTTCTATTGGTCCATTTATCAATACACATCATTACACAATAAAGAGGGCAACTGTCAGTTTGCTGGTCAAAAAAAAGAACACAGTATGAATAATAAAAAATGAAAAGGAAAAACAATAATGTCTGCATATACACTGGGATGCCAAAAGTCATGGGACAGCAGTACGTAAGTATTTGATCATATGACGTGCTACCTCAAGTGATGGCTTGGGAAAACCCACACCTGTGTGAGGAGTTAATTTGTGAGTGAGTTTAAACACTGGCCAGCGTGCTCATGGCAAGGTGAGGTGAATTATGGTAGTTTAAGTGACGATAGATACATCAGGCAGAGTATTAGATTTAATTTCTATCAAAGAATGTTTAGCTTACCCATGTATCGTTTATGCATTTTTTCACCTATTTTTGTATTTTTACTACTACCTTCTGTACTTTATTGCCTTGTTATCGACCCGGACTGTCTTTTCAATCTTGGTATGTTCTCTGCCCTCTACACTGGCATGCCGAAAGTCATGGGATAGCATGGGAGGTAAGTAGTTAATCATGTAGTGCAAACTGACGGGCAAGGAACACAATTCTAGTTCCTTTTCCATACGTTTTAGCATGTCTGTGTAAATCTTGTAATCTATTAAACTGCAAGAATGATCAGTAGGGTAATGTACTGCAGCTGAATCAAATAATCAAAGCCACCAAATTATTTTTAATTAAAGCTTATAGTCAAGTCTCAACTAGCTTGAAGCACACAATCAACACGAGAGCTTCTCTAACCAGCATTCCAACCTTCCCAAGGCCAAACTCCTTCCAATCATCAGTACAGAGAAGAGAAAACAGAGTCTAAACCGCTGCTGAGATCTGGTTAATTCAGCAGAGGAGGCAAAAAAAAACCAACCAATACTGTTTAACATTGCCGGCCAAAGCCATTAGCTCCAAACAAACAGGCAGTCAGGTTTACAAGCATTCTCACTGTAAACCCACTGTCAATACCGAACACATTACACGCTGGATAGCTTTCCAAATCAATAAAAAGATGATGATTGTGGCATGGGTGACAGAACGCATCGTACACGGGTAAACACCACTAAGGTAAACAGTGGAAACTCTGACGTGCGCTGCCTGCGATTCTGATAGAGCTGCAGCAGAGACGGGTCCGCCCTCGGTACTGTAACCAGGACGCGGTGTTCCTAATTGCAGGCGTCTGAGTGGAGGCTTAGAGACTGCATGTAAATGAGGTTACAGAGTTACAGTAATGCACAGTGTTGTGCTTGTTTGCCCTCGGGGAAGCACATCTGTATTCATTTAACTATTTACTAGTTTGTTTATCAAATAAAGAGTGCCAGCCTGAACAGCCTTGTGCATTATAGTGTTGCTCTCCACACAACAACTGCCTCGCCAAAAATTAGCCAGAGACCTGTGAGTGGCATTTTAGCGAGGTGGTGCTAGGTACACTGCATGGGAGCTGGAACGCATGCCTGCCTGCCTTGGAGCGCTTCCACAGGTCAAGTGGGCAGCGGCTGGTGATTCAGTGAGGACTGTGGTCTCGAAGGTGACTCAAAAAACAGTGCGGATTTGCATTATGCGTATTATGTAATTATTTATAGTCTCCATTGTCTTTCATCCGTAACATTACAACCACTAGCAGGTGAAGTGAAGAACATTGTTGTTATCTTTCTACAGTTGCACCTGTTAGGTAGTGAAATCTACACATATTAGTATTAGATTTAGTTACATCTGACCATCAGAGAGTCTTTACCTTACCCGTGTATCGTTTATTCTGTTTTACTTATTTTTTTATGTTGAATATCTTCTGTACTGAATTGTCTTGTACTGACCCAGACTGTCTCACCATTCTTTGTATGTTCTTTGCCTTTTATACTTGTTTTCTTTTTTTTACCTTGCCTGTT
Source organism: Astyanax mexicanus (assembly GCF_023375975.1). Classification (NCBI taxonomy): domain Eukaryota; kingdom Metazoa; phylum Chordata; class Actinopteri; order Characiformes; family Acestrorhamphidae; genus Astyanax; species Astyanax mexicanus. Next base: position 24,609,359 of record NC_064427.1, on the reverse strand, counting down.
TTTTATTATAAATAAAGCCCTTTTATTGTAGCTGCACGTGTTGAAAATAATGAAATGTTGAAGAATAATGAAAGTGATTTCACCAAAAGTCGATGTTTCAACTTTTCATGATATTAATAATTGTAACACCTGGTGCCAAATGAGCTTCTTTTACCAATCTTAAAACAATACCCATATCAAAATAAACAGCAAGTGCAGTAATATCAGCCTACCCTAAACTAGTAGTAAATAATGCAGCTCAGATACACTGTAAAAAATGATGTGCTGGTTTTACTTAAAAATATAGTGCAACATTTTTGCAAGCTTGTTTTTAAGTGTTACCCACAAATCTTTTTTGATAACTTTTAATTAAAATATTAAACTGATATTACTTAATAATTTGCTTGCAAAAATGTTGCACTATGTTTTTACGTAAACCCATAGAAACATTTTTCGTCATTTTTACAAAAAAAATTACAGTGAAATTACTTAAAAATAAGGTTGCAAAAATGTTGCACCATATTTTTACGTAGAACCAACAAATATTTTTTAGTCATTTTTAACTAAAATCTTAAACTGACATTACTTAATAATAAGGTTGCAAAAATGTTGCACCATATTTTTACGTAGAACCAACAAATATTTTTTTTTACTAATTTTTAACAAAAATCTTAAACTGGCAATACTTAATAATACGTTTGCAAAAATGTTGCACCATATTCTTAAATAAAACTAAGAAAAGTTTTTTTGTCCTTTTTTCAAAAAGTCTTAATACTGACAGTACAAAAAAAATCTCTTTACGCCTTCACATAAAAAAATTTCTTTGTCCAGTGAATAAACTTAATATTAACTTAACTTAATATTGTAAGATGAACATGAGCAAGACAGCAGGTTGAGCAGCTGAACATTAAATATTTAAAAGCAGTTAAAAAAAAGTCTTAGACCATTTCAAATGAACTCCATTTATTTTTTTTAACAAACAGTCTGTAATTATAGAAATACATGTGTTTTATGCTCATCTGCAAAAACTCTGTAAAACAGTGTAGAAACAAAAATAATATTTTATCCCTTTGTCTCCCTAACCTGCAGGCCAATTACTGAAAAAAAAGCATTTTTACAGTCAGTTGAAATAAGTAGATCAGAAAGGTGTTTGTACATAACTTTTTATATTTATTGCACATCAGAATAGAGCAGAATAAAATCCTTTAAAAAAACATTTTTTTTATAAAAAAAAAGCAAAAGCAAAAAGTAAACAGTTACAGAGAGTGTCACAGGTGTGCTTCGGCACACGTGTAAAAACACTGGCTCTGATTGGCTACCACCTCTGTCCCGCATAACTCGCCACCTGATTGGCTGAGCCCAGACCTCTTCTCTTTCTCAGGCTGAAGCCCATGGAAACGCGCATGCGCAGTTTATCGCTGTAGAACAAAGAGAAACTCCTAAAATAAACCGTTAAAGTTGATAATATTTTTTTTCTAAAAGCAGTGCTCGGATATGAGGATTACTGGAGACTGAACTGATGGATGTTGTGATGTTTGGAGGGGTTCTGAAGCCCGGACTCTGAGGTACGCGCTGATATTCTCTGTTTGCGTGTGAGGGGTGTCCTGTAGTAACCCCAGGCGGATCAAAGAGCGTGTTCACAGACCGAACCGTCTAACGCACTCTTATTCAGGAACCGTACATCCGACAGTAAAACGGTTTGCAGCTCCGTAATCCTGAGAGTCAGCAGGCTGTCATTGATATATTGAGCCTGTAATTATTCATAAACACAGCCAGATATTAATTATTATATTTATCTGGCCCGCCGTCGGGCCAGGGCGTGTTAAGAGCGTGTCAAGTTCAACAGGTGTTACACCGAGAACTGTCACCTGTTTAGACCTGGAGTCACAGATCTCTATAGGTCACAGTTCATGGTGAAACACCTGTTACTACTCACTAGCCTGGGCAGGGGTCCGCTCGAATTACTGTTATTATATCATTATATAGTAACGCACTGCTTTTAATCACCAGTAACGTCAACGGCGTTGTAACGACAGGAAAAGTAATTAATTATTTTATCCCGTTACTGACAAAATGACGTCGTTACCTAACGCCGTTACTTATAACGCTGTTATTCCCAACACTGATAATTATAGAACTAAGTGCACCAAGCTGCTCAGTGAAAAGGAGAATGTAAAAAAGGGGTTGAAGTGGCCAATCAGTGTAGCTAACATGCGTTAGCCTTATAGCACGCGAACAATACTTTGATTAGCCAGCTAGACCGACTCTGGTCTGGCGTTACTCACCGGGGTCTCTAATGCGGTGCACGCTAACGCGGTGTAAGCATTATAGCACGCTAACGCTGTGTTAGCATTACAGCACGCTAACGTGGTGTTAGCATTATAGCACGCTAACGCTGTGTTAGCATTACAGCACGCTAACGCGGTGTTAGCATTACGGCACGCTAACGCGGTGTTAGCATTACGGCACGCTAAAAATAAGTTGATTAAGCCAGCTAGACCGACTCTGGTCTACTCACCGGGGTCGCTAATGCGGTGTTAGCATGACGGCCCAGCCCGGTTTGTACGCGCCCAGTGCCGGAATAGCCACCCGGGTGGTTAGCCTACGTGCTAGCTAGCTACATTTGCCCTTTCTTTCGGTTTGATGCTTGCCTATAGCTGCAGGCCAACACAGTTCACTGAAGCACCGTGTTTCTAAAACCAACTTAAACTACACAGATAACTCACAACTGTAAATATCTCAAAACTAATCAGTCACTGTGCTCTTACCCATGCAGTCCATGCTCGCTGCCTTCCAAAAGTTCTTCATCAGTGGAGATAAGTACTTGTATCAGTGCCTCGTGGTCTCCCAAGCAGCCTTAAAATATTTAGTTAGGCGTAACAAAATCTTAACATAATACACACTAAAACTATTGGGTTGTACTTATTTTTGTAATTAAGCAAAGTTCGAAAAGTATAATTTTAGGTAAAATCTTCTCATTATAATGAGCAAACATCACTGGGCTCAAATCATGTTGATTTTACTCAAATATTCATGCAATATTTCTCCAAATTTCTAAACAAAATAAACACACAAAATATTGGGTTGTACATACTGTTTTAATTAAGCATAGTTCAAAAAGTATAATTTTAGGTAAAATCTTCTCATATTAATGAGCAAAGTTTACTGGGCTCAAGAATCGTTTTTTGCAGTGTAGCCTTTCTCCTTTCCCAGAGTGCATCTGTCAAATGCCCAAACATAACAGATTACGCTTTTACTTACTAAATATCAGCACATTCCGCATTTAAACATCCTCTGGACAACTACATTTCCAGCGTTTCTACTAATAAATACATAAATAAATAACTAATAATTAAACACATTCAGGTGTTTGTTTTTGGGATACAGTCAAATATAATGAATCAATTAAGCAGCTCAAAACTCTTGCAAAATCATAGCATTTTTAGCTCAAAACACTGTATATTTTAATTTTTAATTAAGATTCGAACTGTTTTTTTAGTGCAAGCTAAAAATGCAGATGTAAAATAAATATTCGATCAGAGAATGTGCAAACTCCACATTTAAAAAAAAATCAGGATCATATTTGAGTAGTCTAGAATCTCATTGAAATGACTAGGGGTGTGACTAAATATTGTGCCACGAGATCTCGCGAGATTAAATGTGACGATATTTCTCGTCAAGCTTAAACCTGTCTCTCTTCAGTCAATCAGATCTGTGCAGGCGTTGTAAGGAAAAAAATAAATAAATAAACACACCGCTCCTCGCGCGGGATCGAACCCGTGTTGTCAGGGTCGCGGTACCTCGGCCGTGAAAAAAACCCTTTATAAGGAGATAGGGAGCCCGAGAAGGGGATGGAAAAACGAGAACAGGTGGAAAATCTGTCCAGAGACGCATTTCTTCTTCTTCTTCTTCTTCTTTTATATTTTTACATCATTCAGTTCAAACAACCTTACAGGATATAGTACTTAAGACACAAACCATATGTAAAAACTGTAAGTAAATCCTACACGTGACTGTTTCATAGGCAGTTGTACTAATCTCTTAGCTCTGTACTGTATTTAAAAAAAAATTCTGTCTCTGTTTGCACTTCAAGTATAGTCTTAATATGACTGGTTATGGTTATGCATATTTAAATTACAAGAGATTTAAGAGAAAAAAAAACACAAACCATAGTCTTAATATGACTGGTTGTGGTTTGCACTTATTGTTTGCACTATATAAGACCAAGAAAAGTTTTATTTTTATTTTTTATTCTTATTTCTATTCCTTATAGAATCAATGTGTGAGAGAAACCAGTCTGTTAAGTTTGCGGCATATGATTTTGTCCAAAAAAAAACATAGTTTTCTTTAAAATTAAATTTTTAAATCTCATCTCGTCTCGTTATCGTGAACCCAATATCGTGTCTCGTCTCGTCTCGTGGTATAAGTGTCTCATCACACCCCTAGAAATGACATATGGCAAGTGTGCCACTATCTCTAATAACTTCTTTTTTAATTTCAGCTGAATCTGGTGAACCGAAGTATGTCAAACTACAAAAAAAAACTTCCTGCAAAATTAGCCAAGAGTGTGGTGTTGTGTGTATGAGTGTGTGTGTTCAAACTATGACTATTGCCAATAAATATTAACGTTAAGGCTAAAAATATGCCTGATGATTTGTTCATGACTTTCTAACACCCTCTATATAATCAGAAGCTATCAATTAAAAGCTATTTCCTCATTATATCAAAAGATCTACTTTACTTTGATGAATATGAAGATTATATTAAATATGTTAACCACAAAAGCTGCCACCCTATCCCAAACATTATTATACTTTAATTACAAAACCACAAAACGGGACATTGCAAAATGCTCAACAGCAAATCTAATTCCAAACTAAACTAAGAATGAACAAGTCTTAACTTTTCAGCTGAGGGAGTGAAAGGCTATCATGGCTTTCCTGTGCTGCTTAATGCAACAGTGCCATTAGAAACGTGTGGCGAAGAAAAAAGCGAGTTTTGCTGAGATCGGCGGATTCGGAGCCCTCCAAACCACAGGCTGAAGCTGTAATCCATCACTGATTTCAGCAAGAGGACTCTAAAGCACAGCTGAGCCACTGTATATACCGTATATGATCTCTCTGCTCTCTTTTTCCTCTTCAGGAGAACGTACTTTACTTCCAGCAGAAACCCCAGAACCCTACCATCATGAGACCCGAATCAAAGCATTGTAAAAACCTGATACTGTACTCCCCTATGCAATAATGCTGGCAGAAAATGTGCTCATACGCAGAAAAAGAAAAGAAAACACAGCCCAAGCCTCTATATTTTATACTTCTGAAGAGTTCAGATTCAAGCCAATATACCAGACCTTTTCAATCCAGTCTCTAACCAATGGGAGCTCTTTGAACCATTCTAACATCTGGAACTTTTCCAGGTTCCTCATTCTCAGGAGTCTGGTAAATTTAACAGAAAGGTGTTGTCCATCCTCAGAACCCTCAAAACCACATCTATCTGGATTCACCATCAAGCATCATTCAAAGCAGAAGCCACAGAAGAGCAATGTATCACGCTGAACATCATGTATACTATCTAAAACCATTAGCTGCCACTTAAGATTACAAGAACAATTTATGATAAATAAATCAGTAGGAACGGTCTGATGTAACCGGGAATAAAACTTCTATAAATCTGCATTAAAAGTCAGTGAGGTTTCTTCCATCTTTCCCTTCTAACTAAGGGTGGGAGACACTTCAAAAATAACAGATGGAATAGAATGGTGTTCATAGGTCTCAAAAAATAAAATTCAGATCCAAACCTGCAAAATATTTTATTTTTATACAGCTTACACACTTGGATTGTGTAAATTTTTTAGCTTTTTTGTCTTCTTGGCATGTTTTCGGAAGGTTAAAGTTCCTTAAATAAAAAAAAAACTGTTTTAAACGATGTACAATTAAATATACCAGTCTAAGACTGGTCTGTTTGTCCCCTTGGTGCAAAACAATCGTACAAAGGCCTGTGAGAGAGGTGATCTTGGTCCAGAACCAAACGATTGTGGTGTAGAACGTGATCTGACTTTGATCTGACCCAAGTATCAAATATATTTCTCATGTTTGAGCAAAATTTCTGTTCAGGTGCAGTTTAACCTGATTTATTACCCAGATAATTATTACAGCTATGAACTAATACCGTCTCTGCTGCAGCTTCATGTTAAGTGGCCAATTTTTCTCCTTCAGTATGAAATCAGCTACAACCTTAATAAACAAATGTGCTGATCTGGAAAAAGAGGACCTTCTTTCTGTATTTACTTTCCAGCGCTTCCAGTTCCAGGCCAACATGCTCACGTGGCTTGTTGTGATGCATTTAGATGCATTACATACAGTTTTTCTTGACCAGAGGAGCAAACTACAGGTCTCTTTAAGCAGACGTTGCCAGTTCAATCATAAGTAATGCCACAGCCATCTGTTGCCAGAAGTCTAAGTCAGCACAACTGGCCTCAGTCTTTCTGGGTGAGCATGATGTTAGCCAACATATGTAATTCCAAATTTACACTCCACAATCTGAGCCCCAATTTTTAAAGCTGCAGCTTGACGCTGAACAAACTGCTGAATGATGCAGTCCTCAAGCTTGTTGAGTGATCGCTGATGCCTCTGACAGACACCTAGCATATTTGATAACTGGACCTGTCAGTGACTCTAAATCTGGAAGTGTGAAAATGCTGTGACTGAAAGTTTCGAGCAGAGACAAGCTACCGCCAATGAGAACGCAAGGTTCTCGAGACAAGGTGAGGAGAAAGTCAAAAGTGGAGTTATACATCAACAAGCCTGCAAAGTTCTTTTTATTTATTTTTCTCCAGCATGTTTTCACTGAAAATCAGACCAAAAACAACCCGCTCTTATTACTGCTTGCAGATGTTTGATATATTTATTTATTTGTTTTACAAAAAAAAAAAACGGCATCACATCAGTTCTCGCATGTGTTTTCTGACAAAACGTGTTTTTAGAGAATAGACATATCAGGGGTTCCTGTTAATTTGTGAACCTGTGTAGTTAGTAAGTTGTGTAAGGGTTGTTTGATAGGACAGGCCTGGTAAGGATGGGCGATATGGCCTTGAAATTGTATCATGACATTTCAGGGTATTGTTGCAATACTGATATTCTTGATATTCTTGAAATTCTTTAAAAAACATACATTTTGTTGTAGAATATAATAAAACCATCAGCTTCATCAATTAAACAACATAAAATATGTAAACTTCTGTACTTTGTGACCAACAATAAATTATAAAGTGTCTGATTTTGTATAGCATAATAATAGTACAGAAAATAAAATATGAAACATAAAAAAATGGGATGTCTCAAAATTTCTACTAAATTACAGAATGTGCAGAATATTTAGTACAAATGCAAACAAACCTTTACACAAAAAATCACCATATTATTTTTTTAACCTAATATTAATGTGTCACAATATATTGTGTACAATTCTATATGGCACACCACCTCTAGGCGGAAACAGTTGACTCAGATTTGGCTACAAATAAACAGAATAAATAAAAAGAAATAAAAATACATTATTGTCAAAGTATCTGATGATATTAATGATATTGATGATTTCAATATTGATATTGTAACAGAAGAAGTGATGTCATGACACCGCTAGTCAAGATGAGAGTTTATGATAGATTGGAAGATCTATGATGCCATATTTAGAGAACATAGACAAATAGGAAAAATGCAATAATGACTTAATGCACAAACATCTACACAGCTAGAGCTTCTGAAATGAAGGGTATTAAAAGAGTTTATTCTTTTGTTGGAGTAACTGTCTGTACAGCCAAGACGTGCGGGGCGTGCGGGGTCCGTGGTTGGCGTGGAGCTGGACTCTGTGGTAACTGTGGCAGAGAGGAGGACACTGCACAAACTACTCTCCATCATGGATGATGATGGTCACCCATTACATTCCATCATCATGGATCATAGGAGCAGTTTCAGTGGCAGGTTCTTGTCACAGAGCTGCTCTACGGACAGACTGAGAAGATCGTTCGTCCCAAGAGCCATCAGACTCTTCAACTCCTCCCAGTGGAGCCGGAAGAGAGAAGACAGATGAGAAACAAGGCTCATATGTGCTTTCTTAATCACAGCCTTTTTTTTTTTTAATCTGTACTGGAAAAACACCATACACATCTACACCCTGAGACTCTTTTGCCTCTTTACTGTATATACTGTTTATTTGCACTCCTGGACACTTGTCACTTTACTGTACATCCTGTACACTTGCACTCCTGGACACTTTACTTTACATCCTGTACACTTGCACTCCTGGACACTTTACTGTACATCCTGTACATTTGCACTCCGGGACACTTTACTGTACATCCTGTACTTTTGCACCCCTGGACACTACACTACGCACCTAACTTAAATATAATACTTGCACATGTTTATGTTTACGTTTAATAGTCATATCTACTAATACCTCCTATACTTAGCTTATTCTTTTACTGCACTACCTCATATCTACGACTGTTTACTTCCACACTTTCTATAGTTTTTTTGTATTTATATATATATATATATATATATATATATATATATATATATTTATGTATATATTTTTTTAAGTCTCAATTTAGAATTTTATCCCTCAATAAGTGTATTGTACTACACTTATTGTTTGTTTCTACTGTGTATTGTTTTTGTTTCTACTGTGTTGTGTAATTGCTACTGGCTGCTAAATTTCCTTCGGGATCAATAAAGTATCTATCTATCTATCTATCTATCTATCGATCTAAGAGTCTAGTTGTACTACATTTTGAAACACTGTTGTAAGGATTTGATTGCATTTAGCTACCAGAGCAGCTGCTAGACAGCTGTGAGATCTGGATATCAGATGATCACCACCCTAACTCTAAAAGCACTTGGTAGAGCACCATTATTCCAAAGAACACAGTTCCTTACACTGCTCCAGAGCTTAATGCTAATGAGTTTATACCTCTATAACCCAAGGCTTCCATTAGGCATGGTGTTAAAAAAAGGTGGTAGAACTTCTCTGCAGGGACTAGGCAAGCTGTGCTGGAGTTGTGCACACCTGTGTCAGCAATGTCTACAGCTGAAAGTAGCTGTACGTAATGTTTTGTTGTTGCTACTCTCACTTGCATGAATCACACCCTAAGAACCAGTTCAGTTCTCCACAAAGGAAGTCTGCGTTTCAAGTCCCGACATTCCACAGTGGACGCACCTGCAGCTGTAAGCGACTCCGGCTCAGCAGGGAGCAGCGCCGGTGCCACCCCCACCAATTTGTACACTCCTACTTCTCCAAAAACCACAGAAATGAACCTGCACACCTATCTGTTCCACCATCGCACAGTATGAACCCATTTCACTGCACAGAAAGCTGTAAACACTGCTGAAACTGCCACAATTAATCGAAATGTCAGGGACACGTCCCACCTGCTAGGTTTTCTGATAAGCCTGCAAAGCAGCTGGTGAGGGCAAACACGGTTCTGCTAATCTGTGGTAAAAAACAAGCCCTGAAGAGTAGTTTTATTAGCTTTACCCCCACCCTCACCACCTCCACCCCCCCTCCTTCCCCAGTCTCTAGCATTTAGCTCAGTAAGAGATAAATAAAGACCAATGTAATGGGAGGATTGGAGTTTTAGAGCTGATGTGCTAGTGTTATTTGTATTAGGAGCTCCAGCATGGTTGCACAAACATGTGAAAGTGTTGAAAAGCATTGCTGGCACAGTGAGTAGCACAGGGGGCTGACACAAATTACTGTCGAAAGTTAGGTTAAGCGCTACTGAAGAACAATAAATACTCTGTTTGGAGTTCAGTCTCAATGTATATATGGAAAAATGTCTGCTGATAAAGGTACATTACCTGTCAAAATTTGGACACACCTTCTCATTCAATGTTTTTTAACTTTTTTTTCCTACATTTTAAATGAATACTGAAGTCATCCAAACTATGAAGGAACACATAATGAATGAATCATATATTAAACAAACCAAAATACTCTGTGATTTAGCATTTAGAAGGACTCCTATCTAAGATGTGTTAACTTGCACTCTCTAAGGCTGGTAACTTCGATTAACTTATTCTGTACAACACAGGTAACTCCTGCTCTTCCTTTCCTGGCGCGGTCCTGATGAGAGCCACTTTCATCAAGTGCGACTGTACTTCACAAAGTACTTTCAAAGTTCTTGAAATATTTCAGATCATTTACAAAGGATTTCTTGCCATAACAGATTAGAACATTCTTTAAAAAGAGCTATTCGCTGTACACCAACTCTCTCTTCACAACTTTACAACCGATGTTCTCAAACACATTAAGAGTAGGGGTGTCACGATCTCGATATTTTATCGAAATCGAATCGAAATGAGGTCACGATCTCGAGTATCGAAGTCAAAAAGAGGATCGACGATCCCTCCCGCGCGCGCTACGCAAATAGCGCAGCGCGCTACGCAAATGGCGCGGCACCAACACAGCGCATCCTATTCATTTAAATAGAGATAGCCACTGCATGAGCGCAGTCGGCGGGAGTGTGATCACTGTTTTTATCTGTCCAACGGGGGAGGGGGGGCGGGGGTTGGGCGCGCAGGTTTTGTATCTGTATCTAACGGAGGGGTGGGTGCGCGCAGGTGAGAGCGTGTGAACTCGCTGAAATGCGCGTGTCAGTGTGACTTGAGAACACTGACTATAGATCACAGTGAGGTGGATTAAAAATCTTAAACTTATAATTGACTACACCTGTTGCTTTCCATTGAATTAAAAAAACATCTTTCTCTCAGATAAAGTAAACACAAGCGTGTTTCTGACTAAAATAAAAGCTTTTCAGGAGAGATATAAGTTATGTGTAAATATTTATAAGACAATACCCACATCACTTATCTAACCAGCCTGTACTGATTTCTGCCCCCCAATAATGCTTTCAATAACCTCTTGTAACCCCTGGGAGCCAGGGGTTACACTCTAATAGCCTTTAATAGTCTTCAGTAGCCTTTAAAAGACTTACCTGGCGGCCGTGGTGTGTCCACTAAACTCCGTAGTTATAAACATCCTGAGGTTAGCAGCGCGCTAACTGACCTGTTTATAATGTAATCCGAGCAGTGCCTCCATGTCGGCTGTTCTAACCTGCTGCTGTTAGCTGCTTGGGCTGAAAGATGAACTGTAGTGAGCTGTATTATCCGGTTAGTGGGGTTAAAACCTTTATTTGTTTACAGAAACAGTAAAAACGGACTGGCTGAGCTCTGTAGCCCGTGGCTGGGCTGTACTGAAGTAGTGACTGAGTGAAGAGAGCGGGGCTTGTGCTGCTGCTGCTAGTGGTTGGATGAAGAACTGCAGCTTCATGTAATGAGCAGTTTCACCAGCCATCCACACACAGCTCTGATAAACTGCTTGTTTTAATAGTGCACACTGTTGCTACCAAAAAAAGTCACTAGATGGCATTACCATATATATCTTAATAAATAATAATAATAATATTTATAATATTTATAATAATAATAATAATAATAATAATAATAAATATATTATTTAAATTTTATGAGGCATAAAATAATAACAAGAAAAAAAACCAAGAAAATCGAGAATCGAATCGAATCGTGACCCTCAAATCGAAAATGAAATCGAATCGAGGATTTAGAGAATCGTGACACCCCTAATTAAGAGGCGCAAGAAATTCAAATAATTAACTCTTGACGAGTTCAGCACAGCTGATAACATTCCAGGTGACTCTACCTCATAAAGATGGTGACATTTTTTCATAGTTTGGGTGCCTTTATTCTTAATCTACAACGCAGAACATTTTCAAATAATGGAAAAACACTGAATTTAAGTTGTCACCAAACTTTTGACTTGTATTGTATATATATTATGACTATAAACAATATTCAACCAATATTTAAAGAATTATGCCTGTTCTACATCTGTGTTCATCTGTATTTCTTTGAATGTGACTTGGAAAACTGTATTTCCTGTGGTTTAGTTGAATAACAAGTTTGGTGTACAGAAGTGACAAATCAGAAACCTTATAATAAACAATACAGAGCTGGAAAATGACCTAATTCCAAACCCTAAAACTGTTATGCAAAATTCTTGACTTATTATTATTCATAAAGGATTGCAAAATGTCTGTACAGATAATTATGGATAATGATGGAAACATTATAAAAGTTACGATATTGGAAAAGTTTTCTGAAACATTTGAATAAAACCCAACTAGTGAGGCACACAGTAACAATGTGCAAGCTAACAACTGAGCACCCTGAGAAGAATCTTTATCCTGCTATGCTAGTCAGTAAGACAGCGTGAGTCATTAATGAGCATCAGGATGAGCAATATAATTCAGTAAAAAACATCTAAAAATCTGCTCTTCTAGAACACAATAAAGCATCTTAAAATATCCAGTAAAAATGCCAGTCAAATTGAATTATCTTGTCCACTGATGAAGTTATCTTCCAGTACCAATGAGTCACCATCCCCATGTCTACCAGTGCCAATGTTTATATCTTATATATTGAGTTTAACCGGAACTGTGAATTTGTGGTGAAAGTGAGCTATAAGTACACCATGAGCCAATGAGGCAGGCATGCCCCTCTGGGCACAGTGAAGGGCACTGATCATGTGCTTTAATTACTGAGTGTTACACATGAAATGCTATTCACTGACAGCTATAACTGAATGTTATGATGCAGTTCGAATATTAAATTATGAAAATGTAGAGACGGCAGAGAAGAAGGAGAAAAACCTTTTTTCCCCCAACCACAAGTCTTCATATTTGAATATGCCAAAAAAGAAAAAAAGAAAAGAAAACAGAATTAAACATCTGCCAGCCAGATGTGGGACCTGCATATGCATAGTGAAATTAAAATTTATGAGCCCAATAGACAGATGAGCGTCAAGAACCGTGATCGGTATCAGATTTTGGAATGCGCACACGTGGATAAGTTTACCACGCATTCTGACTCATTTGACAGCCCGCAAGTTCAGCGACCATTTGCCAGAAACAGTCAGCAGGGCCGGCCAACAAAAATCTCACTAATATCCCGACATTGAGCAAACAGAATTCTTCAGTAAGCCATTATTTACTGTGAGCTCTTGGCTTGGCTTTCAGTGTAGATTCACATCACCAATTTCGCCTTCGAATATTGATATATTTTGTCCTATGTGGGCCTGTCATTAAAATTACATTATCGATTTGTTGATTTATCACACAATATATGGACCTGACCTCAAGAAAATATTTTTACATTTTGACCTAAATATTCCCTATTAATGTAAACAAGAAGGTATGCTGAATTTGTTTTAAAACTAAAAAAGATGTTTTCTTTATTTAGCAATATTTAAAATAGTTTACATTCCAACTACAATATCTGAAAATTCGTAATTATTAAAAGTAATTAAGGGTGCGTAATTATACTGTTACTCTATTATATTATATCAGTGGCATAAAATGGTCACAAATTGACTAACATTTATCACAATCAATCAGGAAAAATATACAGCCCTGGAAAAAAAATTAAGAGACCACTTAAGTTTCTGAATTAGTTTCTCAATGAGTAAACATTTTTGTTTGAGTAAACATTGTTGTTTTATTCTATAAACTACGGACATCATTTCTCCTGAATTCCAAATTAAAATAGTCATTTTGAGCATTATTTGCAGAAAATGAGAAATGGCTGAAATAGAAAAGACGCAGAGCTTTCAGACCTCAAATAATGCAAAGAAAACAAGTTCATATTCATAAAGTTTTAAGAGTTCAGACATTTCATGCATCTTGGCATGTTCTCCTCCACCAGTCTTACACACTGCTTTTGGATAACTTTATGCCACTCCTGGTGCAAAAATTCAAGCAGTTTAGCTTGGTTTGATGGCTTGTGATCATCCATCTTTCTCTTGAATATTTCAGAGATTTTCAATTTGGTAAAATCAAAACTTTTTTAAGTGGTCTCTTTTTATTTTTTTTTCCAGAGCTGTATATCGTCCAAACAAAAACAGTTATCACGACAGGCCAAGTAATGTGAGTATATAACTATACTTGCTTACAAAAAGGGGTTTTTAAGGCTTTTTCACACTTTGTCTTTGGTAGATATGCATAAAGCACTCGAATGTGGATCAAATCAACTGCATAGAGACCCTTGATAGGTAGGTGGTGGTCTTGGTCCAGTCTCAAACAAACTCTGACACAGTTTCTTTGGGGGTAAGAATATTTGGGATCTGACCACAATCCAACCCACCCATCAGGTGTATGCCTCAAGTTTGCACTAAACAAGTCCTACAACATCTGTCCTACAGCACCCCACACAGATTGGACCCAAAACAAACCTATACACTGACCTTATTGAACCTCCAAGAAGCATCTTTCACAAAAATGATTATATATGGAACAAATAATTGTTCTCATATTGCATCACTTAAAGTGAAAAATGTAGGGCTCTCAAACCTGAGCAAAAAGTACTAGGACAGGTTTAAAAAAGGAAGATTAGTCCAAGTTTGAGTTTTTCCAAGGCTTTTCTTCTTGGACTAAAAACCTTTAAGCCTACAAGGCCTTTTTTACCAAAAAAAATCCTTATAGAACAAATAAAGGTTCTTTTATGGCATCACTGATAGCGTAGGGATCTTTTAAAACAGAACAACAAGTCATAAGATTGAGTAACTTGAGTTTGAGCTTTTCCAGGGTTTCTTCACAGCTAGACTTTAACCTTTACTGAAGAACAGCTATTGCTCACCACAGCAACCTACAAAAACAATGAACTACAAACAGTTAAGAACACTAACAATGATGTCTTTTGGACTTTTGGTCTTTTAAAGAGGTTTAAAATTGGTTCTTTATTTACAGAGTCTAAATTTAAAAACAGAAAATATATAAATATAATTTTATAGTTAAATAAATACCATTTAATCTAGTAAGGAAGAAATTGGGTTTTAATCCATTTTTATATGGATAATGTTTAGTTTTTTCTTGTCATTAAATCACTCTTTTTCAGGTTTTTACATAAAAAAAGATCTGATGGTATAATTAAACTTATAAGATGCTAAAAGGGAAAAAAAAACAGAAAGTCGAGAAGATATTCTTTTTTTCCTGTAATTCTGAAGTGTAGAAATGAAAAATTATATAAAACCCATGTCTTCTCTACTACACTAAATGGAAAAATTTGAAACAATTTTTTTTTTTCAAATTGAAACAAACAAATTGACAGTAAATTAGCATTTACTAGAGAACAACTTAATAATTGAACCTAATGTTCTCCACAGCGTGTTTTTAAATGGACAAAGAACCTTAACATTACTATCCTTAAACATTCTGTATGCCTCTTCTACAAAAAAATATCAGTTTGAGCTTTTCCCATCTCTTTTCTCCACAGCTAGATTTTAAACTTTACTGGAGAACAGCTTAGCCTAATGCTCACCACAGCAACCTACAAACAACATAACCTTTTACAACAGAGGGAAGAAATGAGAGAAAGAGAGAGAAGAGAGAGAGAGAGAGAGTAAGAGAGAGGATGTGGGGTAGAGGACCTGAGGCCTGGGGCCTGGGGGGGGCAGGCCTAAGAGTAGGACAAACAGCACAGAGAAGGCTGAGGAATGTAGAAACCCTGCCAGATTTCTGAGACTCCATTAAACTCCAGACTCTGCTTATAGGGCCTGAGAATGTTTAGTAGCCCACTCTATTCTATCTGCTTCATGATAACGAGAGGCTGCGTCATTACGGTTTACTGATATAAGGTCAGTGTGGACACCACCCACTGATAGACTTGCCATTGTAAGCATTTGATTCCTGTTTGGCAGTGTTTGCTTTTTAAAAGATAATAAAAACATAACGCTCGGCTGAAAAGACAAACGAGAGTCAAGGTAGCGGTAAGACCTTGAGGAGTGGACCTTAGAGGAGAGCTCAGAATATTGAGTAAAATGAGTGATTTAACAAATTTCTTACTGCATACAAGACCAATATGTATTTATATTCTGTACTGACTCATATCCTATCATACAATTATCAGGAAATGTGATCAGATATTAAGTAAATATCATGCTGAGTTCAAGCACTGACATACTCTTCAGTTCGTTAAAGTGCTTTAGTCAGTCTGATGTTCTTTAATTTGAAGCTCACTGCCCTTAGTTCCCTAGTCCTATTTCCACAACATGGGTTGCCAGGTATAGAACACAACAGCAGGCCAACACAGCATGCTGCACCTCAGCACCCCTCTATATCACTTCATGACCAGAGACAAAGTAAAATCTGAGTGAGCAAATATTGGCAATGCAATGTTTGATTGTTGGAAACAGCTTAGAACCCAGAAGGACTACAAGACAAATTCAAAGATGGCTGATTTTCTCCCAAACAGGTAAGCACTGAGCTTCAGCTAAGGTTAGCTAACCCTCGCTATGTAATTATTTACCATAACCATGAATGCAGCAGCTAGGCTATGAAGAAAGCAATTATTTGGCATCTAATAGGTAAAGTGATGCAAACTAGTGCTGGCTAATGCTAACATGAACTGGCATTAGTCAGTCACTAGGCAGTAGCCAACATGACAGAAATATATGACAGAAACTAAAAGTTTGACTCTAAATATTGACTCAATTTTGCTACAAATGATAATTATACGTTGCAGTGCAATTGTTTTGGAACTCATTTCTCTAGGTTTACATTCCTAAACTTGACTTCCCGTCTGGAAAGAAGGGGGCGGGGCAGACAACTCTCTCTCCAATGTTTTGAACTAAAACTGTGGTAACAATTTTATACACTTGCTGTCATTTAGCACACACTGTTCCTTAAGGTTCTTACACTATCATTTTTATTCTTAATGACAGCTGCTTTTTAATTGATACATTGACAGTCAGTGTCAATCTAGACGTGTTCATCCCTGCCTGGGGTTGCCTGGTCTTTGCAGAGTCACTTATTAGCACCCTTTCAATGCCAGGCAAGCCCAAGCACAGCCTCCAATGACTCACGGAGGAACACTTAACATGCTCCCTTTTTACAAGGGAAAATGTGTGGAGGGGCGCTGAAAATAGGCAGCATCCCTAATTTGGCACATTCCTGCGCATACAACAGAGCCCAGTGGAAAAAGAAAGGCCTGGCATAGGGTAACATCTGTTGAAGAACACCCAACACACTGGTTGCTGCAGAACAAAACATGCTGTACGGCTCGGCCACTGAGTGTGTCAATCTCGGGCAGATTCCCGTACGTTAAACTGAACTTCTCCACAAACGAATCAGCGTAAATGGCATTTACGCCTGCTTTATTAGCCTGCAAAAGGTCAGCAGTGGAGGGGAAGGTGATGAAAAGGTGGGCACAGTAATGGAAACTGATTTAGACTGACCTCAGCCTGCTTAATGAGCCACACAAATAGGAAAATATAATGTGCCTGAACTTTTATAGCGCTTCGTATGCCAGGATAATCAGTACCTGGTGCATCTCCATCAAGTCTACAGAGAACATATGGCATGCTAAATATCTGAAATAAGTGCGCAAGCACAGCCTAACTCTGTGTGTACACTGCAGTGATAAAATCTGCCTCTGAGTCACTAGCAGGCAAGTTCGCAAAAACAATATAAACAATATATAAGGTTTTATTCATTTAATATAAGGTTTTATTTATTCACTAGGTGTTTACAACCCAGCCAAAAGCTTTCACATTACTGAAAAAAAATAGCTAAATGTTATCATAGCATTCACTCTTTTTTGAGGGTATACAATTACATAAAAATAAGATAAAATACTTAAATTTTTAATAATTATTAATGTAGTTTAGATATTTGAGAGATTGTGCTAGCTGTTTGCTTTTGCTGGTGGTTGCGCTTTCATCGCTTGTGGTCTGCACACACAATTACAGCTCCAATCTGGAATCCTCCTAACTGTAGCCTCTGCTAAAACACACAACATGAGGGTTAACTTCACTTTTTGAGATACAGTAGCTTGGTCAGGGTTTCAAATTCCTCAGAAAACAGGGCTCTGAAACTTACGGGTTGTCCATATGTATTTATTTGGCTTTTAATCAGGACTGATGCATCCTTTGCACCTCTATGAGGCTGATACCCCTGTTTACACCTAGTCACTTTATGTGAATATTATCTTAATTGTATCCTGTTTCCCAAACTTCAGTCTCATGTATCAATACCTCATGTATTCAAATGTGTATCCAGTTAGTGTATGATCTAATATGCAAATTACTGGTGTTTCAGTTTTGGTTTTCAAAAGATGGTTGGCTTCACACTGTAAGCTCATATTAAATCTGTTTTAAATGAGTCTTGGGTGTATTTACACCTGCATTTTCACTCTGCTTTGCCATATCCAGATATTATTCTGATACTGAAGACTTAAATGACCAGGTGTAAATAGGGGAGAGTCTTAAAAAAGTCTTAAAGAAGGTTAAATGAAAGGTTTAGTCAAAAAAGGCAACAGACATTGAAGTGCATTGAAACCATCAATCATAAATAGGGGTGGGTAATATGGCACAATATTTCAGCAGGGTATTTCTGCAATAATGATGTTCTTAGCAAAAAGGCAAAAAAAATAAATAAATTAGATGAAAAATATACTACAATTTTCTAAATAATATTTAACCAAGACACTGATTTTATAGAATATAGTAATAGTGCAACAAAATATAAAACTGTAAAAAATAAACAAAAAATGACCACAATGAGCTGTAAATACAGTAATTAGCTAAACAAATACAAAATAGACTGCTTTAAATATTATCACATTATTAGTGTGCATTATTAAGTGTTAAAAATATATTGTGTTAAAAATATTAGCAATATTATAGTGCTCAATACAATATAGTACACCACTTATCATAATATTAAAATCCATGACAGGTGGAATACAATAAAAACAATGTTGATTATCTCATTACAACACCATTTGTCAAGGGACAGGTTAAATTAGTCAGTTCTTTAGGTTAATGTGTTGGAAGCAGGAAATTGTGCAAGAGTAAGAATCTGTAAGACCCTTGGGTCAAGGCCAGACAAGGATCAGACTGTGATGGCTAAACAACTGCATCAGAACATCTCCAAAACACCAGGCTGGTCTTGTGGGGTGTCTTCTGTAGATAGTGGTAGTCAGTACAAACAAAAATACGTAGGATACGTAGTGATCTGGAGAGAACAGCCTCTTAGAGCTTACTGAGGCTAAACTTAGAGGCCTCAACTCACAAAATTTAGCACTTAAAGGACCTGGTGGACCTACAAAATATTAGGGTGTATTTTAAAATTATTATTACATACTGTTTTATAAATAATAAGTATTCCAGAACCACACTTCAGTGCACCATTAACTAATAATAACTAACATGATCTCCTGTGACCAAGCAATCGTAAAATTTCACTTATTGTGCCAAAAGATGCTTGTATCGAGGAAGTGGTCCCTACAATGATGAAGGAAAAAAAAAACAGTTCACCATTCAGTCCAACACAGGCCAGCACAGTCCTGATCAAGAAGTCTTTGAAAATTCACTGAAAAAACGATTAGATCTCTTCCATATGCCCTTGTATGAACTGGATGGAAACAAGATGCTGGTTTCCCAGAGTCCCCTGCAGCGCCAGGGCCACTGAGGGTCTTCGGAGTGAAAAAAGAGAAAGTCACTCTACGCATCTTCACACAGAGATTCAGAGCGTTTCAAAGAAAATAAAGAAGTAAGTAATCTTCCACTTTGTTTGGATAGGCAAAGCTCGCTAAACAATCCAGGATGTGGAGACAAGGGGGAGCCGTAGCCAGCATTCTCTCCTTGTAACTCAAACAAAGACCACCCAGTACTGCGCAGATATCTGAGTGGCTTACAGATGATTGACTTGTAATGCCTGCAGAAATTGCACTCAAGTGCACGGCTGGCATTGTTTTAGTTCGCAGCAGAGCTGAGGATCACCTTCCCAGGTACAGGAAAACAAACTATTTCTTGGACAAAGTGTAGTTGCTTGCAGACGTACTATTACTATATATTATCCCAAAGTTAATATTTGACATGATATAGCCTAGAATTAACATTTTCACGGTCTGGCAAAAGTCAATCGTTAAACAGTTACGAGAAGAAAGACTAAAGGAATTCTGTTGTCCTGGGAGCACGATCTGTACTGAAATTATGTGGCATACTCTACTAACTTGCCTTAGGCCACAGTTTAACAACCAGTGTTTTAGAAGGAGTGGAGGAGTAAAGACTGAAGCTGAAGGATTTGTGGATTTAAGAGACCAGCTCCTCTCAGATTACATTTTGCATATAGCATGTATAATTAATAACACATGTGGACTGCTGCAGCGGCTAGCTTTCAGCAGGGAAAAACTTAGGAGGACTGGAAATTAAGGCTGGACTGGAGCACCAAGGCCCGATTACGAATATTAGTGTATATATAAAAACAGCACAAAGCGGTCAGTCATCGCAAGAATGATAAGTCCAAGGTTGCTGAGCTTACAATAATAAATTGCAGACAACACACCTAACAACGTATCGTTTATGCAGCTCAGTCGCCACTAGAACTGTTCCTGAGGAAGTGTAGAATTAAATTTAGCTCAAGCAACAACACCACAGAGCAAATAAACAAGTGTGCAAATGGAGGGCTGGTTGAAGTGGCACAATCAAAGGCTCTGTGCAATACCCAATTCGAGCAAGTCCTGGTGATCGGTTAAGCCCGGCTGAAAATAGCATACGTCCTTGACTCCTGTGAATGTAGTATTTATACTATCTGACAGACCCAGACAAAAGGCTGCGCCGGAACATCTGCCATGTGCGTCAAACGGTCCGCTGTATTTACTGGGACAAAGGCTCTGGATTTCTGCTCAATGGATTTGAAGCGCTCATTCATTCTGAGGTTACAGCTCAGACAAAAAAAGAAGAAGAGGACTTGCCAATGTTACGGAGCTCACTCGGAATAGAGACATCAGTTTTAACACGAAACGGGCTGGTCATGAAGGAAGGGATAAGGCCGTGAAGCAGCACTCTATACTCGATCTATCACGGCCTCATATCCAGAGACCCTGGAATTTCCTTCAGGCACTGGCCGGGACAAGATGGCTCCCAGATGCCAGCTATTCACGAAGCTTTGGCTGCTTTCCCAGGATAGTTGCAGCCTCAGCCAGTTGTGCTAGAAGGTAGACTGTGTTCGAACACTTAACTTCTCTTTACTCATCACAGGATTAAACAAAACGAGGAGAAAAAAGTATCCCAGACTGATTGACTTCCTTGTTCCCTGGCTGAAGACTTGGCCAGAAGACTGGCTTGATTACAAATCTTGCAAGGCATAAGCTTGCAGCTGGACGTCAGCAGAGCCTTTCATGGAAATGCAATCGTTTGGAGCGTGCTGATCCTTCGGAAGAAGCAGCAACAGTGATTTAACATCAAGCAAGACTCCGGCGTACGAGGCCAGCATAAAGCAACACCGTGAGTCACACACTTAAACCAAACTTGGACACTCTTGTTGACTCAACAGGATTGGTGGCCTGTGATCCTAAGTACTCCCTCGGCAGAGGCTGGCAGAAAAGCTGCTTTTCACTGCAGCAGCAGAGCCTCACCATCAATGACAGCGCCTGCCCTCTCTAGTAGACACCAGGCTCAGCAGCTTGGCATTTAGAATGGCGCCATTTTACTGCTACACGTAATTACAGAGGCGGTCAAGGACAAAGCTCCCTCCGACATGCTACCACATCATGAACACTGAGAAAGTCCAAAACACAAACATGTCATCCGTACTTGAGCGATTCAAATCAATGTCAGCCATCACTAGGCCGCCTGGCAAAGATCAGATTCGTGGAGCAGAGCTGGAAAGCCTCATGCCTTTGTAACGTAATTGGCACAAGCAACATGAGGAGCTCACTCTCTGCTGGCTGCTTCGATTTCAACTCTGTGCCAACCAGATGAGTCACAGCAAGAGACAAAGGGCCTAGGAGTCGTGTGAGTTGTAGGAGAAGGTTTGAATAAATTGTAATAACCTCTTTGGCATCTTTCTTTGGCAATCAACTACTACGATCTCTATCTTGTTAACACTGTAAAAGAAGCAATTGTGGTTTCCAAGTTCTGTGAACAATTCTGAACAATACATCCTGCAAGTTTCAAGATCTCAAAAATTCTAATTCACAATCTTGAGTGGAAGCTTACAGGTGCCTGGAGCTCTTTTGTATATGATTCCCATACAGGGAGGGGGTTGGGGGAACTCTCCCCAGAAGATAAAGTACTCTACCCCATGAGTCATAGATGCTGGGAAGAGCCGGAGTATTCTATTACCACTGTTCCAACTTGCAAGGCTCACGCACAGCTCCAGCCACAGGCACGTCTGGAGCGCGAAGCTCTGAAACCTCTGCAAACAGAACAATGCTTTAGCACCGCCAACAATACAAGCTCAATCTACCTGAGGTTTATTCTTAGTCTGGCTATGCACACCTTAGTGTGCTCTGTCCCTGAAGAGATTAAGGCCAATCGTGACTCCTTTCGGTCCTCTAGCGGGAGAGAGATCTGTTAGAGATAAAAAGCTTTGCGCTGATCAAAGGAAAAGCCACGGAAGGCCTCAGCCAAGGCCGAAAATATCTCGCTGCCTACTCTCACTAACAGCTCTCGGGAGAAAACCTTAAATGGCGTGCGCTTTAAAAGGGATACGGGTTTGTTGGCTCATCTTTGAAGCAAAGGTTCCTGAATGTAGTCAAGTCAGCAGGACAGACAATAGACAGCACAGGGTAGGTGTCTCTAGACACTTTAACATAACTAAAGATTATTGGGCCCTGTTGATTAAACTTTTTTAACAGTTTAATCAAGTTTAATCAAGCACCTGCTAAGGATTCATGTGAAAGAGCAGCAGCTTCAGCCTGTAACTGTGGAAGCTAGTGAATTAAAATTGAATTAAAATGTTGTTTGTTTTGAGATATTTTAGTCTGGAAATGGTAAAAAAGAGAGCCAAGGGTGAAAACAGGCTTGCAGCATACAATTTAACCAATTAAATCAAGCACCTGCATTGGATTTATGTGAGTCCCAGAATTTTCAAATAGAAAAGACCACCAACACACATGGAGACACCACCAGGTCCCACTAGACTCATAGAACATTTAAAGTTCAGGTATAATCTGTCCTAAATAAATTGCTTTGGAATGAATTTACCGTGTTGGGCCACATCTGGCTTAAACTCAGTCCCAAATCAAGGCCTTGGCATGTCAGTGTAAACAATGAAATGGCCTAAAAATGTCTAAAAGTTCAACACACTATATTACATGTTAATAATAACTGATAATTAGGGCAGCAAAGTGACAAATGTTAGCTCTACAGTTAATGCCCTTCAATAATTAGGCCACAGAACCCAGTTTATCAAGCCCACAAAACCTGTTCTGGGCTTTAACAGTCTTTACACTGTCTGGCTATCCTATTCCACTCTTTAATCAAGTCATACAGGCATGTCATACCTGCGACATTCTGCCGCTCTAGGTCAAATTTGGTCACAATTTGGTTACAATTAGTCCTAAGCAATCAAGTGAACAATTTACAAGTGGGAAAGAATTCAGAATTGTATGCAATGCAACTTACAAGAGGACATCTGGACATCTTGCCAGTGGACGGTAAGACCAAGTTACTCATACGCTGTTGCTGCACCACTGACCACAGTGTACAGTGTATCAACCCTCACAAAGCCACAGAAGTGTGTTACCCTTAGTCCCTTCTATACTGTGGGCAGAAAACAACCAGATAGAGCCAAAAAACAACCCAGGGAAAGATAATGTTATTTAGTTTAATCCTGGCATCCACTGAGGTCCACCCTCTGATGCAAGGATGTACACAAACTATGCAGATATACCGTAAATCAGACACAATTTCGCTAAATGAAAACATGCCGGTTAATCAGAACTGCCACCCATGTCCTCCAGCGTTCCGGAACCCAAGGATTAAAAATGCCACATGTATATATACAGCAGCAGTCGCTGGCCACTAATTCCACTAAGAATTGCAGGGGGGGAACACTGGTACGAATTAGACGTACCTAATGTGGGACAATGATTACCTTCTGTTTAAGCCATTCTACAACACAGCCGGCTGCACGTACAGATTATTTAGCGTAGCAGACAATGTTATATGCAGTATTTCTGTCCTCTTATTTGCCTCTGCTCACTGAGCTTTCTCCACATCTGAAATATAAAATTATCACATTACCAAATATGAAGCTGCAAGTCCTTAGATCATAGTATGTGTGTCCAAAATTGAAATGCTGAAATTATATTGTGGCCAAGCACAAACCAACTAAATCTCTAAAACACTGAAGGCCTGCCTTTGGGCCTATAATTCCAGTTCCACACTCTAAAACAACTTAACACACTTTCTTTCAGTCAATGAATCATTTAAAGCTGACACTACAGATTATATTTGTAGAAGATGCTGATAGCAACATCAGTTATAACAGGTACTTACTCATTCTATTTCCAATAGATCATGTATAGCAGTTACTGAATAATTTATAACAGATTCAGAACTATCATTTAAAGAAGCTGATATCAAGCATATCCTGAATCAAAGACCAGAGCACGTTCCACAGTGCACTTCTTACTTCACTGTGTGTTTCCATGGTGGGTTTATTAATTAAGCTGATAATATTATATCAGAAATCATTTCTTAAATGCAGTTTGACATGGCCATGCCCTAATAACTCACCATGAAAGTGGACATCAAAGGCCTCAACTGGGAGCCTCCAATTTTGCCTAATTACCCTGGTTTCCATTGGCAGAGCTTTGCAGTCTCTGACACTTTAAGCTCATAAACAATGGTCTAACGAAGCTGCACTCTTTCACAGTGACTCACCGCTGTCTCTGTCTATTATAATGGTTATTTCTTAGGACATCCATCACAAAACAAAAAAACAATTTCGAGGACACTGCACGCAAGTAATGAGTGGTGGTGATGTTATATAATGAAGTTTACAGTATTTCGCGAGCAGGGCTAATAAGGGATTGGGATTTTTCTTAAACAACATCAGTGCAGAAGTTTAAATCCCATCTTGGGCCTCCCGCAATTTTAATCTCGTTAGGTGCCCAGAACACAGCATGGCGTGGACTTGGCAGCAGAATCCGCTCATTCCTTTAAACGAAGCCCTTTTCTCCTGACAGAGCACCAGTTGAGTTTAATTTAAAACTGATTACAGCCACTCTCCGAAAAAGTGTGCTGAAAGTTGAGCTGGAAATGAGTGTTTTCAGTGCCTGAGAAATTGGACTTGGCAAGTCAGTAAACTGACAAGGATTCGGTTCTTAAAGCTCGGGACAGGAGCCAGAGGCTTCAGCAAAATAAACCACAAACGAAACTCCATCTTGTGGCAAATTAATTGGCAGGTAGGGTTCTCGCGTATTCAAAGTTTCTAAAAACCCAAAAGTCTTGTGTTTGCATTCCTCACCATGCAATGGTCCATGTATCTCCCACTTTAGAAAGGAGGAATGCACATCTGGATAAATGTTCCCCACATGTATATATTTTCCAATGACAGCTACTCTACGAGAACACCGAGAACATTTCTCAAGCGTGCTCAGAAAAGCCAAAGCAATATGAAAAATGGAGCAAATCTACAAACAAGCTGTAAAACCTTGGGGTTTTGCGACCCACAAATGAAACCCGCTGAGGCAAGGATTTTGTGAGCAACGTGAGCTTCGGCACAAAGGTTCTGACTGTTTCCAACACACTGAAAGTCCAAAAAAATCCAAAAGCTCTTCTACTGATTACACAAATTAAGCCCAAAAAGGTTCAAAACAATCCAGCTCTGTGCTTTCGCACAACAGTCAATAGTCTGGCTGTTGGCACTAAACCCCTATGCAGGTAAAGCATGAAAAAACAATGCACGGGAGACATAAACAAACCAGCCATGAGGGCACAGCTCTGGCTTCAGCCTACCCCTCAGAGACCACACAACGTCCAACACTGCTGCCCAACTATAGTGGAAAAAAAGGTACCAAACATATCATTACTACTACAGTATACATAAACACACACACACACACACACATATAGCAATGTACACAACACACAGCACTCAGTGCACTAAAATGTCCAAGGTCTTAGACAGCCATTAAAAAGGCTCATCTCAGCTGTAAGTGGGTTTCTACCAGCAAAATCACTGGAATAAATACAAACAAATAAGATAGACCTAGTTTCCCATCTCTATTTAGTACTAGTAGTATTTAGAAGTGTTTTCTCAACCATCATCCACCAAGAATCAACCCATCTTAGATTAATTCCACCAGCCTGATTTAATTCCACCAGTTGATTTATTCAGTAAAGGACAAATTAAAGACTAGAATAAATATATTAAACAAAAATGTATTGTTTATCAGAATGTATCCTTTTTTTTTAATCAATAGCCCTAACTGACCATAAACTAATTTACCAAAAGCATCTAAACATATTAAGAGTTAAGACCTTCTCAACTGGTAGTAAGATAAAATGTTTAATAAAATACTTTAAGAATTATATGGTGGAAAAAATGTATATATACATATATATATATGACCTCAAGACAAGACAGGACAAGACAGCCATATTCACCACACTTGTGCTGGAATGTGGCCTTTGCCTTGAACCCATCCATGTTCTCCTGTTCTACCATGTGTATACAGGATATACATATATATATATACATATATATATATATATATATATATATATATATATATATATATATATATACATATACACATTATACATTTTTCGAAAAGTAGTGATTTTACATCACTGTGTATATTCAAACATCTCCAAAACTCTCCTCATGATTATTAAGAGTTTTCATCACGTCTGGTTTGGTAAATAATGCACTAGGGGGCTACAAATTTACACATTTACAGAAAACATATCTGAGCATTTTGCACACTGTTTATTTGCTGCTTTAACATATTTGTAAATATATAAAAATGGTTAGTTTTATTTTTATTTTTTTTTGCAGTATGTACATTTTCAGTAAATAAAAAAAAATCCTGAACAAATCACAGAAAATGGTATCTGCATGAATGTTACATGGACAGACAGACAGACAGACAGACAGACAGATGTGCCCCAACTTATTGAACTTAGCTATCCAATTAAAACCTCCTTTATCAAACCTCAAAACTCAAAAGTGTTCACAAGGTTAGCTAATTATTCAAGTAAACAACATCATCATTTACTGTACATTAGACCCTTTCACAGCTTTCTTCCAATCAATATAAACTATTCATGTTCTTTCCATTAGTGAATGAGTGCCCTGAGAGATAGACAGACAGACAGACAGATAGACAAATAGATAGATAGATAAAAACATAGATAAACAAATACACAATTAACTGAACTCCCAAGTTATTGAACTTATTTAACACTAGACATTCAAGGAAACATTAGATCATTTCACAGCTTTCTTCCAATCAAAATAAATTAATATATTTCTCTCCATTAGTAATTGAGTGCCCTGAGATAGATAGATAGATAGATAGATAGATAGATAGATAGATAGATAGATAGATAGATAGATAGATAGACAATTGAATGGACTCCTAAATTATTAATTAAACTAATTTAACGCTAGATAATCCAAGGGAACTGTCCTTCAATTACACTTTCTCACATGATAAAACCTAGTTAATATTCACTAAGTATTAGATAATAGTTATAACTAACTAGTTAATTAACCTAGTTAGTTAGTTAGCTATTAGTTAACTAACTCACCTATGCTAGTTAACTAGTGAGTCAACGCTAGCTAACCTAGTTAGCTAGATTAGTTACCAAGCTAACAACCTTCTTATTTTAGCTAATGCTACATTAAACTCTTTCACAGCTTTCTTCCAAAGAATTTAAATTATTATACATTTAATTATTATTGTATTTTTGAGTGAATGAGCGCCTGCAGCAGACTCAGGGCTCTCCTACAGGTGATTAATCCCGAGTTTGAGCTGTCTCAGCCCTGGTTTAGCCCAGGTTTAGCCCTGTATGAAGGCGGTTTACGGAGCTCCGGGTATTTTTACTCTCAGAAAGCGATTTTTCCTGAGGGAACAGCGCGCCTGGAACTATTCCTCCGGGAAACCCAACTTTTCCTTCTCATTATCCGGTACTTTCGCTTCCAGCTCCCGGTAACCTTCAGCTGAAGAGTTCGGCTCTTATAAAAGCGTTTAAACGGGGTCTTACCTTATTTCTGTTCCAGTGTTATACAGGCATTTTCACTTGATTCCCCTCCATCGCTTTAGCTGGCAAACTTTAGCGCGTCGTAGTAACAGTTCGGGCTTAAGGGCACGAGCTGCCACAGCCTACCTGAGCTCCCATTGGAAGCGGCGCCTGTCAATCACTTAGACACGCCCCGCCCCGTTTCCTGTAGAGGGGCCGCAAAGGGACTGGATCCCAAACACGCTGCAGTAACCGGCCAAAAGTCTGTGGACACAGTTATTCTCCTGACTAAGACTCTTGTGGTTGAATACAAACAAATCACACCACTGATGTTAGGTGTCTGGTTCTGGATCACGGCCACCACTATAACTCATCACAGGTGTAGATGTTGGAAAGTTGCTGGGAGGATTTGATTGCATGTAAAGTTAAATGCTGATGTTGGTTGACTAGGTTGGTTGATTGCATTCAGGGACAAACACATAGGTTAGTTTAGGTGCAAATGCTTTACATTGCTGTGAGGAATTGATTGCATGTGAAATTAGGGACTGATGTTGGTTGACTAGATTTGGATCGCAACATTGCTGTGAGGATTTGATTGCATTCATGCACAAAAGCTCAAGTGAGATTCAGTTGTTGATGTTGAACATTGCTATTAGAGCTGCACGATATTGGAAATTTTTTAAATAGCAAATGTTTTTACATTAGTTTTTACATAGCATTTTTTCAGCAATATATATTGCGATATTAAACAATGCAGGGCTCATGACGCCACCAGCCCCGCCCCTACCTGCCTGCTGTCTCAGCGGAGTCAGTGCTGAGCATTTAAAACCCGAGGAAAACAGCAAAACAACACAAATCGGCCCTTTAATGGGGCACTTAAATGGCTTTTTAAAAGGTAAATAAGAGCATTTTTCTGGGATTAAAAACTTGAATTCAGCTGTAACTGGAAATATCTGTGCAAAACTGTGCTGGACTGTGCTGTGCGCACATCACAATGGTGATGCTTAAACGAGGTCAGGAATTGGTGTTGGACCACTCCAACTCATCCCAGTGGTGGATGTTGGAACATTGCTGTGACGATTTGTTTGAAATTGTTCAATTCAGTTGCTGATTTTGAGGATTTCATCATATGTGAGGTTAGTTGCTACTGTTGCTGTGAGAATTTCTTTGCATTGGAAATCAGTTACTATTAATGGATGACTAGTTCTCGATCACAAATGTCTGGCTCGCAGAAGTTCCCACTGCTTCAGAGCCCAATGGTAGAGGGTCTTTATATCCCTCATCAGACCCTTGCCCCTGAGCATGGTGATATTTGGCTCAAGTGCAGCTGGTCAGAGCATTCCATACATTAGAAACAGATTAAACTAAGAATCACCTTCAGAATGAAGCGTGAATGAGGTTTGAATCACATCTGGACAGTTCAACAACAAACAGCAGTTAGCTCGTCTCACCTTTGGCCTACATCGTGAAGTTCCCTCGTAATGAACATGTGGGTTCCAGATCATGCCAAGAGTAAGATGGCTAGAGAAGCCAGGTGTCTCTCCCATGTTGCTGGCTTGTTTACAGAAGTGGGTTTCTAGTCCTGGACCATTGCCCCAGACAGTTTAGTGTTTAGCCTGCTCTAATACCCTCATTGTAACTTCATGAAAGGCTTATTATAGGGCTGATGAGTTGGTTCAGGTGTGCTCAAGCAGTGAAAACCTTTAAATATGCAGGCGACTGGCAATACAGGGCCTAAATAGGAAAATACTGTTCTATCTTTGTCTCTAGAGCACATATCTATGACCTGTTTCCCATACAGTATAAGAGGCCCGGAAGACTTTTTACCACCTACATTGGACAGTAACTGTAATAGTTGGTAATGATGGTGACCAGCCACATCTGGCTAGAATGTTTGAATTGTCTGTGTCACAAATCACATCCACACACATTTCCCACAGTTCAATGCAGGAATCCTTAGTTTCTATGGGACATGGCAAAAGTCTTGGGATATGATCCAGTATTTTTTGGAATGTCAATGTAATACTTATCCACTACTGTGTGAATAATTGATAGTAATCAGTGAATAATACATATACATTTCAATAACTGAATAATAAGACAGTTTAAGCTGGATAAGTGCATGAATCTATTGTTACAGCTGAAGCAGTGTATAATACATTATTTCAGATCATCTTGTTTCTAGCATAGACATCTAATCTCAGGGTATTCTACTGAGGGAACCGGGGCATGCGGTTTACCTCTTCACAGTCAGCTCATGAATTTAAATGAGATTTGTGATAAAGTCAGTTCAGGTTCTCCTGGTATCTGAATAAGGATTAATGGAGGAAATGTTTTAGATTGTGGAGGCTTTGCATTATTTAAGGTAAGATGATTAAAGGCTGGGATTTTTAAAGCCAATAACTGATTTCAGGTGAACTGACTGGCAGCTGTACTTCAGTGCATGTGGGAACATGAAAACCATCTTTGTTGTTATTAGTAGTAGGTATTAGTAGTGTGTAGTAGTGGTGTATTGCCTTTGCATGATTTTAAAGAAATGCATCCATCCATCTTCTCATGCACACCCAAACATTTGTTCAGCCATAGAGTTGAAAACTGAAATGAGAAAACGTGTATGGACACAGGACACTACTACACACAACTCCTTACAGACAGTGACCAAAACTGTAAGCCTGCACTACTGGCCTTAGTACAAGTATAAGTATAAGTATAAGTTATTATTATTATAAGGAGTAGTTGTAGTATTGTAGTTGTATAGTAGCAGCATTAGGAGCAGTAGTTATGTAGTAGCAATAGTAGTAGTATGGTAGTTGTATAAAAGTAGTATTAGCAGCAATAATAGTAGTAGTATGGTAGTTGTATAATTATAGTAATAGTAGTAGTATGGTAGTTATATAGTGATAATAGTAAGGGAAGTAGTATGGTAGTTGTATAGTGATAGTAATGGTAGTAGTAACATATGTCTATAGTAGTAGTAGTAATAATAGTAGTAGTAGTATTATCAGTAATAATAGTTGTAGCAGTAGTATTAGCAGTGATAGTAGTAGTAGCAGCAGTAGTAGTGGTAGTATTAGTAGTAGATTTGCAGTAATAGTTGTAGGATGGTGGTGTTAGTAGTAGTATTAGCAGTAATAGTAGTAAGCTGGTGGTAGTAGTAGTAGGTTGGTAGTAGTAGTAGTATGCTAGTATTACAGTAGCAGCCATTGTAGTATTATGGTAGTAATATATTAGCAGCAGTAGTAGTATTAGCAATAGTAAAAGAAGCAGTAGTAGTATGTTCTAGTATAGTAATAGTAGTAACAGTTGTAGTATTTTGGTAGCATTATAGAAGCATCAGTAGTAGTATTAGCAATAGTAAATGACGCAGTAGTAGTATGGTTGTAGTATAGTAATAGTAGTAACCATTGTAGTATTTTGTTAACATTATAGCACCAGCAGTAGAAGTATTAGCAATAGTAGTAGAAGTACTGGTATTTTAGTATTATAGTAGTAGTAGTAACAGTAGTATTAGTATTTTGGTAGCATTATAGCAGCAGCAGTAATACTAGAATTGTAGTGCTTGTACTAGTAGTAATTGTAGTATAGTCGTAGTAGTATGTTGGTAACATTATAGCAGCAGTAGAATTAGTAATATGTAGTAGTAGTAATTGTAGTATAGTAAGAGTAGTAACAGTAGCAGTATGTTGGTAGCATTATAGCAGCAGTAGTTGTAGTAATTGTAATATAGTAGTAGTAGTAATATATTAGTATTAGTAAGTGAGAGTAAGTAAGTAAGTAATAGTGTTAGTAGTAGTAGTGCTGCTGTTAGTAATAGCAGTAGTAGTAACTGTAGTAATTGTAATTGTAATATATTAGTATTAGTAAGTGTAAGTAACAGAGTAGTGCTCCTTTTAGGGCTGGTAGTGGTAATAGTAGCAGTAGTAGTAATTGTAGTAATTGTAATTGTAATGTATTAGTATTAGTAAGTGTAAGTAATATGGGACATTTCAGGATTTTGGTACATTTCCTGTCCCACCACTTAAATTTTAAATGTACATATCCAAAATATTTAAATTCTAAATATTTTTTGTGAAAAATGTACTTGTTATAAGACAAACTGTAAAATTTGGTGGAAAAATAAGCTCCTTAGATATTATTCAAAAGACTGAATACCTTTGGACCACCTCAAAAAATGGCCGTTTTCTCTTGTCCCACACATTGGGTGACCAACTGCTTTGGCAAATTAAAAAATTAAAATAAGCTCTAAATAAATGACTTCCTCTTGTATATTGTTGATATGCATCTCCTTTACTTATGAAAACAACTTCTTTGGTCTACATTGTTTTGCATGTTACAGTTTTTAGGCTATTAAGTTGTGTCCCACAACATGCGCGCAACCCTGTTACCATAAGGAATTTTACCTGGCAGAGAAAGAGTTAAAAATATTTGTCTACTGGCACAAAGGAAGTTACATCACAAGGACATTTTCTGCCCACATGACAAGACCAAGAGTAAGTGCTCTAACAATTTTTCAGTTTTTTTCCCAAATATGTTTGTCCAAGTTGTGTGTGTCACTCAGTGAACTCAACCCTGTTACTCATATTGTAAGACTAATATTGAGTAGAGTCAAAATTTACTTTATATACTTATATAACAATGTTTGTCCTTGATCTTGTAAACATAGCTAAATTTTACAGTTAGCATCTGTTCCTGGGGTAAACCACAACATAGCCTAGATTTGCAACCCTGTTACTGTAAGTTACCAAATATATTGCATAATTTAATAAAAAAAACAGCTTTGATACCTGAGCTTGACGAATCAAACTTTTTGATAGTATATTACCTGTATTTAATAAGTATATGACTAAAAATGATCAAATTGAAGATCAAATTTTCAAAAGTGAACACCCCTGAAATGTACCAAAATCCTGGAATGTCCCATATAGTAGTGCTCCTTTTAGGGCTGGTAGGGGTAATAGTAGCAGTAGTAGTAGTAATTGTAATATAGTAGTAGTAATATATTAGTATTAGTAAGTGTATAGTAATAGAGTAGTGTTGCTGGTAGTGGTAGCAGTAGTAGCAGTTTGTCCCCACATATCATTTCCCTGTAGGATCTGTATGCATCACCCATCTGAAAACCAGAAAGTTTTATCCACAGGTTCTGGGTTGGTCTCACATATGACTGTTACTCATTGGCCTGATCAGGAAGAGTGATGGGAACAGGAGGGGTTAAAGACTGCAGACGAAGCTTGAATACAAACCCACTCAGAGCCCATGCCCACCTGCAACCCACCTAGACCACATTTTATCCATGTGACCCCACATGACCCTGTATGCTGGGGTATTATTACCTTTAACTAGATCTGTCTGATGATGAGTGAAGCTGGATCTGTTGGAAACATGGCTGCAGGCAGGTGTAAACACAGGCGTATCTGTATCTGTGTGTATTTGTATCTGATCTAGTCCTGTGTTTACACCAAAGAGCACAAACCTCCACCAGAGGATCTTCAACAGCATGTAATCCAAACAAGCCAGCCAGGCCCACCAGATACCCACTTCAAGCTAACCACAAATATGTTGATTTATTTATATTAATCTGTGGACGTTGGTGCGGCCTGCTCGTAATTAAAAGCTTGCAGGACATCATACAAACAGCCAGTTAATGATACGCTGCAGCTGAACCTCCTGGCCTGGTGCAGTATCTCTCAGAGAGGTGAGGGGCCGGCGGGCCGGGGGGAGTTGACGTTTTAGTTTTATTGTCATGTGACCACATCACAGTTTCTCTGCGCTGGCTGTTTAGTCGTTGTCAGTGGAGTCAAGAATTAATGCTGTTTTTCCTCTGGATGTCAACGTAACATAAATATTTATATTCGTAGAAAGAGAGGATGTACGAGAAACCAACGAGTAACCAACAAATATTTGTGCAGCGCGTTCTTCCGTCCTCAATTAATCGGCAAGGTTATGCCCTTAAATACTTGTTATACAGTAGTTAATAATAGTAGGGCATAGTATTTAATTAATAATATGGAACTAATATGTTAGTTATGAAGGAGAGGTACTGAAATGTGGGCCTACATACAGCTCTGGAAAAAAATAAGAGACCACTTAAAATTATGAGTTTCTTTGATTTTAGCAAATTGAAAACCTCTGGAATTTAATCATTGATGGAATATAAGATTGATGATCACAAGCCATCAAACCAAGCAGAACTGCTTGGAATTCTGCACCAGGAGTAAAGGCATAAAGTTATCCAAAAGCAGTGTGTAAGACTGGTGGAGGAGAACATGCCAAGATGCATGACAACTGAGATTTAAAACCAGGGTTATTCAATATTATTGATTTTTTTGAACTCTTAAAACTTTATGAATATGAACTTGTTTTCTTTGCATTTTTTTATTTATTTATTTTAGCCATTTCTTATTTTCTGCAAATAAATGCCCTAAATGATAATATTTTTATTCAGAATTTGGGAGAAGTGTTGCCTGTAGTTTATAGAATAAAACAACAGTGTTCATTTTACGCAAATATATACATATAAATAGCAAAATCAGAGAAACTGATTCAGTAACTGAAGTGGTCTTTTGCAGTGGTGATTTTTTTCCAGAGCTGTATATTGGTAGTAAATTTGAAAATTGATAAGTATACCCTAAAAAATAGCTTTGCCATCTTTACACCTACTTAATTCAGGACTGAGTAAGATTTTACACCACATTTATATATATATATATATATATATATATATATATATATATATATATATATATATATATATATATATATATATATATATATATATACATATATTTCCCACTCTTGACTGGAAAACTCATAAGCTTCCATTTATCCAAGGCCTGCTGTAGTAAAAAGCAGGCTTACAGCGGCCTCTACTGGTCAGAGTTTGGAATTGCAGTTATCATTAACCAGCTGCTCAAAGGTAGAGTATTTACATTCATTATTTAGGTAGAATTATAGATACTAGGGTTTAAAACACTTCTGTAGAAGTTAAAGTATCAACTAAAGCTTTTTACTCAGGTAAAAGCGAAAAACTACTGCTTCCAAAACTACCTGAAGTGTAAAAGTAAATAAAAAGCCTGTTTCCTGAGTGCTAATGCTAACAGCTAACTGCACACCATGCAGCCTCCAGCCCCCTAGCTTCCTAACTGCCCACACTAAAAGTGAAGTTAGTGCGATACAGTGTTACAAACTTGTCAAGGAATAATTACTTGAATTTTCTGCCTCTTAATAAAGTGTTTGAGAGCATCGGTTGTAAGGTTGTGAAGTGTCAGAGTTGGTGTACAGTGAATAGCCCTATTTGAGTAATGTTCTAATTTATATTATGTCAAGAACTACTCAACTAAGTAAAGACAAATAATAACTTGTAAATGAATAAAATTACTTTGAAATAAAAAAGTGCAGTCTTTAAAAACATTAAAACTTTATGATGAAACTGGCTCTCATTAGGACCACCCAGGAAAGGAAGACCAAGGGTCGCCTCTCTTGCACAGGACAAGTTCTTCCGAGTTACCAGCCTCAGAAAACACAAGTTAACAGAACCCGAGATAAGAGAATCTAAATGCTTCTTTACAGAATATTTTAGTGACACTTTTAAGTCACTAAATGATTTCTTATGTGTAAGAATTCAGAAAATGTAGGAAACAATTAATATAACATCCTCTGACCCTTGGTGACAGGTACCATTGTAATGAAATAATCAGTGGTTTTAATTTTATGGCTTATTTGTGTGCATTTGATTTAATCAATCACATTTCTGCCTGGAAATGAAATAAATAAATCGTGGTCTCTGAGTTATGCTCTGGTATATATGATGACATAATATTTCGTGTACTTGCATTGTCAGTTTTAATGCAATGCAATTTACTCTGCTCTATTTATCCATTATTATTATTGTGCATGACAAGCAAAGCACTCAGCTATAATGTGTCAGCTGCAGCCCAGCCAGCAGGGGTCAGCCAACTGTCAGCTAAGTGACGGGGGCAGCTTTTATTGGGTGCTAACTCAGATGCAGCCTGTTTGGATAGATGAGATGGTGTAAGAGTGACAGTAATTTTTAATGGTGTCCACTCTGAGCAGAGAGCATGCAGTAATCTGGGTGCAGACAGGCCTCTGGGGTGTGTTGGGTGGATGGGGGTCCACTGGGGTCCACTAACTGGAATATAATGAGCTGGAAGACAAGAGAAACCAGTGCTGAGGATAATAGAAAATCTGAGTTACAACACTGTTTAGAATGGTGGAGATAAGCTGACATAGGCTGAATAGAAATATATATATATATATATATATATATATATATATATATATATATATATATATATATATATACATCAGGTTGTAAATAGCAGTAAAACCACACTGGAGCAGCACTAGCATTACCAGCTAACCGCTATTCCCCTTTTCAGAGGTGAGTATTATTAGCTTGTAGCCTGCTCGCTAACCCCGACTAGCACTGCTGCAGCAGCATTAGCATTACCCGCTAACCGCTCTAGCTCTTTTTTCGTTCAGAGTTGAGTATATCAGACTGTAGTCTGTGCGTTCGCTGTGTTCAGACAAGCTTAAAATGGTGGGCGTTCTTATCTGTGGTGCTGTTAACTTGTGGTTTTTGAGGCTGGTAACTTAACAGAGGCAACTTTTGGTCTTCCTTTTCTGGGACGGCCCTGATGAGTGCCAGTTTAATCATAATGTTTTTGTTGGTCTTTGTGACTGCAGTTGAGGATAATTTCTTCAATTAAGTTCTTGATTTTTTTCTGACCTGAAAAAAAAAAAAGATCTTAAAGTCAAAATTTTTTCACTTTTTAGTTGAGTAGTTCTTAGGGCTGCAACTAATGATGATTTTAGTAGTTGATTAATATTATGATTATTTTAAAACGATAGAAACAGCTGAACATGAGATTTAAAAGGCATTTAAATGTCAGGATGTTGTTTAAATGTGGAAAGTACTGATATTTAGTGATTAAATGTGTAATCTGTTGTTTTTGGGCACCTTTGGAGACACAGACTAAGTTGAGTGTAAACTGTGTGAGTGAGCTATTTACCCATCTCCCATTGCGCTGCTGTCCCCAGCACTGAAATGAAAAACCCCTGAATCTAAGACGTGTGTGATGTGGTCCCTTTAAACAGATGGCTCTTTTAAGATAATACTGCAAGGCGCGTTAGAAACACCTTCATAACCTCGTCGTACTCTAGTTATGTAGACAAGCATCTCACCCTATTTCAGTTTAATTGTGCCAAATTGCCTTTAATGGGCCTCGCGTTAGTGATGTGCCTGCGCTTGTCAGTACAAACATGCCTGATAATTAGTGCTGATGATACGGTCTCTGAGCGCGGCGAGGTGAAAGAGGTAAAAACGAGGGGTAAAATAACTGAGCACTGTCTTTAACTAAATTATACAGGGCCCAATCATCTGTTACTGTGCGGTGGATAATGGGTCAGTAATCATACTCAATCAGGCACGCGGGCCTGTCTTCTGTAAATAATTACGCGGCGTGTTTACTGCTTCTGGGGAGTCTTCTTATGAAGGTAAACGAGCGATCGGGCAATCGACGCCTCCGCAATTGATTTCTGCTGGACCTCGCGGTGGATGACCTCCACCTCGCCAGGGTCTTTGAGGTTCCTGAGGTTTCCTGAGGCTATAGGGTGGGCTGTGACGTTTGGAGACATGGTCCTGGCATATCATGTGGGCACGTTCTTTAGCTCAGGGTGTCTGGAATGTGTATGTCAACACGTGGGGCTTCAGGGCTTCAGGGTGGGAGTGTGGCGGCTGATATTTGTGTCTCGGCTGCAGATCTGGAGTGCTATGTCCTCTGCTGACTGCAGCTCTAGGCTTTTTAGCTCTTTCTCTCTCGCTCGTTTGCCAAGTCATAAAAGTGTCAGTCAGTCAGGCTGGGCTGGACCTGGCAGTGGCTTTGAACCGGCCGCTCCTGTCACAAAATATACCCCAGGCTGCCACCTTGACCGTGGCCAGCAGATACTGCAAATGATACCGAAGATCTGAGCAAGCGAAATGTCCATTAATATGTGCATAAGCATGCATACGTATCAGTTAAAAGTGTGGACACATCTCATTCATTCAATGTGTTTTATTCATTTTTTATTATTTTTTTACATTGTACATTTAATATTGAAGATATTAAGAAATAAAATATTAAAAAAACAGAATATGTTTTATAATTTAGATACTTTGAGGACAGATCTGCACAC
Organism: Astyanax mexicanus; assembly: GCF_023375975.1. NCBI lineage: Eukaryota > Metazoa > Chordata > Actinopteri > Characiformes > Acestrorhamphidae > Astyanax > Astyanax mexicanus. Next base: position 24,571,130 of record NC_064427.1, on the reverse strand, counting down.
TCTAATCTTCTATTTTAATCTTAAGTGTCTTCATGAGGGAGAGTCACCTGGAATAGCAATAGCAATAGCATTTCTCAGCGTCTTGAAGAAGGAGTTCCTGGAGGTGCTGAACAATATAGTTGCTGCTTTTTGATTTCATGCTGTGAAGCTGCAGCTCATTCAAAAAATTCTTTAATCACCATCATCATCTCAGTTGATCAGGTTTAAATCAGGGAATTATGGAGGACTAAACATTGTTTTTACTGTTTACTAGATACAGTAATTTCATATGTGTTCCTTAATTGTTTTTATGTATTTAATATTAAGCTACAATGTAGAAAATGAGTGAAATAAATGTCAATGTCCAAGGGGAAATGATCTGCCAATGAGATTATCAACTAATAAAGTAAAAAAAAAATGAAGTCTAGAAATATGGAAAATATCTATACAGTATATGTTAAATATTGAAAGATTCAGTATTACCTATGTTTACCTACACAGACACAAACACATATATTCTTTGCAGTATTTTGTTTATTATTATAATATAATATGAGTATTTTAAGATTATTTGAAGATTTTTAAGACCTATAAGAGCAGTAAAATTGATCATATGATTAGCAACATAACTAGAACCAAGTAAAATGTCAACATATATGCTTAATATACAGTATATATAGATTAAGAGACCACTTTATTTTCTAAATCAGTTTCTCTGATTTTGCTATTTATAGATATAAGTTTGGGTAAAATGAACATTGTTTTTTTATTTGATAAACTACAGACAACATTTCTCCCAAATACCAAATAAAGTCTTTTTGATTTAGAGCATGTATTTGCAGAAAATGAGAAATGGCTGAAATAACAAGAGACGCAGAGCTTTCAGACCTCACATAATGCAAAAAAGAAATCAGAAATCAATATTTGGTGGAATAACCCTGTTTTTTTAATCACAGTTTTCATGCATCTTGGAATGTTCTCCTCCACCAGTCTTACACACCGCTTTTGGATAACTTTATGCCTGCACTCCTGGTGCAAAACTTGAAGCAGTTCATATTGGTTTGATGGCTTGTGATCATCCATCCTTGATTATATTCCAGAGGTTTTCAATTTGGTAAAATCAAAGAAACACATTATTTTTTTTCCAGAGCTGTATATATGAGATTTAGTACTGAATGTTGTTACCAACATTCAAGATGTTTTCACTTGACAAGATATCAGTTTTTGCAATGTGTTGAGCTTCACTAACACCCCCCTCCCTCCCATCTTACACCCCCCCCCACCACAACCACCAGCCTGTCCCTCGATACAGACATCACAGCCCGGAGACTTGAAACACCAGACTGGGGCCCACGCAGATGGAGCACGCTGTAAATCACTCTCACTAATTCCTTCCTGAAGGAACGAGAGGAAGCTCGCCCCGCTCCACCCTCCCCACCCTTCCCAGTCACGCATTGCATTTCACCAGACCAGTGGTCCTACGTTTCCAGTATCCCTGCTCTTGAACATGAAAAATATCTGTCAATTCTCTCTCAATAATATCAAAACTTGAAATTATAACCATAGAAACTTAGAAAGTGGGACTGATCATCCTTTAACATCCTTTGTTTCTATTCTATATACTACCATATACATAGTTGTGTGGTGGTGCTAGGTTTGGTTGGATGTAAAAGATATTAGAGTATGCTTTGCAGGTTCCCCCTTCTCTCTAGTTTCTCTGTGTTTGGTTTGATTGTATTTACAGGAGTTGGACAATGAAACTGAAACACCTGTTTTTAGACCACAATAATTGATTGTCCTGATGGACAGTTCTGGTGGAAACAGGAAAGTTAAGGTGCACATTGAATTCTGTCGTGATTTGGCCAGCCGTGGTTTTATGTTTTTTGCATACAATCCAGGTTAGCACCCGAACATCCCTTTCAGACAGCTTCCTCTAACAGCGTCCACAGTTAATCCTGTTGGATGTGGTTTGTCTCTCTTGGTGGTATGCTGACATTACCCTGGATACCGTGGCTCTTGATACATCACAAAGACAAGATGGGCCAGCAAGACGTGCACCAACAATTTGTCCTCTTTTGAACTCTGGTATGTCACCCATTATGTTGTGTGCATTGCAATACTTTGAGCAAAACTGTGCTCTTACCCTGCTAATTGCAATGTGCAATTAATGAATATTGACCAACAGGCTGCTCCAATTTAGCCATTAAACCTCCCCCACTAAAATGACATGTGTTTCATGCTAAGTGCAGTTTAGCCACTGACATAGACATAGCCTCTGTAAAATGTAAAATTCACTGGAGATCCTATGTAAACATAGTTAAATACACAGAGGTGGGTAGTCCATTTCCAGGAAGTAAAAATCCATTCCAGGGTTGGATTAGCTGGCAGACTTTGTCTGAGGGAGGGATCTGTAACTACTATCTGTGGCAAGTCAGTAGATGAGGGAGATGTAAGAAGTTTCAAATCATGAGTTTTGTGTTTATATTGCAGTTAATCATGAACTAGCAATGTGCAGTACAGACTTAGCGTAAACATGGGGCGTGGCCAGCACCAACTTATTTGTATACAAGTGGCTGAGCCCTTAAATAGCTTATTTTGAAAGGATTTGAAACTGGCAAGAATCGAGCCGCTGAGATCTCTTTAGATAGATAGACAGACAGAGAGACAGATAGATAGATAGATATTACAGCAGCACACTTACAATAAGAGCAAGAAATATTAATCAAAAAGGAAAAAAATATCATAAATGGGGTGAGAGACATATATAGAGGCTATATAACGGTATAAAGAAATAAGATATATAATAAACAAAAATAAAATAAAAAAGCAACTAAGCAACTCTCAAGACATATTCTAACTTTTGTAAAAAGAGGTATAATCTGTCTTCTTTAACTATGAAGTAAAAGTATTGTTGAATAAAATTGTTTGCAATTTCTTTTTTATTTTTACACAAACTTACTTTGGTTATGGTGATAAATCACTGTGAAATATACATGGCTCTGTATAGAACTAATGCAGTTATATATATATATAAAAAAAACGTTTTTGCCTGTACCTAGACACACACCCACTCCAGTCTGCCTCTGGATTGTGACAGAACAGCTGGCTAAAGAGCAAAGGGATGAGTAACCTGGCCTGGGCTGAAATTAATTAGCACCTCTCTGGCTCATCCTGTCCTTCTCCTCAGCTCTCTGTCCATCAGAGTGAGGCATGAAAGGAGGCATCCTGCAGACAGATGGAGAGAAAGTCCCATTTCATCAACTCCTCCTGCTGCTTTCTCAGCTGCAGGGCCAGTCAGCTGTCCTGAGTGATGACGGTCAGGCAGGTTGAAAGACACAGGTAAGCTCTGGTCAACACAGTCAAGAGGAATTTATAGTGATCCAGTCCGACTTTAGCATCCAATTCTATTCCCCCTCACTGGGCAACTCAACCAGATCAGCAGAAACTTAATGATGAAACTGGCTCTCATCAGAACCGCCTCAAGAAAGGAAAAGCAAGAGTTCTCTCTGATGCACAGGATAAGTTCATCAATGTTACCAGCCTCAGAAAACACAAGTAAACAGCTCCCCAGGTAAGAGCACCTAAATGTCACATACATGTCAATAAAGAACTGAGTTGCTATCAAGCTTCAACATCAATATGACATCGACATATAACTTTTAGAAAATATTGTTTTAGTATAAGTATTTAGTATTTAGCTGTCTGCGATTTTTCATCATCATCATTTTATTCGCATATCTGCTTTAGCAACAAGCGTAAAAACAAATTTTGACATTTAAATTATGTGAAAAGAGACCCTAGGAAGCTAAAGAGATTTTATAGGTCTCTTTTGGCTAAAATCCACTTTTTCTTGCATATAAAACTGTTCTTCAGCCTCTCTTGTCTGCAGTAGCTAGTAAAAGAAAATCCTCAGAAATACGAGTTGATCAGAAAGATGTAAAATGACGACACCAACTAGTGATTTCATGGCCTCGCCCACCGCGGGTCAGGACTGCCCACAGGTGGAGCTTACAGCTTCTGTTTACAGAGCTAGTTTGCGTTAGCTATCTTGTTTAAGTAACTGTAGGTTTAAATCGGATCTCCGGTTGATTCCATGTTTTACTGAGAGCTTAAATATACAGTATGTGGACACAGTTTGACAAGGCAGCACAACTCGAACAGAACACCGGTCAAGGAGGGCGCCATTCGCGATGGATTTTACAATATAAAGCCGATTCTGGGGCTTCAATGTGGTGAAACTGCCCGAGCACCAAATCACCAAGTCTGAGGTAAGAGTTTATAAGGGGTGGGGGGGGATGGGGGGTGTGAGCATTACACGTGTGGCCACGGAGGAACGTTAAGAGAATTTTATGGGTTAACTTTACCTAGCACTCAATGCTATATCTTTATAACTAAGGCTGTATCTCTGAAAACAGTTGGTCCTTTAAGTTTTAAAGCTGTAAAACTGACTTTGAGGGGAGGCAGTAGATTTTTTCACCCTTTGATTTGCTGGTAATCAGAGGCATCAACTATAGTAACAAAGCAGTAATGAATCAGGCCTAGAGGCAGGATACAAATGGAAGTAGCCTTTATTGTCTTAAAGCAAAAAGTCAAAAAGTGAGTAGCAAAAACTAGCAGAGTTGGGATATTAAAGTTGGAACAAAAGAAAACCATGTAAATAAACTAGACCAAGCCAACTGCTTTTGTTTTCACCCATAAAACTTTACCGAGAACAGTTCTTTATCACTTTGGACAGGTCTTGCAAATGAAATATGCGAGTCTGAAGAACCTTCTAAAAGTTTAAAGAGCCTCTCCATAATACAGAGCAGTGGTGTATCTGCTGAGCTAGAGTGAGGAATAGCACAATATTGATGCTGACACAACTGTACACTCGTGACTCACAGCAAGATCCAGTTTCTTCACAACATTTCTCACCACTTCGTTTCTCTCAACACTTCCCACACTGCCCTGATGCTTATTTGTCTCCTGCTTATTCATAATTTATATCGGAGTACCATTTTCATCCTTCATAAATATGTATTTTGTATGACTTTAAATCCCTAAAATATCAAACTGATTTCATTTATATAGTGTGTGTTCTCAAAAATCTATTTATCTATTTATGAACCCAAATAGAAAAGCTCTGGAATATAATCAAGAAGAAGATGGATGATCACAAGCCATCAACTCAAGCTGAACTGCTTGATTTTTTGCGCCAGGAGTAAAGGCATGAAGTTATCCAAAAGCAGTTTATAAGACTGGTGGAGGAGAACATGCCATGAAATCTGTAATTAAAATAATTGAGGTCGTCAGAGTCAGCAGATGTTATGTGGTTGAATTTATGTTGTAATATGAAGTGACCAAACTTAAGTGACAGAATGAATCTTTCAAATGTCACATATCAATGTTATATTCACACTGGACATTGATGTCAATTCAACATCTCAAATATACATACACATATATGACTTTCAACCAAAATTCAAAGACGGTTGAGCTCTAATGTCAACCCAATTATAATTTTTATTTTATATTCATATTTATATGTTTTTTTTCCAATTTTCTCCACTATATGCACAGCCAATTGCCCAACACACTCAGTAGGACTCCCCCTATTACTAGTGAAACTCCAGGAGGGTGAAGACTAGCACATGCCTCCTCCGATACATGTGAAGTCAGACTCAGCCTCTTTTTTAACTGTTGCTTGGATGCAGCATTGCCGAGTAGCATCACAGCACAGCGCACTCGGAGGAAAGCACAGCGACTTGTTTCCGATACATGAGCTCACAGATGCTTTGTGCTGATCGGGGGGAAAGAGCGCCATCTACTGTACCCACTCAGAGAGAGAGAGCGAGAACAAGGCCAATTGTGCTCTCTCAGGGCTCCAGCAGCTGATGGTTAGGCTTTATTTTAAAGTGGCATCCGTTTTTCTTTCCAATCGATACCCCACTGCATTCTCCTTTTTGGAGCTATTGTATGGAAGTGAACAGAGCACAGTTGTTCCAAAACTGCCTGAAATGCATCAATGTGCGAGGAGGTTGGTGATGATACAAATTTAACTCCTCGACAAGATATTCAAGAGTGCTCTTCAATCATACAGCGACGGGTAAGCAGTTTTCACTCATGTCTATTTTACAGCGCTACACTTGGACACACAGCCTCTGGGGCGAAAACAATCGCAGCTCATCAGTCTCCTGACAGGCGGAGCACCGAGCCCAGATGACTGGGGCTGCAGGCCGGTGTGTGTGTGTGTTAGTGTTTGTTAGTGTGAGGGATGCTTCATGGAATTGGCTGCACCACTTCAGCGCCTGTGCCTGCTGGCCTCTCATCTTCCAAACGACAGTCCACAATTCAAAGGTGCTGCTTTCAGAGCAGGATGAGTGACTGGGTGGCGGAGGGCAGGTGATAGCTTGTTCTCTTTACTTTTACTCAGCTTCAAAGTCAAACGATCGCTGCTGCTGCTGCTTAGGAGAGCTCGGCTACAGCGGCTGTGGAGCCTCTGTGGAGCCTCTGTGGAGCCGACAGTGGTCTCAATCTGCTCAAAACACTGGATTAAAGAAGACATACAGCAGCTTACTAAAACTAGATTTAAAGGGTAAGGCAAAGGGATGATCAAAATAAAACATTAAGTCAGAACCAAAAAAGCCAACAAACAAATGAGCAAAATGGTCGGCAACAAATGATAAACAACACAAAGAAAACCTGAGGTTAAAGACCTATGTAAAATAGATTTAATACCGGGCAAAGAGTATGTCAAAGTGTGAGCTATTTATAGTGATAAGTCCAGGTCTGTGCAATCAAGAGCACGGCGAGACGTGACGCCGATGCTTCACATGATCCGATATGTCCGGAGGGTTGAGTGCAGGTGCGTCATGGGAAGTGGAGTCTTTTTCTGGAACATGGCAGGCAGACAGACAGTGACAGGACTGACGTTAATATAACACTGGAATATGATTTACACATGTACATATTTTCCAGTAAGCCCACCATTCAGTATATTCAGACTATTACATTTAATTTTTATATTTAATAATATTTGCTCAAGATAAATAAATATTTTTTATTGAGGGAGTGAGAGAAAAAAAAATCAGAAGCTAGGTGAAACCGAACAAATCAAATGAGAGAAAAACCTAAACAATATCCAGTATAAGAGCACAGAAATAATAGACGAAAAATTAAATGTACATAACTAACTAAAAAAAAAAAAAAGAATTTAGTATTTTCGTTTTTTCCCCATTTTTTCCATCATTTTCTTTCTTTCCCCTTCCTCTTTCCTTATTTTGATCCTTCCTTTCTTTTTTTCATTTTATCCCCCTTTTAGCCCCACACTGCCCTTCATCTCATAATGTTTTTCTATTCAAGAAAACTAAATATTCACAATACTAATACTTACTAATAAAGAAGCTATGGACTTATGTTTGTCTAACAAAGGTGTAGTTGTAACACTATGTTAAAATAAGGATGTGTATTGCCATCAGCAGCTGGAGTCTGAGAGAGCACAATTGGATTTCTGATGGATTTCTTCTTTTATCAGGCTAATGATGCTCTGTTTCTCTTCCACCGGTTCACATCCACAGCTTCCAAAAGCAAATGCCACACCTGGAATCACACTTGCTTAAGTGATGATGGATTAATGAGGGAGTAGCTCATGCAGCCCATAAAATAGCTTTTGAGGTCATGTGTCTAATTACGCCTGAGCCTCTGAAATGAGGAGGCTTTCTAGAAAAATGGCTGTAATTCCTAAACAATTTATAGAATATTTTTGTTTAGCCCCTTCAATTAAATGTGCAAGTGCACATGTCAATTGCATGCCAATTGTGTCATTTGAAATCCAGTGTGGTGGCATGCAGAGCCCAAATTATAAAGATTGTTTCACTGTCCAAATATACAGTATATGTTCCTAGGGTTAGGGTTATATACTGTATATACTGTAAATACTGCTGATTCAGAAACAGCAATATATCTGGGTTGTCTCTGCACTTCTCTGTACATCTTGTCCTCTAAAGGTGGTTATAACCCTGACCCTACTACCCTCTATATTCTATTTTGTCCACTTCCTCCACACCTCCACAGCTGAGCCTTTCTACACACTCTACACCTTCTTCTTCTTCTTTTTCTTTTCTTTTTTCTTTTTTTTTGCTGAAAATGCTGTCCACACGCACAAGGTCTTTATCTCCATTGTTCAGGATGCATGTATGCTGCCTGCTAAAGCCCTCCACCCCTGCGCCGAGCGCTGAGTGTGATCAGGCTGAAGAACTCTGGCGTTTTGACATTCTCAGTCAGACACGGGGTTTAAGCCCCTGACCGAGGATTTCAGAAAAATCAATAGTCCATTGCATGGCTGTCAGCTTCCAGGCCTGCCTAATGACAGCCTCAACCTTTCAGAGCAGCTAACTGTATGACTGACACCTAATCAGTTCAGGGCAGATTCACCCCAGCCTTGCCCTCTTCCAGAGGAAGATAAGCGGTTCCCATAGCCGGCGGAACTGCGGGACCTCCGGGCCGGAGCCAAACTTCATTTTTCATCACGGGTCACAGAATTTTCTCTAGCCTATCATTACTGTATATCATATTAATATTTAGCCCACATATACAGAATTCAGTCTGCCAAAGACAGAGCACACCTGTCTCTTAAAGGAAATAGCGAGTAACACGCTGATTGATTTAATGCATGTTATGCTTATATATAGCTAAAATACGACTCTATAGAAACAGTTTGCTGCATCATTAAAACAGGCGAGCTGGCTATTTTTCTGTCGAACAGGTAATCACTAAGCTTCAGTAAAGTTGGCTAACCATAGGTGGGTAATTTACCACTGCCACTAGCATAGTAGGGATATTAAAAACCTGGAAATTAAAACCTGTATGAGCTTGGTATCACTCTCTGTATATTTATTACTGATTATTCATTTTATTTAATTAATTGCACGTTTTATAGAACGAAATGTACACTTAGAAATCTAAAACCACTGCACCGATTTCTCTAATAGCAACAAGCTACAAAACCTGCACTTATAAAATACTGTAATTTCTTTTCCGCTCGCAGATCCTGGTTCCATCTCTCCAGCTACAAATCTCTGCACGCGTGGGTGTCAGGAGCTTTACAGCACTGTAAGCACTGAGCTTCTGCAACGCAGAACCTCGGCACAAACCTGCTGACACATTATAAAAGCTGCCCTAAATCACAGCCCAGCAGCAATCCATCAGAAACTCCAGCCCCCGACCCGCGCTACTAACCCGGCCTGCCCCGCCGCCGAACGCTCCAGACCCGGGGCAGATCCGTCAGCTTTAATGCCTGGCCAGCCTCCCCGCCAGAGCCCACAGGCACCCAGACCTCAGGTTCTGGACCATTGATTTTCCAGCACCATTTTCCTCTGCTTTTCTCCGTCAGCTAATAAGGGGGTCATGTCTCCTGGCTTTGCAGAACCATAAGCGAAGGCAGAGTGTCAACATAGAGTGCTGGTGGAGATTGATGTTCGGAGGAAGCTTTACATTTTTAGACAGATAGGGACTCTGCTTTGCTTTTCTCTTGCTTTAAAAAAAAAAAGAAAATCCCTCTAAAACCAGACCAGGTACCCTACTAATGTCTGCAAAGGTGGTCTATTAAGCTAGGATGCACCGAATATTTGGCAAAGGAGAGAATTTTAAGAAAAATGCAAAACATCTAATTTGCAATAGTGAAGTATTTCCTCTAAACCAACTTATTCCATCAGCCACAACAGGGAGCGATCCAGCAAACAACAGGTTTAAGTTCATTTTTACAATCTGCTTCGATAAGTAAATTCTTTCTTTCTTTTTTTTAATGTTAAAAATATCTCTGGAAGCCAAAGAAAGATCAGATGTCATACTAATGTTTGAAAAGCTGGCCTATCAAGTAGGGATGCACCGAATATTTGGCAAACGAGAACATTTTCAGAAAAATGACAAACAGCTAAATTAGGAGGAGCAGTGACCAACTTATCTCATCAGCCACAACAGGGAGTTATCCAGCAAACAACAGGTTTAATTTCATTTTTACAATCTGTTTGGATAAGTAAATTATTTTTTTTCTTTTTTTCTTTCTTTTTTCTTTTTTATGTTAAAAATATCTCTGGAAGCCAAAGAAATATCAGATGTCCTACTAATGTTTGAAAAAGTGGCCTATCAAGTAGGGATGCACCAATTTTTTGGCAAACGAGAACATTTTCAGAAAAGTGGCAAACAGCTAATTTAACAGGAGCAGTGACCAACTTATCTCATCAGCCACAGCAGGGAGTTATCCAGCAAACAACAGGTTTAAGTTCATTTTTAATTAAGTAAATTCTTTCTTTTTTTCTTTCTTTTTTATGTTAAAGAAGTCCTACTGATGTTTAAAAAGGTGGTCTATTAAGGAGAGAATTTTAAGAAAAATGCAAAACATCTAATTTGTTATAGTGAAGTATTGCCTCTAAAGTTCCAGTATAGAAGCAGCAGTGACCAACACTTACCATCAGCCACAGGCAATGCTGCATATGGTTTAAGTTAATTCACAACAGGTTAAAGTCCATTTTTACAATCTGCTTGGATAAGTAAGTTAAAATAAAATGTTTATTATCACTTAATTACCGAATGCACCGAATATTTGGCAAACAGAATAGTTTTGATGAAAATGGTAAGTGACTTATTTATTTTTAGTCATAATGAAGTGTTTCCTCTAAAGTTAGAATTTTTTTTCCAGTAGCAGCGACCAACCAGCAAACAACAGGTTTAAGTTATAAATTGAAATATAATGTATTTCATGACTTATATTGCTTGCCTTTCTTTTCTTTCTTTCTTTCTTTCTTTCTTTCTTTCTTTCTTTTTTATGCTAACAAAAAAATCCCTCTTTGAGACCAGATATTAAACTAATGTCTGCAAAGGTGGCGTATCAAGTGGGGATGCACCGAGTATTTGGCAAACAGGAAATTTTCGATAAAAAAAGTAAGCGACTAATTTATTTTTAGTCATCGTGCAATCCTGTAAAGATTTATTTTCCAGTAGCAGGGACCAAAACTCATCATCAGCTATACACAACACTGCATATCGTTGCAGGGAAATAACCAGAAAAACAACATGTTTAAGTTCATTTTTACACTTTGCTCAGATAAATGAACATAAATGAAGAGTTTACCATCACTTACCACGCTTGTCTTTCTTTCTTTTGTAATATTATTCCTATATTAGTTAAAAAAATGAAAACCTGCAAAAATAAACCTTAATGTGGTCCTCAGTCTTTGGCATTCTGCTAAATGTTTCATTTTGTTCAGTTCTTTTTCTTTTGGTGCATCTTTACTATCCTCTGGAGGCAAGATGAGGCTTTGAAAGGAAAAACGTGAACCGCTCTTGTGAATTACTCTGCCTTTTTTTTTTGTTTTCACGGCTCATCATTTTCGTGTCACATGTACGAGGATGTGGAAAGACCCAGGACAGCCTAATTGAGTGTTCCCAACTGCAATCATCTGTAATCAGAATCAACTCCCATCCCTCCAGCCCCCGCACACATTTGCATTTATGCCAAAGAACAAAGGCATCTTTCAGGAGCTGTTTGGCATGCTTACAAAATTGGTAACATTTTATTTTAATATCCTGGTGTGGAGAATATGTAAATGCTTACCTAGTCCTAACCAAAACCCTGGCTTTACACTTGTTCCATATACACACTGTTTAACATATATCTTAACAAGTGAAATCCTGGTAAATCAGGTCTAAATATCTGGTATTTGGACTATGGTACCAGTCAAAAGTTTGGACACACCCTAATTTTAGTGTTTTTCTATAATTTAATACTTTTTTGCATTGCAGATTAATACTAAAGTCATCCAAACTATCAAGAAAAACATTTATTATGGAATTATTTATTAAACAAGGAATTCTTAAATGAACCAGAATAAGTAGCGTCTCTTGCCTCGATTACAGCTTTGAACATCTTTACTCAGATTTTCTTGGTCAGCGTTATGAGGTCAAGTCACCTGGAATTCAGGCTTGCAGTTAACAGCTGCGCTGAATTTCTTTTAATATGTTTGAAAGCATCAGTTGTAAAGTAGTGAAGGTAGAGTTACAGGTATACAGTGAATAGCTCTATTTGAGTAATGTTCTAATCTATGTTATGAGAAGAACTAGCTACTTTGAAAAATACTTTAAGAAAACACCAGCAGATGACATGTCTCTCCAAACCATCACTGATCATCAGTAAATTTAGCAATTTTTCATTTGGAAATCAAGGGATCAGAGTCTGGAGGAAGAGTGGAGAGACACACAGTCCAAACTGCTTGAGGTCTAGTGTGAAGTTTCCACCAATCAGTGATGGTTTGGAGAGACATGTCATCTGCTGGTGTTGATCCACTGTGTTTAATTATCAAGTCTAAAGTCAGTGCAGTTTTGTTTTCCCAGAAAATCTTACAGCACTTCATGCTTCCCTCTGCTGAGATCAACTTTTATGGAGATGCGGATTTCATTTTCCAGCAGGATTTGGCACACTGCCCACACTGCCAAAAGTACCAATAGGTCTTATTGAGTCTTATATAATATTCCAATTTTCTGAGACACTGTTTTTTGGGTTTTCATTGGCTGTAAGCCACAATCATCAACAGTAAATTAAAAAGTAAACGCTTAAAATAGATCACTGTGTGTGTAAAACATCTATATAATATATGAGTTTAACATTTTGAACTGAATTGCTGAAATACAATATAATATTAATTTTTTTTTGAGAAGCACTAGTATATGGAGTTTGAGTGAGACCTGATAGTGGGTGCCAGAGGGATGGAATATTTAATTTCCTCAATCCACAGTGTCACATTTATCATTTATCATCGTGGGTGGTAATGATTGTGACCAGCGGCATCTGGCTAGAATTGTCCATGCTAACAGACAAGCAACTCCAGCAGAAATCGCATCCATGTTCAATGCAGGAGACCTTACAGACCTTACATATTCAGAGTTTTTTTTTTTTTTTTTACTTCCATGGGACATGTCAAAAGTCATGGGACACAATACTAGTTCCTATCCCATGACATGTGGCAAGTCAGTGTAAAAAAAGTACCCCAAAACATCCCAACATCTAACCATGGCGTCTGAACGTTAAAACACACCAACAAATGAAAGAAAGAAAGGGTCAACTCATTGTGAAATGGTCACATTTAATGAACAACCTCTCGTTTTTATATACATCTATAAAAAGAACCCAGATACAGGTTACAAGAATCTAAAGCTAATACATACATTATTAAATAATAAAGTATTTTTTTTGTCCATGTTAAAGATACATATCGTAGTTTACAAAATATGATCGTGGAGAATTACGCAATTAAGCAAATGTGAATGTTTGAGAAAAGAAACTAAAGATGCTATATGGATATTGTTTAATATTAAACAAACAAAAAAAAAGAACAAAAAACATTAAATCACAACAAAATAATTCTTGAGTAAAGAAAACAAAAATGCGGCGTCGGATATTACATTTATAATCGAACATAAACCAAGAACATAAAGCAGAAAACTTTTTTTGATTTGGGTAAGAGTGAGAGAAAAGAGGTTCTATGCCACTTAGAACAACTTAGAACAACTTAGAACAACGTATGTGTAAGAAAGAGAGAAAAAAACAAGAGAAATGATCTAATACAATTCATTATCTCCACTTTACTCCACTCCTTTTTTTCTTTTACTTTTTCCATGTAAAAAGGCAGTCCAGTACATTACATTTTTGTTCATGTGTGCGAGGGAAAGTGTGTGTATGTGTGTGTTTGTGTGTATTTGTGTGTGTGTGTTGATTGGTTGGTTGGTTTGTTTGTTAACGTCTTTTGAAGGTCTGTTCGATGTCACGGGTCAAACAGGAGAATAAAACAATCTTAAAAAGTGAAAGAAAGGTACTGTAAATGTGGAAGAACAAAGCAAAAGCTCATAATCGAATTGAATCGTATCGAATCGTATAATCTGAAGAACGATGACCTTCATTCTACGTTAGTTATGAAGTCCTCAGTCTATGAAGCTCCTGTTTGGAGGTCCGTGGATGGAGATCTCTGCACTGCGGCTGTCCAGACGCCACGCGCATACAGCATAACAACAGACCGAGGGGGAAGCGAGGGATGAGGGGGGGGAGGAAAAAAGAGAGTTCTCCAAGAGTCTTTGGCATGATGAGTTAGCTGTATGTTGCTGAAATTGATGATATATTGATAGTACACACTTTCTTGACTTGTTTGAGCATCTCCAGTGTGTTGGTACATGTACTTGTATTTGATGGTTGTGTGAAAGATTCCAGAAAATACCCCAAAATAAGGAAAAAGGGGAAAAAATCTTATTTATTTGCTTCAAAAAAAGGAAAAATCAAAAATGTAAAATTTAATTTCCAATGGAAATAGGGGAGAATGGATGGATGGGTGGATCATTGGTTGGTTGGTTGGTTCTGGGTGTTGTGCTGCTTTGCTGTGAAACAGATGCTTTATTTGGAGTCTATTAATTCATTTCCATATCTTTTCCTTCCCCGGGGTACGCCGCTCTCCCGTGCCTGCGCTAATAACTCCACCTCCACCTTCACCTTCATCCACGCTGCCCGAGATGATGTTTTGAAGCTCTATCATTCGTTTCTTGCTGTTCTTCTTCTTCTCCTTCTTCTTCTCGTATTTATTTTGTCTTTTTTAAAAACGTTCCTTCCTCCGCAAAACGGCATCATTTATTTATTAATCGTTCCTATTTTTTTCTTGTCGTGAGAAAAAAACTTGAATTAAATTATCAATGCACGATATCCATTAACATGTGCAAAATAGAACTAGAAGACTTTTCCACAGGAATGAATCATAAACATCTGCAAAAAAGAGAGAAAGAGAGAGAGAGAGAGAGAGAGAGAGAGAGAGAGAGAGAAAGAAAAAAGAAAGAGAAGACATTTTAGTTGGAGTTTAGTTTAGGGGTGCGAGACACAGACAGACATTATTTATGAAGGAAAGCACAGCTCACAAGATCTGAAGCTTCATTAGCAGGTCTTTTTTAAAAGAAGAAGCCTCTACATCTGAGAGCGAAAGTGTGAGATGGAATATGAAACCTGACATGCAGACTTATTCTGCAAAAAATATATAAAAAATCACTTTAAAATGGCATGACTAGACCTTGTTAAAACAAAATATCACTTAACGACTCTCTGGATCTTCCCAGCTCGAGTGCTTCAGCTCGAGGTTGCCGTGCAGAGTCATAATTTGGGTTTGCACGCCTTTTATTTTTAGCATTAACTATGTGTGAATCTTCTCACATATCTAGTCTACCACCTTACATCGAGAGTTCTGGGCTTCTCAGCTTTCACAAAAAAAAAAAAAAAAATCTTCAGCTGGGAAAAAATAAAACTAAAACAAAAACCTTTGAGAAAAGTTTGAGCTTGAGACGATTGTCCATTTGGAACGGATTTGGTAGAACTGCAACCACGCATTGATGATTTTTAAGCTTTTCATTAATGCTTAACCCTTTTACTGGTCCATTTTATGACCGAGCAAATGAAACACGTCCCCAAAAATGCGCTTTTGGTTGATGCCGGTTGATATTTCAAAGCTACCTTGATTTTTAAGGCCTCAGGCTATGATTGCAAGCCAAAATCAAATGGTTTGCATTGCAATATACTGTAGAACAAGGCCATGGAATCAGCCTGCACTCTAGAACATCTAGGAAAGGGAAATTATTTCCAAATGCTTATATTTTTTATCATTTAATCTACAGGAATCAAACCCACCAATTCCTCCATCAGCCTGTGCCTCAATGCTCCCACACCAAGTGATATTTTTCTCAGATTTTCCTAAATGGTCAATGCAAATTCATACAAGTATAATTCATGACTCGTTAAGTATAAATCCAATTTTACTAAAAAAAACATCCCAATGAGGTTCATCCCACAGGTTTCAAGCAATATGAGAAAGAAAAAGGATCTCTCTGCTGTTGAAAAGCATTTAAATATTGCAGTGCTTTTAGACAAGGTATGAAAACATTAGATATTTCATGAAAACTGAACCGTGATCACTGTACTGTGAGGAGATTTGTAGCTGATTCAGTGCACAGCTGGATTTTTTAGCAGATAAAGGCAAAATTAGGGAGGTCACTGCAAGACAGTTTCATCGGATTAAGAGAGACAATACAAAGAAGCATTCAGGTATTGAAGCTGCAGGTGCCTCTGGAGTCTTGGGGACCTCAAGGTCATTTGTATTGACCATTTGTAGGAAAATCTGAGAAAATTACATGCATAATAATTTGGAAGAGGGTTTAAAGTTGTGTGGCTCCAATAGTCCTAAAAGAGTTTCAATCCACCAAGGGTCAACTTTTCCAGACTCTGAATGACTTTGAAAAGTTTATAATAGAACAGGAATCCTTGCTCCTAGCTCCCTGTACCAAGGCTTTGGAATCAGACCTCCTATCTAGGCCTATCTTCGGAAGAATAACAGGTTCCAAACACATGGGATATTTCTCTGATGGGAATCCAACCTACCAAATCCACCAAAATGTTATGAGGCAGGTTTTACTTGGTGTGCAAAACTCACTCTGCCTTTCCCTCAAATGCTCCCACTCCCCCTTGAAATTGTGAGGAAGTAGAATCACCTCCATCTAGCCTCAACATGAACCAAGTGCGACATTACAGTATTTGAGATCCACAACAGCTTTCAAACATACCAGGGCTGTTGAATCAGCCTTGCCATCTAAGCAAGGGAAACAGGTTTCAAATACAGTACATGGAGGTTTTCATCTGAGGATTCAGGCAACCACAGGGAAATGATGAGGAAGGATTTACGTGGGTGCAAAACCAGTCAGCTTCTGCCTCAATATTACAGAAGTAGGAAAGACAGACTTCTGAAAATTAGAAATGAGATAATTTCAGACAGAACCTTGATCAAAACTGAACATGAACCAAGAGTTATCTTATATAATTTGACATTTGCACTTAACCTAACTTGACTCTACTTCACGACTCAACGTTTTGCTTTACGTATGGGCCAATTTGGTTCTTGGCACCTGAAACCAGGTACTTTTTTAAGTATCTGCTCACTTTTGAATGTAAGCAAGTATGGACAAGAACTCTTGCATAAAATTAAGGCATAGTCCTTTGAAGAGGTACAAACATTCCCTGAATTGGTGGCTGAATGAAGAATCCAGTCAGAGCTCATTTTCAGAGGGTGAGAAGTTGTTGTAGTGAAAATGAACAAGAGATTAAGTCTCTCGGGTACCAGAAAGTGGGTAGAGTCAAGTATAGTATAGATACCATGCAATGGAAAAGACCAATCAGTTTGGGGAACTGATACGTTGGCAAAATCCTAAAAGGTTTTTCTTTTCAGCTGCCACAGGGCAAAGTTTTAAAGGCCAATCAAATCTTAGCAAGAAGGCCTTAATATTTAGTCAAATACTAGGGTTGTAGGTTTGCCCCATTAGGTACTATGTACAAAAAGGAAGTTGGGCTTGAGTAATGTATGTACCTTACATTGGGGAAAGCACATTTTGTAGATCAGAGTATTTGCTTTGTTATCATTATGGAAGAACTTATCAATTTTAATGAACCAATACACTAGCTAAAATCATGAAAACCTTTTAAGCCTATTATCTGGCATAGGGCAAAGGTCCAACTATCTAGGGTCAAAAGACTAGGGTTGTAGGTTTGCCCCACCAGGTACCAGGTACCAAAATGTGAGTAAAGTCAAGTAGGCTTGAGTAGTGTTGGTGCCATACAGTGGGAAAAGCACCATTTGATTTAATAGTTAGAATGGTAAATATGCTTTGCTATCTTTATTGGACAATCAATCGACTTTTCAAGAACCAGTACACTGGCAATAAATACCTTACAATTTGGCCAAAGACCAAGTTTGTAGGTATGTCCCAAGTCCTATCAGATCTCAGCAGGAATGCCTTCATTTCAAGTCAAAGACTAGGGTAGTAGGTTTGACCCAACAGGTATGAGGTTCTAAAACGCTAGTAAAATCAATTAAGCTTTAGTAGTGTTGGTGCCATACAGTGGTAAAAAAACATCATTTGGTGTAGCATGGTAAAGTTGCTTTGCTATCTTTATCGAAGTGCTGAGCAACTTTTAAAGGACCGATACATTGGCAAAAAAAAATAATAACTGCTACATGGCAAAGGTCCAAATACATTAAAATTTGGGCAAAAACAAAGTTTGTAGATTTGCCCCAAGACCAATCAGATCCCAGCGGGAATTCCTTAATCCCTTGGGTTGTAGGTTTGCTTTTGTTTTGCTATCTTTATCGGACAACCGAGAAACTTTTAAATATCCGATACACTGGCGAAGTGCTAAAAACCTTTTTTAGACTTTTATCTGGCACAGGGCAAAGGTCCAAATATTTCAAAAGGAAAATATTCAAATTTGTTCAAAAAACATGTTTGTAGGTATGTTCCAAGGCCTTTCAGATCTCAGCAGAAATGCCATAATTTGTAGTCAAAGACTAGAATAGTTGGTTTGCACACCAGATACCAGGTACCAAAGCATGCTTAATTTGTTTTGCTCTCTTTATTGGACAACCAAGCAACTTTTAAAGAACTGATACAATGGCATAATCGTTAAAACTACTTTTTTAGCCTTTCAACTGCCAGGTCCAAGGCATAGGTCCACATTTCTCAGCAGGAATACCTTAAAGTTTGGTCAAAGAGCAAGCTTGTAAGTATGTCTCTGCTAGACCTAATGACCCGTGCACCAACACGTACCACTTTCACAGCCCGACACTTCCACAAAGGCCCCAGCAGGAGTTACCTTGGCACAGGGTGGGATGGAAACTAACAGATCCACATCAGACCGCATCAGAATTCTATCCGACCAGCTCTTTCGCTTTCAGTCTGTGAGGGAGCAGTAATCCAGGATTTTAACCCAGACCTTCCCTAGGGCCATTACTGACCAGCCAATTAAATCTCCCTCTTGCAGGTCAGTTGCAAAGCCTGGCGCTGAGGTATCTTTGCATGCGTGTCGTCTCTCCTGAGGGAAGACACTGTCGGCGATGCAACAGCACTTTGGATTGGCTCTGAGCCACTTTGAAGTGCACCCCAGAACTAAGGGCTGTCTCGGTCGATCAAGCCAGTGGTGTGTGATGCCATGTTTGCTTCCCTTATTGTTTTCTGTAGATATGCACACTCCACATGTGCTAGCTTTAATTAGCGCTCGGCTCATTATGCCATGGTGCTGGGTTTGTAGGGAACAGGCACGCTGCCCACTTAATGAATCTTGCGCTCGTTTCTTGGCTTCCACCGCTGTCCAGCTGCTATTGGGGATCGATCAGGTTTACAGGTCTGGAGGTTTGTGGGAGGTTTAGCCTCTTGTCCCTGTGAATCTGAGGCTTGGGGACTTGTAAAATCCTAATGAGGACTTGTAAAAGTGTCTGGAGACTCTGATTACCTTTTCCTATGATCTTGACTGTGCTTGGCTTTGCTTCTGGATGGGAGATGGTTCTACATAAAATACGCCTTGAAGGGTAAAGATAATGAAGGTGATCTATTTTGGTCCTGAAAGAGACCTTTGAGTCTAGCAGAGGTCATCCAGGTCATTCCAGACCACAGTTTGTGAACAAATCAGCTTGCTTTTTTTAGAAGGAAAATCCTGACAAAACTGTGCTGAATTCGACTGTGGTGGTCCAAAGTCTGGAACTGATGACCCTGATTGTGGAACAATGAAAGAGGAGGCCAGAATTGGTAAACTGGTACCTTAGCATGTTCTCCTCCACCAGTCTTACACACTGCTTTTGGATAACTTTATGCCAATCCACTCCTGGTGCAAAAAAGACTAGGGTTGTAGGTTTGCCCCACCAAGTACCAGGTACCAAAACACGAGAATATTCAATTAAGCTTGTGTAGTATTGGTGCCATTCAGTGGGAAAACCACCATTTGATTGAAAGTGTCTCGGGACTCTGATTACTTCGATCTTGGCTGTGCTTCTGGATGGGATATAATTCTAGATAAAACACGTCTTGAAGGGTAAAGATAATGGAGGTGAACTATTTTGGTCCTGAAAGGGACCTTTGAGTCTAGACCACAGTTTGTGAACAAATCAGCTTGTTTTTGAGTGGAAAAATCGTGATAAAACTGTGCTAAATTTGACTGTGGTGGTCCAAAGTCTGGAATTGATGACCCTGATTGCGGAACAATGAAAGAAGAGGCCACAATTGGCATCTCGTATCTGGTTCTGGCCCTTTTTTTTGAGTACCTGCTTGCTCATGGTCTCAAACAAGCAGAGTAGGGCATCTCTAGTATGTGACGTGTAATTCTTGCAGAATGCTGATTGGCCAAAAATAATTGGTAAAATAATTTACAAAACTGTTTGTAAAATCTCAAATATCATAATGTAATTGAAGATGTTCCTTCAACTGTTAGTCAATGAAAGAATCCATTGAGACAATGCTAAAATGTCTCCAGCAACATTTTAGGGTGAGTTGTGCAAAATAAAGCAGGTATCAGGTAACAAACATAAGTAGAACCATCTGTTCCAGACTCTGGATGACCAGAGTTGACCATAGTTTCCAGACTTTCCTGCTCAAACAGTTACATACTGTAGTTACTGTTTTTGAGCAGGGAAATCATAAAGAAACTTTGCTCGACCCTGGTCATCCTCTGAAACTCATGACCCTTGTGAAACAGGATGCATGAAGGTTTCTAGGTCACCAGTTCTCAACTCAGTCCTTGGAGATCCCCAGCTTGTGCTTCACATTTTGCTTCCGGCACCTCTATACAAGAGGGTTGGTGCTTAATGGCTTGGTTCAGGTGTGTTAGAAACTGAAGACCTTCTGGTTGCCCCCAAGGACTTGCTCAAGAACATGGTCAAGAATTTGCTCAAGGACTTGCTTGAGAATGCTGCACCATTGTTACCTTCTCTGGGTTGCATCAGTAATTCATGTATATGTACGAAAGTTGAGCTACAGCTCTGAAAAAAAATAAGAGACCAATTCAGTTTCTGAATCAGTTTCTCTGATTTTGCTATTTATAGGTATATGTTTAAGTAAAATGGACATTGCGGTTTTATTCTATAAACTACAGACAACATTTCTTCCAAATTCCAAATAAAAATATTGTCATTTAGAGCATGTATTTGCAGAAAATGAGAAACGGCTGAAATAACAAAAAAGATGCAGAGCTTTCAGACCTCAAATAATGCAAAGAAAACAAGTTCATATCTATAAAGTTTTAGGAGTTCAGAAATCAATATTTGGTGGAATAACCCTGGTGGTTTTTATTCACAGTTTTCATGCATTTTGGCCTGTTTTCCTCCACCAGTCTTTCACACTGCTTTTGGATAACTTTATGCCATTTCTGGTGCAAAAATTCAAGCAGTTCAGTTTGGTTTGATGGCTTGTGATCATCCATCTTCCTCTTGATTATATTCCAGAGGTTTTCAATTTGGTAAAATCAAAGAAACTCATCATTTTTAAGTGATCTCTTATTTTTTTCCAGAGCTGTATGTAAAAAAAAAAGTGAGACCCAGATTGAGTAATGCAGTTCTCGGAAAAGTCAAGTCAAGTCACATACGTACCACATGATGGACATCAGGGTGCACACCAGGAGGATATGGTATGAGCAGATAAGGGTGGAGCATCCACCTGTGGGGTTGCCAACCCTTGGCTTGAATGAGGGCGGGGCAGAGGAGGGGGTGGTCTCTGTCGAGAGGAAACGAAAAGAAGTGTTAACATTTCCTTTGCAGCTCCTACAGCGGACACAAACAGGCTTTGGAGAGTTTAAACACACTGCTGCTAATTAAAGTGTATATTAAATGCAAATACGCAATTAAAGAGAAAAACAAACAGACTCCATGTGGATAATTGATGTCAATAAAACTGTGAAACTGTGGTCGGTCTTGTAATGAACAAAACAAAACAAAAAATAAATAAATAAAAAACAAAAAACAGAGAGAAATCCTACAAATTTGCTGCACCACACCACATCAGCTTTCCAGCTGGGAGATAATGTGGGGCAGCAATATGAAAATAGCAATAAAACAAAATGGAAAATATTCATGGAGGTTATTTCCACTGCCTTCTCCCGCATGTGACCAGAGTAGCAAACTGCTGTATCAGGAAAACTCATCTACTATCAGTGGCAAACACTGTCCCTTCTGACTGCCATTCATCTGCAATATGGACACAGCGATGAGGAAACACTGCGGAAAGTTTTTCTACAGATACAAAACTATGGGTTATGTAGGTGAGGCCCAAATTAAAATAAACCAATGCCAAAATGCCAAAAAAAGTGTCTTTCCTTCACAAATCTTAGTTATGTTAATAATGCAAAAGAGAGCATGCAAAAAGTTCTGTGGTGTGATATAATACGAATGTAATAGTATCAATAAATCAGTATCACTTGAAATGTTTATGCTTGCCTTTTGCATTATTTTAAATATATAATTGATTAATATAACATTCACAGTTAAAAATATTATAGTAAATACGGTTTTGTAATGAAAAAAAGAACCATTTCTTAGATATTTTTATAAAAGGCTTTACCAAGGTTTGTTGGTAAACTTTGGGGAGTTATTTAGTCTTAGCCAAGAACCAGGAAGTACCTCAGATATTTGGTTGTGATGTGAATGTTTGAATCTCTTATCAGTTGTTCATATTTTCTGTCAAACAATTATCTTGTCCATTTGTCATAGACACAATGACTGAAATTCATTATTAAAATCAGGATTGTTTTAGGGTTTTTCTATTTTGCTGTAAAGTAAAAGTCTGAGAACGTCTTTATGTCATGAGAACACACGAGAAAAGGTCATAAAATGATAGGAAAAGAAAAACTTGTCTGGCGAACATTAGCAATTCTGGAAAATGTAGGCGATGAATTACAGAATTCCTAAAATCTGGATTCAAAACCTGGATTTGTTGCTAAAGATGATGTGATTTCAGCCCATAGAAACCCAGGTTTATTCTGCACGACACTACTGCAAACAAAAGTGACAAGAGCTGATTGATGGACGGTCTAGACAGCAGGAAATTTGTTAAAATTACTATCCTGCTTTTCTCTGTCCAATGATGAGTCCCTTTTACTGTCTGTCAACTGGAAAAAAAAATATTTGGGGAGATGTTCTTCGGGCAGCAGAGGCATATCTAGTAGTCAGTGATTTCTCGCCAAGAGGTACACTACCCAAAAAAGGTAGGGCAACAGTGGAAACACTACTTTTACACCCCGTCTTGAATCAAGACACATAGTGATAAGGAAACACCATGATAACATTTTTCGCAATAACAAAATTACAAAATTACAGATTCCAATGAAATCATGAAATCATACCGAAGCTAAATGCAAAGGCAATTCTGGAAGATACAGAGAGGGAGCATGTATTCAAATGCCATTCGTAATGATGACTGCGCCGCTTATGTGGTTAAGCTTGTTTACGTTGCGCCGCCGCAACACGGATTAATCACTGCAGGTGCGGATAGGAATTTGTTTTTCCTTTTAATTAATGTCACTTGTTTATTGTGTTATTTGCGCGGGTGTGGCGATGTGTGTAATGACTCGGGGGAGGGGGATAACATTTCCTTAGATCAAATGCGAGGGCCTCCCGCACACTGCCGCAAAGTCAAGTTCCTCATTAACCAAATTAAAATGTGCACAAACACAAACAGCGTTGCGCCGCGAAACAGCAGAGCGCAGCGCAATGAAGCCCGGGAGAGAACAGCTGCGGTGCTCAGAGAGGGAGGGCTTCGTCCAGGGGCCTTAGCGAACCGACGGCAACCGAAAGCCAGCCGTTCCGCTGACTTTCCGATCCCCTCCCGCTTTCCAAGTATAGCCTGAATTAAATATGCCGTCTGCTTGGAGAGGGAGAAATCCAATACCGTCTAGTGGATCAGAACGAGCCGGCTAGTAGCCACCAGATATTACTTCTAATAACAGTCATCAAGTCGGCAATGCTATTTATAACAAGTGTGTCGCCACGTCGCCAAGGCTTTCATGTCGTAGAGATTTCGCTCACCTGCTGTAGAAGGATCTACGACAATTGGCACAAGCTTGGGTACAAATGCGTACAAATTCCCAATGACATTTTCATGAATTCGACCATTAAACTGGCCTGATGACACAAGACCTACTCTGGATTGGACGCCTACTCTACATGCACCATTTATTCCTCTTTAAGTCCTCTTGAAAGACACCTAGAAGTAGACCAAAGCCCTAGAAGTAATCATTCAGCCAAGCTCCTAAACCCCAACATAACCAAACAGCAGTTCACAGGTCACACTACTGTTTATCTTAATAGAATCTTAAAGATTATGGCTGTGAAAATTAAGGGCCTCCCATTTAAGAAGCTCCACATATTGCATGCCTCTCATATCCGAGTATCAATTCCATGCATACCACAAATACTGATATTAATAGCTCAAAAGGATGTTCTCGGCGAGGTTCGAACTTGACACAGTGCACAGACTAGGGTACAGTTTATGATGCACAGCAGATCAGATCACCTATGGTGGCGAGAAGGTTCGGATGAGAACAGTTAGAACAGTTAGAAGCTGCATTTAGCAGCATTTTGATGTATGATACACTCATTGATAAGAAAAATAACTTTAATAAGTGCACTGTTACAGGTATTGAACAATTTAAACTGAAACACCTGGTTTAAGACCACAATAATTTATTGTGGTGACGGACAGTTCTGGTGGAAACAGGAGAGTTGAGGTGCACATTGAATTCTGCCGTGATTTGGGAGCCGTGGTTTTATGTTTTTTGGAGACAATCCGGGTTACCACCCGGACGTCCCTTTTAGAGGGCTTTCTCTTTCATCCACAGTTAATCCTGTTGGATGTGGTTTGTTATTCTTGGTGGTATGCTGACATTACCCTGGATACCGTGGCTCTTGATACATCACAAAGACTTGCTGTCTTGGTCACAGACAACAATTTGTCCTCTTTTGAACTCTTGTATGTCACCCATAATGTGCACCTCGACTCCTGTTTCCACCAGAACTGTCCATCGAGACAATAAATTATTGTGGTCTAAAACCAGTTTCATTGTCCAACCCCTGTACCTGCCTGAGACAAAATGGCGAGCAAAACAAATACAGTAAAAAAATACAGTATTTACCATTTATAAATGCAATAAAAGCTTCACAAGTACTGTAGAAAACATCACACTTTCCCTGATTTGCATTAACATAAACCACAATCAGCATTCCCAGTGTTCACAATGGAGGGAGCATACCCAAAGGCTATTAGCCTTGGGTGAAAATAAGTAGAATAACTTGCAGTTATCTCTGGAGATAACAAAAAAAAAAGTCCCTCCTTTTTATCTCTTTTCTTTCCATACTTAAACTAGCTGAAATTATATGAAAAGCACAGATTCAAATCAATACATTTTTAATCAATACATTCGTCTCATTTCTTTCTTGACTTTAAAATGACACAAAGTCAGAAGTGCTCACTCGAAAGTTAAAGTCAATACAGAATGTACTGTGAATGTACATGTAATAATGCACCCAGAATGATGCAAAACGTAGCAGTTATTTCTCAGGCCGGTTTGTTCTTTTTGGGATATTATTACAGTTGGGGTTGGGTATGGAAGCGTTGTGGTGAGTGGTAGGTGGAAAGTTTATGGGCCCTATCTTATACTCCGCACAAGGCGTGTCGTGATGCTCTTTGCTATCTTACACCCCATCAACAGTCTATTTTTATGACTTGTGCCTGCGCCATTAAAACAGCGTTGGAGTTTAGTAATATATCTACACTGAAGGGCATGGTGGTATGGAAGTGAGGTGTGTGCAGGTAAATATCTGGTGTTTTTCTATCTTAACGACAGAAAACACAGGTGCGCCACTGACTGATTTAAACCCTGACATAAAAAATAACATTGCTGTTCCTGTAAATTATTGGCTGGTGCAACTTTCGCAGCCTGAACAGTATCCTATGCTGAGACACGCAAAGTGCCGTGCTGTTAAGATACCAACAGGCCAAATTTTACACCTGTTACTCCCAAAACACACATGATTAAATTAGTTTTATGATATAATGTAGTTCATGCCTTTTGTGCTTTTCAAGCTGCACAAGGCATGTTTTTTGAGACTTCACGATACCAAAGACAAATTGACACACACTAAATACATCTGCGCAATTTGCAATTGACATTTCACATATAGATGGCTATAATAGGGTGCTATATCTCCACTTTGGACTGGGAAAGCCAAGGGCTCCACAGTCAAGAGTTGTAAGATGTCACCAGGGAAAATAGAGTTTGGGGGACTCCCTGCTAGAACTGCTAGAGCTGCTATCTCTGCGACCCAGGTTGGATGGATGGATGGATGGATAAATGGATGCATGGGTCTCCACCAGATTGCAACACTTCCCTGTTTTGTTAAGTTACCAAATTTATGACAAATTGATCATTAATGAACTTGCTAGGATGCCAGATTCAGCAACCTATGAGTGTACAGGATCTACAGGCCCAGTTGCAAAACATCCATGGGTAAATGTGCTGCATGTTACCATAGGGAATGGTATGACTCCTTTTCCCAACTGTATCACGTGTTAAATAGAGGCAGCAAACAGGTACAAGGGTCTCTTTATAATTGTATAATTGTAATATGTGTTTCTCTAATAAACCCAATAAAATGTGTTCTGATATTGTAATCAACTACAAACAATATATAATCATTACATTATATCCCTACATTCATAGCTCATAGCAACATGCTTGCTTTTGTCAGTGAGTGTATATTGTATTTTACTGTAATGACTGTGTTATTCCCTATGGAATTATGCAAATATGAGCTTCTCAGGGTTAAAAATCAACTAATAATGTTTTCCCAAGTATGTTTAGCCCTTTCAGATGTCTTCTTCATCTTTATCCACGAGGGCCAACTGGATTACCATCTTCCCAACTCAAAAGTTCCATGTTCTTACTTCTTGCTTTTCGATTTTCAGGACACTAGAGACTGATCCCCTGTTTAAATAAATCCTAAAAGCTTTAAGGAAAAGCCCATTCGAGATTTAGAGAAGAACACAGAGCATCTGTTTCCAGCAGGTGAATGTTCTCGCTCCAGATCCACCCACTGCAATTCTTTGGACGAGAAATTCTCAGCTGAGGACCGTCAGCCTCAGAGAACATGAAGTTTTGATGTGTATTGACGCCGCTGTCCAGCAGGAGGCAGTCTGAGTTTGCAATGCAAAGCTCTTCAGCTGGTCTGGACTGGTGCGTCTCATTCTTTGATGAAGAAGGAGGAAGAAGAAGGGATGGACTGGATGGTAAAGGGCGGGTAGAGACCCCATTAGAGTAAATAGAAGAGTGGAGGTTTGGGCGGGACTATCTTTGTGTAGGGCTGCAGTGATTGGTGGACAGATTTGATGACATTAATTGCAGGACAAAAAAAATTAAATGTTAGGAAACGTTGAGCTGCCATCTAAAATATATATATTTTGGCGTATAGTATTTAGATCCAAGTCTGTGTCCAGATTGATTTTTCTGATAGTCTGAACAGGCAGAAACAACTAATAAATCTGAATTTTGTCTTCTGATATATTGATTTGTACAGATGTGTCTCATACTGGATGTTCTGGATGCTCAAATGTCTCATGTCACACATTTATGGTTTTAAAAGTTAAGGCATTTTAAATAATTAATCCATATTGTAATGTCCATATTTATATAGCAGTTCATAATATTGTATTTTTTAAAGGACTAAAGACAATTAATAATAATAATAATAATAATAATAATAATAATAATGAGGCAATTAATAATAAAAACACCTAAAAAGTCCTATATTGTCTCCATATTTAGTTGAGGTAACACTTAAGCTGTCCAAATTGTCATGGTAAAACATAAAGGTAATAAAAATTATTTTACACAATAAAAATGTATTTAAAGAACAGTCCCCAAGAATAAATTCCATATGTGCCAGTCTAGGTTAACCATGTTTTCATCAAATCATATCAATGGCATTTTTGGGTTAAAACTGTCCATCCTGACATTGTCTACCCTGTTTTGTGCATGACAGTTTTCACTAAAATTGTCCACCCTGTCTCATGCAGCTTGTCATAACAGGAGGGAAGCATGCATAACAGGGCATACAGTAAAAGTGTACATTAAAAATGACTAAGCTTAGAAAATATAATCAAATGATAAATTTTGCTAAAATTTTATGTCCTGATGCTGTCAGTCTGCCTGCTCAAGATTCTGAACTGATCTCTAAAGACTCAACTTCCCAGCAGGCACTCACACTTTCTCAGACTCAGACTTTCCTGACTCTACTAATCACATGATGCTACGGCGTTCTCGCTCTCCGACTTACTAATTGGCTCCACCCGTCCTCCCTAGTAAATAAACTCCTCTGTTTTCTCAGTTTAGTGCTGAGTATGGAATCTAGCATGTGTGCATGATAGGACATAAAAAGTGTAAATATAATGTTCAAAAAGTAATAATATTAATTGCACTGAATATTTTTCATATTGTCTCCAAACCTAGCGGAGGTAAAGCTTAAGCTGTCCACCCAGTCACTGTAAAAATATAATTTAAATAAAATACTTTTTATTGCATCTTTGAAACAGAGTACAGTTGCCATTAATAACTCATAATATTTGCAATATTAGGTCAAGCTCGTTTTTCGTTAAAATGCCAGTTTTGACTAAAATTTTCCACCCTGTTACCTTTCGTCATGTAGTGCAGTTTGCCATGACAGAGTGCAAATAAAAAGTGATTAAGCAGGGGAAAAATGATTTCTATGTAGCTTTTTATAAAAAAAGTATTTTAAAATGATAAAAAAAATTAAAAAGTAATTTCTTTGACAGTTATGAAGACCATATTCTGATAATGACCTGTGTGCAAAACCCCCATCTACATCTATATGGCTAGTAGTCACAGCCGTAAATAATGACAGTGCCCTGATGGGTCACTTAAATAGTCAATTATTTCAGTTCAGGCTAATAGATTCATTGATTATACCAAACAAATCCATAATTACAGTCCTACCTATTAGCACGTCTGCTTCAGTGGTGGAGGTGATGGGCTTGGGCTCCTCTGTCCAGGGGGTAGCATGCACGGCCACGCTCCAGTCGCTCCATGTACCGATCTCCATGTCCTTGGCAGCCAGCTGGATGATGTACTCCTTCCCCACATAAGCGTCTGTTATGGTGTGGGAGGTGCTGTCCGAAAGCTCCACCTGTCAATCATGAGGGATGGAGTCAGTCATGGCTTTATGTAAGAGTTAAACAGCATGTAACGAAGACCTGCTTCCATTAGGAAATTATAGGTGATACTGTATGCACCTTAATATAGACAATAAATGAAATGCATGAATGAGCGAAGCCATGATTAAGTAAGTGAGGGCATAAATGAAGAAACTACTAAAAAAAAAGCATTGAGTTGCAATATATTTAATCCTAACCCAGATATTGTATAACCAGGTTCCTGCCAATACACAAAACTACTGGTTACATGGTGAGGGGAATAGGTTGGAAAAAGCCCTGCTTCGATGTGGAGATCTGTGCAAGCGCAGTAGCTAAAACAAACTTGTTTTTGAGAATTATTGAGCCAAACACCACAAACTATTCATCAAGATTTTTTTAAAACAGATTTTATCAGTGAAAAATGTAATGTAAAATTATTAATGATGTCAAGTAACGTAAATTATTATGCCTGTGGATATTGCAATAAATATTGCATAAACTGTAAATTACTTTAAATATCAGCAATATTGGCAATATTAAAATTTTTTTTACCATATTGTTCAGCCCTAAACCAAAGCCTAAGCAACCTAAATAAAGTCTGAGAATTAAAATATGTTGGGGTGCCCAAATCTGTGCATTGTGACCCTATACATAAAATACATTAAAATACAAAAATAATGTCCAAAAGTTTGCAGACATCCTTTTCTTCTAAAGAATGCATTCAGCTACATTGCATTGCATGCATTGCTGCATGACACACTTATGGTACAAATGCACACACTTATATACAGCTTGTCTAGTCCTGTATAGAGTACTGTATAGTATATATAAAGTATTTTACCCCGGCTGCTGAGTATACTGTAGAAATCTTCCCGAATCATCCCGAAGCTAAAACCCTGGTCATCAACTATAATATGGGAATCAGCCAGAGCAACTTGAAGCAAAACACCCCGGTTGCTGAGTATAATACCGTAACTTGCCTGAGACGCATGTGCCAACACTCCAGTTGCCAAGTATAACAAGGAAATCAGCATGGAAATCAAGTTGAATATGCCAACATCCCATTTGAGGAGTATAATATGGAAATCCTTTCCTCCTGTTACCTTCTTTCTGGTTGCCAAGTACAAACCACATTTGCCCTTAACCCTCCTGTTATGTTCAAATTTACTAACACCTTTAATGTTTGGGGTCAATTTGACCAAAATGTGTACAGAACACAAAAAACATACCATCACATTTTTTTTACGTTTACCCAGTTGGCCCCATTAAATTAGGAAAAGTCACCAAAAAATGATATTAACTGCTTATTTAAAGGCATTAAACATTGAATGGGGTCAAATTGACCCCAAACATAACTTTAGGAGGGTTAACTTCGCATAACTAATACCAAGCCTCAAAGCTTAGCTTGATTCTTTATCTTATGAAGAATCTTATGTTTTAAAAGCCTTGATTTTGGAAAAAGCAATTAATGAGCAGGTGTCCTCGCCTTTTTTTCCAAATTTGTTCTTTGAAGACAGCGTTGGAAATCAAACTAACCCTCTCGCCACACACATCCAATCATATTCACCCATTGTTTACCCATTTCTATCAGCGTTTGCATTCCATTGTCAGTGTTTCTTGAACCAATAAATGCTTCATGCCCGAATGAACGGCGTGTGCAAACAGTGCCGCTATAGCCGAGCAGTTGGCGGAAATAATTGGTACCGCAGAGCCAGATGCCAGCGCAGCTTCCAAAGGGTTGGGGCGCTGTACCTGCCCAGATAAGAGGCAGGTGGGCCGGCGTTTGCCGTAGTTTGAGCGAAGGTGCACGCCTGTGCGGCACCTGAGCTGCAGAGCGACGGCAACAAAAGAGCGAGAGCGGCCCTCTGTTTTCGATGAGAAAGCATGATAGCATTGTCAGAGTGGCGTGCCGGGGTGGGCGCACAGGAAAACAGCCCGACGGTATCATTTAGACCTCACATTTCCATTTTAATTGAACATTTTTCTTTCATAATTGGAAGAGACTGTTGCTCATTTCCCCAGTGCTTCCTTAAAAACCCACTGAACAATGGCCAAATCCTCTTCATTTAGATTAAGCCGTGTTCACAACTCTCTCCCCCTCTTTCTCTTCTCCTTTCTTCTTTCTTTCTCTTCTCTCTCTCTTCTTAGCAATCTGGCGTCCAAGTGTGTGGGCCGCCGAGTGCCATTTCACTTAATAATGCAACCAAAGTCCATCTGCGAGCCCATTTCGCAGCGGGGCACCGCGCTAAGGCCGTAATGCCATCAAACTGAAAGCGTATGTCGTCGCCCTCCCCTTGACATTTAAGCCCTTTATTCGCCGGGTCGCTATAAAACTATAAGCAGATGCTGAACTTTGCCAGCCTCTTTGCCAGCATGAATGTTGGCACTGTGAGCACAGTAAGCCCAGTAAGGCTGCAGAAGCGAAGCAGGAGGCCGATAGAAGGCCAGAGCTTTAGTCCTGGTTCTGGTTCTGTCATGGTTCAGGAACAGGTCTAGTCCCTGTAGAAAAGTACTGCCAATTGAAAGGTTATAAGCAACATTTTGAAAAGGTTCCAAGATTTAGAAGTTAACCTGTAATGTTATAGCTACTGTATAATGTTCTAGGAACTTTCTGAATACATGTAACACAATAATTAATTCAAAGTTGCATTACAACGCTCTTAGAATGTTTCTCACATAATGTTCCCAGATAGATGACACAACAACACAAGTGACACTGCAGCAACATTACCAGAACAGTTAAAAACTAGGGCTGTCAATGTTAAAGCCCTAACATGCACGGTTCATTACTTTTTCTTTTTTTTTTTTTAACGCAAGATAACTACAGCACCGAGTTTGACTCCAACTTTGGCCGTAATCTGCCTCGCTCAACGTGTGTATTTTTTTCTAGCTGAATGACTGAAATGCTCTAATTTGGTTTCCAGTTGTAGATGGAGCCAGTCTCGGTTCAGAATTCCCGCTCCGACCCGGATATAGAGCTTTGTTTGTTTCTCTCTCTCCGTCTCTATCTCTGTTTGTCTCTCTCTTTCTTTCTCTCTTTTTCCATCTCTTTTTGTTTGTTTCTCTCTCTGTTGGTCTCTCTCTCTCTCTCTTTCTGTCTCTCTCTTCGTCTTTTTCCCAGTCTCTTTCTGTTTGTCTCTCTCTGTCTCTCTCTCTCTCTCTCTCTCTCTCTCTCTCCCTGTTTCTTTTTTTCCGTCTCTGTTTGTCTCTCTCTGTCTCTCTCTTCGTCTCTCTCTCTCACTCTCTCCCTGTTTCTTTTTTTCCGTCTTTGCGTTTGTCTCTCTTTCTCTCCGTCTTTCTCTGTCTCTCTCTGTTTCTTTCTCTCTGTCTCTCTCTCTCCGTCTCTCTTTTCACCTCTCTCACCCCTTATCTCTCTTTTTCCGTCTCTCTCTCTCTTTGTTTCTCTCTCTCTCTCTCTCCCTCTCTCTCTCTGTTTGTCTTGTTTTGTACAATACCAAACACGTTCTCAGATTTTCATACTCAACATATTAAGTTCTAATGCAGAAATTCATACAACCAAGCTGAGAATTTACAATTAAGGAAATAAAAAAGTGTCCACTATCCAATTTATTGTGCATTCTTTATTCCAAGCCCCCATGTTGAATTTATTTCCCCTTAAAAATACAGTATATACTAGGATTTTATGTAACAGCATTGATATAAGTATAATTGCATTTTAAATTTCTTAGATTTATTATTTTATTTCAATATACATTATAAAACGTGCATCTTAAGAAGAACAAATGCGGTTAATGGCAGTTAATCACATAATTTTTTCGTGGTTAATCTGATTCATTTTTTTAATCGATTGACACCACTTTTAAAACGTTACACAACAACCTTCTAAGGACAATCCAGAAAACTGGAAATCCAGAAGACAGATTAAACCTTTTAAGAACTTTAGTTCTTTAACAGTAACTAAAATTAGTTCTTAAATAGTAACATTTAGAAAATGTCCTACTAAGCAAGAACTGCTAGCTAGAAGGGTAGAAAGCCCCCTCTTTAGCATTAAGAATTTTCTAGAATGATGGTGCTCCATCCACTGCTTTTGGGATGTGTTGACTTCACTAACACTTATGTCTGCAATCAAATCTCCCCTCTCTCCATCTATTTGAAAGCCCACCACCAATACCATTTTGCAGCAAGGGCACCATGCTATGGCTGCAATGCCATCAAATAAGAAGTATATGCCCTCAGTCTCAGTTTGAATGTTGGCAGTTTAAAGCAGGTAGCAGAAGCAGAGCAGTAGAGGGAGCACAACGCCAGTCCAGAGCTTTAGTTGGGTTCTGGTTCTGGTTCTGGTTGTGGAGCTGCTGCGGATGTTCCTCCTCCACGCTCCATTCCCCTGCCTTAGCCACAAACCATCGGCCAATTACCAGAACCTGATGAGGGCCCTGAGCAGCCAGCAAGAGCAAAACAGGAGCTAAGGGGGAGTTTTAAGCTCAACCATGGCAACCCGGATATTGACATGCAATCCACACATACAAGCCCCCCGCCTGAGCTGACATATCCACATGCACTGCACACATACACACACAGACAACATGCACCCTGCCTGCATTCATATGTCAGCATGCCGTGCACACATACATCCAGACATAAACACCATGCAAACACACAGACTCGTGCACTCGTGCACTGGAAAATAAATACATAAACACACGTGCACTATATATTCAGCATCAAAAAATAGCAGAGCAGAATGTGCGGCTTTTGTAGAGCGAGACTCATGAAGACGACCAATGAACTGGTTTGTTGTCATCACAGGTCACATGTCTACAAGGCCTGAAGTCCTAGGGCCCTATCTTACAGCCTGTGCAAGGCATGTTGCAATGCTCATTGCCACCTTACACCCCATATACTGCTCTAAAAAAAAATAAGAGACGAGTGATGAGTTACTTTGGTTTAACCAAATTGAAAACCTCTGGAATGTAATCAAGAGGAAGATGGATGGTTACAAGCCATCAAACCAAACTGAACTGCTTGAATTTTTGCACCAGAAGTGTCATAACGTTATCCAAAAGCAGTGTGTAAGACTGGTGGAGGAGAACATGCAAAGATACATGAAAATTGTGATTAAAAACAGGGTTATTCCAACAAATATTGATTTCTAAACTCTTAGAACTTTATGAACATGAACTTGTTTTCTTTGCATCATTTGAAAGCTGTTATTTAAGTAATTTCTCATTTCCTGCAAATAAATGCTCTAAATGATCATATAGTCAACTCAAATATTTAACTATAAATAGCAATATCAGAGAAGCTGATTCAGAAATGAAAGTGCTTTCTTAATTTTTTTCCAGAGCTGTACCTACGCCGATGGGAGTGGTTGGAGGGAAGTGAGTTTAGTTCAGGCCAATTTGAGGCATATTGCTATATTGGCAGCGCAATACACAGGTACGCCACTGACTGATTTGAACCTAGGCAACAGTCAACCGTCAGACGTTAATTGCTATCTTGGCAACATAGGTGCGCTGCACGATTAAAGCTCAGTGATATTCATACTGTACTGTATGTGTGATCAGTCCACTCATAGTGCAATGTGTGTGTGTGTGTGTGTGTATGTATTTGTCAAAGAAATACATTCCTATCCACACATTCACCCTCTGTCTGTCTCTCAGACCATAATCACAGCGCTGGTACTGAGGTCAGTAGACACTGGGAAACCTCAGTCAGGGTCGAGTCGGACGGTCTGCAGGATGGCGTGTGGTCAGTGTGTGAGGATGTGGGCACAGCGAGGCTGGAATACAGCTGGATAAGATCAATACACAGGCAGGAAATGACTGGGTATGATTATGTAAATAATGACAGTGTCCATCTCTGTTTTAGCTCTGGGTTCTTCTGACCATCATGCACACATACATGTTTCTCCAACATGACAACTCATCTTCACTCAGTACTCAGTAAGGATGATGTTTTATTGGGAGACAGGAACAGAGAGAGATAGTTTGACATCATACAAAATGTGGGAGAAAGAAAAAAGGTTTGAAAAAGTGACTGAGATAGAGGAAGAGAGATAGAAACAAGAGAAAGAATAAGAGAGATAGAGTCAGAGAGTGGTTTACAAAAGAAAATCAGAAAAAGAAGAGAGATGGTGTAGACTATGTGATAGAGTAATTGAAAAAAGGACTGGAGAATTATTTTAAAAAAGTGATTGAATAAAAACACTTGATTAAGGATGAGTGTGTGACATATTAAGTATGTATTAAGTAAAGAAAGAAAGATCGAAAAGTAGGACATACAGAGAGATACAGAGGAAGCAGATTAGGTATGAAAGAGTGATGGAAAAAGGGAAATTGAAAGAGGAGGAGAAGGAAAAGAGAGATTGTCTGGGAAGTGGTTAACTGGAAAACGAGTAA
The DNA here is from genome assembly GCF_023375975.1 of Astyanax mexicanus. Taxonomy (NCBI): domain Eukaryota; kingdom Metazoa; phylum Chordata; class Actinopteri; order Characiformes; family Acestrorhamphidae; genus Astyanax; species Astyanax mexicanus. The sequence continues at coordinate 24,535,728 of NC_064427.1, read as the reverse complement.
TTGAAAAAAAAAAGTTGGTAGCAAAAGACAGACTGGCAAAGAGTGCAACTGAAAAAGGAGAAGAGAGAAAGACTTGAATGAGTGAGAGAGTGATTGAAATGATGCCATTGAAAAAGAAGGTGAGATAAAAGCAAGAGAAGCTAGATAAGAGAGCAATTGATTCATAGATGACTTGAATTATGTAGGGTTAGAAAGTGATTCAAAGGAAAAAAATGAAAAAAGAAGAAGAGGGGTAGAAAAAGAAGCTAGATGAGAGGGTGAGATTAAAAAAAGTCATTAAAACATTCAGGTTAAGAAAGTAATAAAAAGAAAGAAAGGGAGCTAAAAAGAGAGTGTGTAGGAGTCATTGAAAAAGAGTAATTAAACAAAGAGTAATTGAAAAAGTTGTGGGGAAGAGAGGATACATATTGGGTAAAAGTATGCTTGAAAAAAGAAAATTGAAAGGGGATAAGAGAGAAAGAAGAGAGACTAGGTAAGGGGGGGGGTGTTTTAAATGGGCAATTAAATCATTCAGGGATAGAAAGTTAAAATAGGAGAGAATTGAAAAAGTAAAAAGAGGCAGGTTAAGTAAAAGAGAGATTGAAAAGTGCATTTGAAAAAGACTATGTAATATAACAATATGAGTATGGTTGAAAAAAAGGCAATTGAACGTAGATAGGAGAAAAAGCTAAAAGAGTGACTGAAAATGAGTAATTGAATCATTTAGGGTTACACAGGAAAGTGAGAAAACATACTGGGTAAGAGTAGGTTGAAAAAAGGAAAGAGACTAGGTTAGAGAGCGATTTAAAAGAGATAACTGAACAAAGAGAGAAAAGAGCAAAGAGAGAGATGGGATACAACCTGGGTGAGCAAGTAATTGACTAAAGTGAAATTGAAAGAGAGACACAAATAGAAAGAGAGATAGAGAGATGAAGAGAAAGTGTATGTAAGAGTGTGAGAGAGGATGAGACAGATATTCAGACAGAAAGACATCCATCCAGGACCAGGGCTATTTATATAGGCATATCATTACAGTCTGTGCTCGCTTTGACCCTTTAGCTAACAGCCACGCCCACCTTGCCTGCACCCAAACAGCCAAACGGACGGAGTGGAGCCTCTGAACCTTCAGACAAACAGTTCAGTGCAGTTTAAATCAAACGGACTGAAAAGGCTGGCAGACCAATCTCAAACTGGCATCATGAACAGTAGCACTGGATCAGATGATACCAGCAACCTGGTACCCAATACTTCTATGAATATGAGTGGCAGTGCAAGCCCAGGCTGTCGGATGCCCATGCACAAACACGGACGGCTCAGCAGTCACCCCTGGCTAGTTTCCACAGCAAGAACCACCTTCCCTGTGTTGTCGCATCTCGAACTCAGCTGCGCTCACCCCCGCCGGGAGGCAAGGCATGACCCTGTGCCAACATGAGAGGGCACTGTGCCTCGGCGAGGCTCCCAGTGAGCGAAGCCCGGGCTCGTTTGTGATAGTGAGAGAGAGAGAGAGAGAGAGAGAGAGAGAGAGAGAGAGAGAGACAGTTTGACATCATACAAAATGTGGGGAAAAGACTGATTGAAAAGAGCAATTGAAAAAAAAGTAGCAGAGAGTAAAAGAACAGACTGGATAAGAGAGAGATTGAAAATGGAGAAAAAATAGAAAATGAAAAATTAAGTGAGAACAGGATTGAAAAAGTGACTGAAAAAGGAAGAAAAAAGAAAAAGAGAGACAGAAACAAGAGAAAGAGTGAGGTTTAAAAAAGAAAATCAGCAAAAGAAGAGAGACAGTGTAGACTATTTGATTGTAGACTAGAGTGATTGAAAAGGGATTGGAGAATTATTGAAAAAAGTGATTTAATAAAAGGATGAGTCTGTCATAGAAAGAGGGAACATACTGGGTAACAGAAAGAAAGACAGAAAAGGAGGACATACAGAGAGATACAGAGAGAAAAAGATTTGGTAAGAGAGAGTGATAGAAAAGGAGGAATTGCAAGAGGAGGAGAACAAAATAGAGATTGGCTGGGAAGTGGTTGAAAATGAGTAATTGAAAAAAAAGTGTAGTGGAAAGCGAAAGGCAGTCTGGGAATGTGCAATTTTAAAAAGGAAAACGGAGAAAGGATGAGTGTGAAAGTGATTGAAATGGGGAAATTGAACAAGCTAGATAAGAGAGCAGTTGAATCACTGAATAATTCAATAATTCAGGGTTAGAAATTGATGAAAAAAGGAGAGAACTGAAAAAGAAGGGGGGAGACTAGGTCAGGGGATGTGATTGGAAAAAAATAACTAAAAAAGAGTAGTTGAAAAAGAGTAGTTGAAAAAGAGTAGTTGAAAAAAGGTGAGGGGACCCTGTGCCAACATGAGAGGGCACTGTGCCTCGGCGAGGCTCCCAGCGAGCGAAGCCCAGGCTCGCCGGCTCGTTCCGCGGCCGTGTTTGTGATAGCGATGTGAATAATGTATAAGACACGCTACATTAGCTGAAAGCCTCGGCTCCTCACGTATGCAGTTCTATGTAGTGAGTGGTCTCGGCTCACGCATGCTTGTTGCTCGGCCCGGCCTTTTTTTTCCCTCCAACTGGCTGCGCCGCGAGGGCGATTCTCTAGGATAAGTGCTCATTTCATGAAGCACCTGATGCACTGTGGAAGGCCGCCATTGGCTGCTTCTCAATGGCAACAATGAGATGAATGGATGGACCTGCATTCCTGGGAAGAAGTAACCTTGCAACAAAATAACGAAATAACAAAATAACAAAATAGCGGTCAATGACTACCCAGCTGAAAAATCCACTTCAAGGTTTTGGATGGTCTAAGCTGGCCTTTGATGGCCAAGGTTGTTGCAAAACTGCTCATCCAGGCAGAAACATACTCTATGCTAGCAATATTGGTGGTTAGAAAGGAGAAGAAGAAGGCAGCCATGTTTAATATACTTTTCCTAGATGCTGGGGTTTGCAGGGATCACCTTGCCTTGCCTTGCTCAAGGCTAGTTAACGGTTAGTTATCAATGAACCAGTGAAACCCAGCTCTTGACCAGTTTGCTGAACATTGCATTTAATTTGGGTCATGATGTTCCAAGCATGAACAGGATTTTAGTCATCAAGCTTAACCATGCTGGTCATCAAGCTTGGTCATGCTGGTCAACTAATGAGATCATATCAGTCATGCTTGGACAAACAACCAACTGTAACGAAAACATTCCCTGTGGCCAACAAGCTTATAACAAGTCCATGCTGTTTTTTTTTATAGGCATTCATGTTGGCCAGTCACCAATAGATGTGACCTCTGGATTTGGTGCAGATCAGCATTTTAGAGCAGGTTTCTTCTTGCCGCTTCTGTTCTTGAATACTACAAGGAATCTTGTGCGGTGGAAGATGCCATTAACCATCTCCTTGACCATCTTCTATTAATCCGTTCCACCTGTTCCGTTCCATTAAGGCTATCCATATGTGCTCTTTCTGTTTCCTTAGGTCTTTAAAATGCTTCCAAAATTCTTCCCCAACTTCTTCTCTAGTTGGTTCATCTCAGATTATGCATGTTGTTTGCCTGAGGATGCTTTTACATCTACCTTGGTTGGTCTGGACCTTCAGGTACGAACGATGTCTTAGACCATGGTTCAGATCACAGGATCAAAAACTGGACCAAGCCAAGGAGATCAAGATTGAATCCTAATTATCTGAACTGTAGTTTGGTTTGTCAGGTTGTCTTTGGATGGTTCAGCCTTTTAGACCAATTACACAAAATTTAGGCATGCTATCATCACCCATTAAATAACACCTGGAAAGACAACTCACCAAATTAACAACATGCCAATGTTCAACTTTGCAAGTTGGCTTTTACAAGCCAAGTACAAGTAAAAAACAGAAAGAGATGCCAAAAACACAAACCTTGGTTTTGTACTGATTCTTAAAGTGCAACTTGGGTAGTAAAAATGCCTTCAAGCAAATCCATGGAAATGAAATGACACACAAAGCAAGGTTGCACAATAAAAAACACTTAAGCAAGATGTGCCTTGACTTTTATCGATTAGTCGCACCTCTTTCAGATTTGCCAGTCTTTAAAATATTACTCTGCTCGGTTCTTCTCGTGTGGTGCTCTCCCTGGTTCCCTGAATTGATTGGTCAGTACATACAGATTAGTCCATGTGGACAGTTCCAGAGACATACACCTCCTTTGACTATCAGTCACTTTGAGTTTTGGAGGGTTGCCATCAATAAAATTCGTCCATCTACCTCTTCATCTTTGCCCAAGCTGCTGATGACCCTGGCTAACTGTACCCTCGCATCGATCCACTTCTCAGCTCGAGCAGGGCAGGCTTGACTCTTCCCTGACCCCAATCACTCCATTTCAGCAGGTGCTGAAGGGGGAGAGCTTTCTTTAAAGGAAGGTGTCCCAGTCTGAGAGTTAGTACACGGCTCAATCTGTAACTCAAGCACTACATAGAGTATATGGTTGTGGTAATTAATGGGGCTTTGATTAATGTTGTTGATAAATGTAAGAACTGTCCACCACAAGAACCATAATAGCTAACAAAAGTGGAGGGAAAAACCTTTGGTGGTGAATTGGAAACAATCAGTTAACTGAAAATTGGAAGGCAATGTGACATTTTAGAGTTTAAGTAAAGCCTGAAAGCGGGTGCAAATGGATGGTAATAATCATGACCGTCAGTGTCTGGCTTGGATTGCCCATGCGAACAGACAAGCAAGTGACAAGCAACTTTGGCAGAAAGGAGGAACTGTCCTGCAATTGTACTGCAAGAACCAATAGTGCAATAGCCAACTGGAGCCAAGAGGAGTGAAAAACTACATACCAGTTGGTGCTAATGATTGTGACTGGGGGTGTCAAATCTGGCAGAAAACATATCAAGATTTAATGTCTGTATGGGTACCTATCTACCAATAGGTGCATCATAAGGTTGATGAGTTAAACAATTTTGAAGTGGTGTTCAAGCATCATTGGGGATTTGGATGGTACATTTTTTGGATGGTACAACAGGTTGGACTACATTTTGCATTATCATGGCAAAAACCCTTTAAAAACCCTAAATTTGACCTGATTCCAGCAGATCACTGAGCAGTCGCTTTCCTGATACATCAAATAAATATCAAACAAGCAACACAAAGCCAGACAGTTTAGCAGATTCTGAAGCTGTAGATTCTGAAGCCAAGAATTTGTATTAGCCTGGATGAATTTAGGTAATACGTATCAAGGAGAAGCATCTTCGCTGCCAGAGAATGCGACGCATCTCAAAAACCTAACAAGGACAGATGGAGGAAAGAAGATCGAAATAATTCCACACGATACCGTAAACAGAACTCTGTTCAAATCCCTTCATTCAGTCCGTAAAGTTTGGATTTAGCAGTTTGCGAAGGCAGAGTTCTGTCAATGAGAACGAAGAGAAAGAAAAGAAACAGCAAGCTTGTCTCGTTGCCCGCTGACAAAATGTAAAGAAGCAGAGCAGAACAGAACGAGACAAAAAAAGAAGGCAGCCAGTGCCCACGGTTAAGACGAGCTTCACAATGGAGCGGCTAATGCAGGCAGGGTGTTAAGGCCAATTCGGTCTAATCCCTAAGCAAACACACGCTCTTCCCTGGAGGACCTGGTCCACTGTTCTGAATGTGCCCAACTTGGGCCATTCTCTCGCTTACATCACTGGCTCACTGTGTGCCTCTGCTTCCATTCAGCAAGGCGGAGAGTGCTCATAAAATATGCACAATAGCTGAATAGCGTCTCGATAAATAAATAATTCAAACTGTGATCGGGTAGACGGAGAAAACGAGCGTCTAAATAGAAGCATGCTTTCATTTAATAGCTTCTAATGCTGGTTTACTTTGTGTCCCGCACTGGTGATTTTTGTGCAGCAATGGTCTTCATTATAGCCTCTGTCTAATCATACTTTTAATGCTTCTCTTCTTTTATCTAACTGTTGTCTAGTTTAAGTTGAGTTTTTGTGACAAACTTATAATAAAGTGGCAAACAAAATAGTCTGCTTTGGTCTTGGTGAAGATGACCAGCAAAACTGTGTTGTATGGAGCCACTGTGCTCAATGCCGATGTGCTCATGTCACAGATGGCCTGGTGTCATGATGTGGGTGCAATTTGGTTTAATGCTACATCACCTTTGGTCTTCATTACAGGCATTTTGACAGTCCAACATGATCTTAATAAGGTCCTGCAACCAGTGGCCCAACCACACTCCGGTGCACTTATCTATTCCAGCAAGACAAGTCCCATCCACATGCTGCTGCCGTCTTTAAATCTTGCATTGCAAATGTGTGGGAAGCTACTCTATTCTACTCTACTGGTTTCTTAGTAGAATTAAAGACAATGAAACCACAGCATCCAAAAATACTAACTATACAGTCACTAGTCTGTACAATCATCCTGTGAAGCGACATTAAATATTACTTTTGATCTTCATTACAGGCACTTTGACAGTCCAACATTATCTTAATAAGTTCCTGCAACCAGTGGCCCAACCACACTTCAGTTCACTTTTCTTTTCCAGCAGGACAATTCTCGTCCACATGCTTGGTTAGCTACACTGTAAGACCTAACCCTGACTAAAAACCCGTTGGATTATGTAATACAGTAAGTAGAATGGAAGATATTGCAACCACAGCAACCAAACTTACTAACTATACAGTCATTGGTCATTACAGGCACTTTGACGGCACAATGTTACCCTAATAAGGTCTTGCAACCAGTGGCTCTACCTCTACTCTTGCTCTGATTCTGGTTCACTGATTTACATTTCTGGCTTTGTTTCTAAATAGAACGAATAGGAATGGAACCACAGCATCCATACTACACAACTACAGTATACAGTCATTGGCTTGGACCATCATCCTGTGCAGTAGTTGAAAAGAGACCACCTACAATTACTTGTGATACCTGTGATAACGCTTGATGCCACGTTTCTTTGTTTTTCTAACCTCCTGCATTACAAAATCAGTTCTGTTAACTGCGTAAAAAATGCCTTCGGCTTTCCAGGATCCTTTAGAACTGAAAACTACAGAAGCGCACCTTCCACCTCCCGTTCATTGTGCAGCGTCAATGGGGGCATTACGAATTCATCACGTTCCTCTAAAGTGCAGGAGAGGGCTCGGAGCGTGCACACGGCTCTGTGATCAGCATCTCATTGTGCATTATCCACAGGCTGTATTTTAATCTGTATATCTGAGACGGCCTCTGCGAGGAAAAAAAAAAAGGGCTTAGGCTATACAGTGAGGGGGAGGTGAGTGTCGGGGGGAGGTGAGTGTTGGGGTGCGGCGGTAGTGAGGCAAAAAAGGGGAGATTTCTACATTCTTCCGAGATTACATAAGGGAAAGGCCAGTAACCCCCTCTCCCATCACTATCCTGTCCAATTTAACTCTAACACCCTGTCCTGACTCCAGGCTTTTGGTATGGAAATTGAGGCTTTGAGGGATCCGAATTCTTTTATCTGGGCCTGAAATTCTTGGGCTCCTTCCTCGCCGTTGTGTATCCAGGGCCAGCTCAAGCCGAGCCTCGCTAGAAGCTACAAGCCTCAATACACTGAGCGTTCGACGTTAGCAGGTTCCGTGGGACATATTTCGGCTTTTACATCCTTGACTGGGCAAGCACAGTGCGCCCGGCGACGGGCAAACACAGGCTGCGGAAACTGGAAAACTGGAAGGCTTTAATGGTTTTTGGAGAACCCTACTGGCAGGGTTAACCTCAGCCTGCCCCCTCCTTCACTTCCTGGGAAATAATTTTTGACATGCCAGCCATGCATGACAGTGTTTAATTGGCTCAATTCCCCAAATGTGCGGCCAAAAAAAAAGGCATTGTAACGGCTCATCCGAGAGCGCCGGGCCTTCCCCGGCTCCCCCGGCCCCGCCTTCACGCCAAAAAAGAACGTAAACGCGAGCGGCGGCCGAGCCAAGAGAGTGTGTCTGTTGTCATGGAAATAAAAAGCAATTATGTGCCACTTCCAACACTCGCATCTGACTTTCCAGTGATGGGATGAAAGTGGTCAGACAAAGCGGGGCCTGTCACTCAAGCTAATGAGAGCAATTCCCTCAGCCCCCATCCGCTCTGGCTTACTGCAGCACACCAACAGGTTTAATGGATAATTGTCCATCCCGCTCGCCTCCCTTTGATGCCGGCCCGGCCCCCGCGCAATTAATATCAAAGGAAAGTGGAAACACCTTTCCAATTATCACACAGGAATGACCACGCCACGCCACTTCCTGCAACTCCGCTATCGAATCCGGTTAGAGTTCGTTAAGCCTTCCCTGCCAGTTTAAGAGGACATCATGCAAAGTAAGCGCTTGCTAATGAGACGCGTCTCCCTGTTAAACTGCAAGCAAACAGGGGAAGCGAGCCAGACGTAACTGTCTGCACGTTTAACTTCTACTGTTTGCACGCTTTCGGGAGGCGCTCACTCTGGATAAGAGCTTCTGCCAAAACAAATACATGCCGCATCAACATGGAAATGTCAAACTGCAATGCTAGACGGCACACACATAGACTGGAATCGAATAATTATTTTACTTTCTTTCTCTTATTCTTGTACAGATAAACTTTTATTACTGCAAATAATTTCCTAGTGTTTCCTAGTGTTTCTAATACAGTTTGAGAAGTTTTTAACTTTAGATCATAGTCCAAAGTATTCATTCTCCTTATTTTCCAGAGAATCTTAATCTGATCTTTAATTTTGTAATTTTTTTGTTTGCTCTCTTACATGGTATCAACATTTCTTGGTGAATGGACCAATAGAAATTATTCAAAATAACCTGAAAAAGGTTTTATCTTGTCTTAACTTGTCTGTTTGCATGGACAATTCTAGCCAGACACCACCGGTCATGATCATTACTACCATTTAATTGCAATTTCTTTGATTTTACCAAATTGACAACCATTGGAACTTAATCAAGAGGAAGAGGGATGATCATAAGCCATCAAACTAAGCTGAACTGCTTGAATTTTTTCACCAGGAGTAAAGGCATAAAGTCATCCAAAAGCAGTGTGTAAAACTGTGTAAGAGTTATTCCACCAGTATTGATTTCTGAACTCTTAAAACTTTATGAATATGAACTTGTTTTCTTTGCATTATTTGAGGTCTGAAAGCTCTGCATCTTTTTGTTACTTCAGCCATTTCTCATTTTCTGCAAATAAATGCCCTTAGAGACAATATTTTTATTTGGAATTTGGGAGAAATGTTGTTTGTAGTTTATAGAATAAAACAACAATGCTCATTTTACTCAAATATATACCTATAAATAGCAAAATCAGAGAAACGGATTTAGAAACTGAAGTGGAAAAAGTATTTTTTTTCCAGAGCTGTATACCTTATACATAGTGTTATACATAGTGTATAACTATGTATTAGTGTATGAGGGTAACACTTGATCACTATGATCAGATATCAATTTGCCATCCTGTGATATTTTTATATCATATTTTGGCGTGTCAGTGTGTTAGCCCACAGACCTACCAGTCCTTCTCCATTGTTTATATCCAACATCTGCCTTAATTTTGACAGTAATTTTCCTGTACTTACTAAAAGAACAGAAATCCTGCTGGCTAAATACATACTTAGTGGAAGGGCAGGTTGAAATGATTGTCTGTTTAAATCAGCAGATGGAGCCGACAGCGAGGCTGAAAACACAGGAGAACCCTATTAAAGCCCAATCAGGCTTGTTTTGAGGAAAATCACAGGTAAAGGTTTGTGACAGTGTGTTACACTGCTACTTTGAGAATAAAGCCAAATGCCACTCGTTTTATCCCTCGTAGGGATGTCAGCTCTCATCTGAACCCGACCTTTCAGCTGTTTTAAACCCACCTTTGGGCCAAAGCAGGTTTATAATGTGTTTTTAACAATGGCTAGGAAAACAAAGCTGTCAGATCATTGTTTATTGGGCATCATGGATTCATGAGGTGAGATACTGTTCTAAAACACTATTCTATTGTTATTTTGTCTTCGTTGTATTCTTCCCCTGAGTTTGCTATTGTTTGAATCAGCCAATTGGCATTGCAATTGGTGGTATTCACTGAATTGATGGCACTAAATGCCAAGAAACTTAAAAGCACCTGATTAAGCTTCTCAAATATCTCCATGAATTTACAAACTTAGACATTTTGGAGCCAAATAATCTCAAATAACTCTTAAAACACCATGTTTACCACATATATTTTATTACTAGGTAAATCTAGCTTGCTATGAACTTTGAGGAAAAGTTGTTGTGTCCAGTTTTGACCTGATCTTGGCCCTTCAAGACTTGACTGATCTTAGTGGTCTTTAGTCTGGGTCTTAACTTTTTTTGTGGCCCTTCTAAACTAGGCCTTGATTTGGTCCTGCCTTTCTGGACTCAACAAGATCTCAAACAAAAACAAAATTTACTCCCAGCCATCATTTACTAGTGCTACACCTTTCTATGGACCTCACTGGACTGAGTTAGACTAAACTTGATTTGGTCAAGTAATCTGATCTCAAGAACTTGGGCTAGAGTTTGCCTGGGTCCTCTATTAAAATGGTTTTAACTTGCCCTCTAAATGTTTTGAAAGAACCCTTTAAAAAATTTGGACTTGAGCTTAACTGGATCTTGGTCATCTTTGGACTCTGATTTAACTTGTCCTTTGCTGCCTGGGATGTCTCTGCTTTCACTGGGCTTGATCTTGACTGGTTCTTGGTCCATTTTGGACTAAAAAATCAAGACTTTGCCTTGGCCCCCTTACAATTGGTTCTGATTTGGTTTCAGTCTCCGTTGCACTTGGATCTTGACCCTCTTTTGGCTTGGTCTTGACTTTTTGGTTTTCTTTGGTCTTAAATTGTTTTCAGCCATCATGGATTTGCCTAAGCCTCCTTTCCACTAAGATTTTATTTGGCCTCTGGTTTATATGGACAGTTTTTGGCCCATTTTGGACTAGAAAGGCTAGAATTTGCTTTGGCCTCCATTGGAATCGTTCTCAACCCTTTGATGAACACCATGTGATATATTGCTAAATATCCCCAGTGCTTCCAAATAAAAAAAATAGAAGATTCAGATCAAAAGCAAGATATACCCAACTAAGAAGGTAAACCCATATGATAGATGTACTCTGGGGTATCCAGCCTGAATCTGCTGGGCGCTCAACTACTGAAGCCACTGAACTACAGAACCCATTATGCACTGACATTGCGAGGATTTCCCCTCTGCAGGAGAGAACAGCAGCCAAAGTGTATTTTTCACCCACTCCACATCTACTATCAGGCCATCAGAAGCACCTCGCCGAGCCCGGGCCGAAAAATAGCCCCAGTGCTCCCCAGACGAGCTGCTTAATCACACTGCAGGTGCATGCTGTGTTAAATATTAATGCCCAGCAGAGTGCAGTACCAAAGTAACAACACTAAAGAGATACAACTGCGCCGCTTCTTCCGGAAGCTAGTGTCAACTGGAAATGTAAACATGATGAATAGTATGCTGGAGTCCATTCCCAGTGCAGGTTCCAAGGTCCCGAGTCTCCAGAACCGTGCCCATCACTCAGTGCTGTAAGAGATCTGCGCTGAGCAAATTGATTAGCAAAGCCTGGCTAATAGAAAAGGCCATTTGGGTTGTAGCAAGTGTCAATCCCCTACTTTCTAATGCAAAACATCACTGAGATATTTAGCTGGTGTTAATCCTTTGACCAAAAGGGCAATAGATTACCTAAGGAAGGCGCAACAAATCAGCCTCTAATGTGTGCTGTTTGTTCAAGGAGTTATTGATTTGTATACACATACAGCTATGGAAAAAATAAGAGACCAGTTAAATGTTATGAGTTTCTTTGATTTTACCAAATTGAAAACCTTAGGATATAATCAAAAGTTATCAAACCAAGCTGAACTGCTTATATTTTTGCGCCAGGAGTGGCATAAAGTTATCCAAAAGCAGTGTGTAAGACTGGTGGAGGAGAACATGCCAATTTGCATGAAAACTATGATTAAAAACCAAGGTTATTCCACCAAACATTGATGTCTGAACTCTTAAACCTTTATGAATATAAACTTGCTTCCTTTGCATTATTTGAGGTCTAAAAGTCTGACGATATTTTTCTTTTGGAATTTTGGTGAAATGTTGTCTGTAGTGTATAGAATAAAACAACAAAAATGTTTAATTGTTCACTTTACGCACCTAGATTACTATTTTAGTGGCACAGAAAGTCCAAAACTAAAAAATAAAGCCAACAAAAAGGCCTCTTAACTTCCTGCTAGTGATCATGATTGACTACAGTTGGGAGTTCCTCCATATCCTCATCAAATCAGTCATGTTATCAGTGGATTTAGACACTTTTCCAAGGTCTGAAATGACAAGAAGAAGACCCAAACTCCTCCACCATTTTCTGAGAGGAAATACTGACTTGAATAGACAGGAACAACCATAGAACCACCAAGATACTGACTTGCCATAGACCAGAAATGGCTAGAACACCAGTATCCCTGTCTGCAGTCAAGCAATTTTTACACTGTCATGCAATAATAGTAGAAAATGCAATAATTCAAAGAAAAGAATAAAAAGAAGAATGACCACAACGATCCCAAAGAACATTACACTGCACTGTTAAGCATGGTGGTGGTAGCATCACGTTTTGGGGATGCCAACTCCAGCCATCAGCTAGAAGGTTGAAAATTTGGTGTTCTGACGTCCTCAGCCATCATGGATTTGGGCTAGACTTTGCCTTGGCCTCCTTTGGACTAAGATTTCATTTAGCGTTTGCTTCATATGCACTGTTTTTGGACCCTTTTAGGCTAGTAAGGATAGGCTTTGCGTAAATTTTTTGATTTAAGATTAAGGCTTATTTTAAGATTTTACAGTGGCAAACAAAAGTTTCAATTTAATGCAAATGCAATTTATCAGGTAGCATTATGTTACATGTAAAGCAAAAAATTAAATTCTTCTAAAACTTCATAAACATGGTAACAGAAGAGTAAAGGTACAAAATATCTGTGTCTCGAGCAATCCAGGAGAGGCAAAAGAGAGAAAGAGAAAAAAGAGAGGGGGAGCCATCTGGAGGCCGGACTGATCAGGCTGATGACAGATAATGACAAATAATATCCACTTGCCTCGGCCAGCATTCAAAACTGCAGTGCTGCTGATAGCAGTTTTGCAATTATATCTGTTAGGATGAGCAACTGTTGGACAAAGCCTTGGGCGTGTGTGTGTTTTGGGGACTTTGTGTGTGTGTGTTTAAAAAAATGGTAGGTAAAGACAGAGAGGGAATCCAAACACAAAAACACAAATCAAAATCATCATCAAATCAAAAACATTGAGAATGTTGATAATTACATGAATTACATATATTTGATCTATTCATTAAAAAAAAAACTAATCAAAAGAGAACACACTCTAGCTGAATATGTAATTAAGATTAAAAAAGTATTTCACCTTAATAATGTACAATCAATGTGCCCTACACGTTTTAATATAAGTAGTACAAAAGTACAAAATAAGCAGTAAAAGCTCAAAAAATAATTCATCTGTAATCACTGCAGCTCAGAACACACAGAAACAGAGCAGCAGTCTCTTGTATTATGTTCCAAATATCTTTAAAAAACACATGTATTGCATAATTTATAAGAGGCAGAGCTAAATATGACATATTGTATATGAAAAACAAACTGTATGTGATATATGTTATCGAATATATGAGGTATTAACACTAATGGTATGCTTTGGTTTGGGGTGAAAATGCTCAGATGCAGTTTTACAAGCCTAATTACCACTGTGCTTTTTTTTTGGCCTCAAACGGAAACGCTAACTAATAAACTCTGCTTTTATTGGCTGGTTTACGGCACTGCAGCTGCTCACAGGAGTTGCGTGGAATACTAAAGCTTAGCCTAGCTTAGCACTGTAAAGTTCCAATCTGGGCAAACAGTCAAAAGCACACTTTCTCGGAGGAATCCCACGCAGACACAAAGAGAACATAGAAACTCCACCCAGATAGGGACTTGAACCCAAGACCCCAGCGATGGGAGGTGAACCTGCTTACCATGCACTTTATTCATGCACCTACGTCACCATCATCTACCAAAATAAGGCTGTGGGGTACGGAAGTAGCTATAATGTAGCTACAAGGTATTGTAGCGTCCAGCTGGATAATAATAATAATAATAATAATAATAATAATAATAATATTTAATAATAATAATATTTAATAATAATAATAATAATAATAATAATAATAATAATAATAATAATAATAATAATAAACTTTATTTATATAGCACTTTTCACACATAAAAAGAGAGTAAGAGAAATAGAACACAAGCAAGCAAGACATTACAAAAAAAGGCAATTAAAACAAATAAACACTAATAAAATATAATACTTAAAATATAATACCAATATAATAAATTAATGAAAATGATGATAGAATAAAAATACAATCAAAACCAGACATATAAAAATAAGATCTAAATAAAAGCTAGAAAAATAAAAATAAGATATTAATAGGATAATAATACAATCAGAGCCAAATAATAAAACAGTTATAATAAATAAACAATAAGAAGGATCTAATTAAAAGCTAGAAAAATAAGAATGAGGTCTAATTAAAAGCTAATGTAACCAAAATAATCAAAAGATTACTAACAAGCTAACCCAACAATCAGGCTGAACACACACACTTACTCTACAGTCACTAAGTTAGATAACAACTAACTAGTTAGCAAGCTAGCTAAGATGGGAGTTTTTAATACAGCAAACAAAGGCAATTACCTAGCTCCCTTCTACCATTTCTCAAAACCTGTCAACATTAATTCTGTGAGGTGTACAATGCCACCATTAAGCCAAATGCATGTTGGATTTTTTAACATTTGCAGCATCATTGTATTATATCTGGTGAGCACAGTTTGCAGTGGCCCTCTGTTCCCAAACGCAGGTATCGCACTTTAATTTTTTTTTGTTGATTATAATTGATGCCAATTAGCTACAGAGGTAATAAGACACTAAAGAAGGTCATAAGGAGGTCTAATGTTTTGCTTGTGTATGTTCTGTGTATTCTGGGTGGGTGGACGGCCGCTCACGATCTTGATGTCAGTGCAGACTGACCCCCCCTCCACCCCCCCACCTTTTTGTGCCTCTAATTTCCTTTGCCATGCTAATGGCACTGCAATGCTGGGGACTATTGATTAATCTAAGTGCTGGTTGGAGGATGAGAGTGACTTTTGGCAGCGGCACAAAAGCCCATTAAAGCCAGGGCAGCCAAGGCAGAGGAGGAGGCAGTGCAGAAGCTCCGGACTGAAAACAAAACGCTCAGGAATAAAATCAGAGTGTGAATTATACTCTGACTTCAGGGAGGGGTCAAGCTTTTCTTATCGACAGCCTGACTATTTTCCTCAGCTTGCTAAAATCAGGCCAAGAAATTGCATGATCTGCTGAAGGGGGTTTCTGAAATACCCCTATTGTCCAAAAATGGTTGAACCCAGAAGAAATCAACCAACGTGAGTAGAACTTGGTGGGTGGTCATGGATTGATTGAGAAGAGCAGTGGGTCATCTTCAGTGACGAGTCAAAATTTTGTCTTGATGACTCGCCTTCATCAAAGGTACTTTTAGAGCCCAATGTGAACAATCAATCCAGCGTACTGTTCCAACAGAACAATGTTACTACTGAACCTGCTGTCAACATTCCACCCCTACTGCAACATCTACAGCAACTGTGTGAATAATAAAGCTGCATGATTATGGATTATCAGAGGACACCATTGAGAACCTCTACAACTCCATGTCGAGACGTCTGGAAGACGTCTCTTGTGTTGTACATGCATTAGACACGTTACATACTAAATATGACCAAGAGTTACCCAAATCAGTCTATTGCAGATCGCGCAGCTGGATTTAGGGCGTGTCGGTGTGTTTTTGATTTTGTGTGGGCACAAAAATATTAATCTTATTAATTCTCAAAAACTCTTAATTAATTATGGGCGTGTTTTTTTTGTGCATAACATAAAATATAAGCCAATCAGTGAGTCATTTGTCACTCATTTCTTTTAAGAGGCAGGTGAGCTCTGACTTTGGCGTATTCGTATCTTAACAGCGCTGAGCTTTTGCGCGTCTCAGCAGAGGATACTGACCTGCACGTTCACGCTGTGAAGATACACCAGCAGCTCATTTAAGGGAACAGCATGAGTAAATGATGATTGACTGTTGTCTAGGTTCATTTTAAGGCAGTGGTGCAACTATGTTTTCCGCTGTCAAGATAGCAACACACCTCCCTTTCAGACCACTACGCCCATCAGTATAGATTTATTCCTGACCTTTTTAATGGCGCGGGCACAAGGACTTGAAAATACACTGTTCACGGGGTGTAAGATAGCAATGAGCATCTCGACATGCCTTGCACAAGGTGTACGATAGAGCCCTAAGTGTCACATCAGACTTCTTCTTGATGTAATCTTGTAAGTAATTGGTAAACAGCTCTTGCGCCTTCTTAAATGAAGCAAAGCCAGGGCCCTATATATTCCACACCATGTAGAAAACGACAGAAAAAGCCACATGCAGGCGAAGAAGAAGCAGCACTCTGACAGCTCTACACATGTTCGTGCCATCATACAGATAGAAGGCAAAGGCAGAGAGGACAAGCTCTGTGTTTTAGACAGCTACAGAGGCTACAGAGACTGGCCAGCCATAGCACAGCACCAATTAACTCAAAGCTTCGCAAAGCATGCGAAAGCCCACTTTCCACAGAGATGGACACATTAGCCGGCAGATCAAACAGTCAGTGCAAATCTCACTGACGTGAATATTATATAACGAGCATAGCGATGGATGAAGATAGACTGTAAGAAGGTGAGCTGGAACCAAATGAGGAAAATGTTCTATTGGAAAGAACAAAATAATAAAAAATATATTGTTTTCTGTACTTTTTACTAAGAAACGTCAGTTTCAAGTTCATTTTTACGCTCTATTCACCAGAGTCTGGTATTCGTCTAGCTGCGATAATAGCTTATAATGTGATAATTGTGATGCAAACTGTTATTATGTCATGTTTTTCCAGAACATTCCTTCTAGAACTATAAGCTTCTATAAGCTAGTTCTAGCAGAAAACTTCTGTGCTCGTCACTCATATCTCAACCAATCACCAGCTTCTTCTTGTCTTTATAAGACCTCCCCTTTATAAGACCCATTCTCTGCTTGCAGGTGCTGTTTCGTTTTCTCCTCCTTCCTCCCCACCGCCTCCAGTTTGGTCCTACTGGCTGCCTGGGGGTTGGCTCCGCCCCTTCCCTCTTACATATTGCAGAATCGGCGAGGGTCCGGCTTCCGCATATCTGGGCCGACAGCAGGGCCTACGCCAAAGATTAACTTGGTAACACTTTCTATGAATCAGGTATCTAAAAAGCATTATATATGCATTAATGAAGCTTCATAAAGCATTCATAATGTGTATGTACTTGAAACACTTGACATAAGTGAAATAAATGTTTATAATCTCAAACACAAAATGTTATAACACCACAGTATAAAGCTTTATAGCACAATGCGATATAATGCCTTATAATATATTCGTATTTGCTGTTCTTAACATTATTGGTCAGACCTGTTTCATAAAGCTTAATAGATGTTGAGTTCACTCACATATTGCTTTATCAAGATCCACAGCGATGCCTTCCCTCTAACTGCTATATGTTATATTTTAAATAAAAATCGTTCTGTAGATGCACATAACATCTAATGAACACTTATAAGCTTTTTTAACATACTCTAGGTAAAATGATTAGAAAGCTTTTTATCATTTGTTATATGCCTTACATGGTAATGTGGAATAACAGCACTTTTTCACATGTCTGTGAAAAATGCTTATGAAGGTTTATAATTTGTTATACTCCTATGGTAATGTGAAATAACATCACTTTGTCTGTAAGGCTGTAAAGTCTGTAAAAAGCGCTTATAAGTGTTCATTAGATTTTATGTGTATTTAAAGAACAATTTTCATTTTAACATCGCTGTGGTTCTTGATAAAGCATTATGTGAGTGAACTCAACATCTATTAAGCTTTATGAAACAGGTCTTACCAATAACGTTAAGAACAGCAAATACACATAAATTGTAATGCATTATATCACTTCGTGCTATAAAGCTTTATACTGTGGTGTTATAACGTTTCATGTTTGAGATTATAAACACTTATGTATAGTTAGAAAGGCTTATGTCAAGTGTTATAAAGCATTATGAATGGTTTATGAAGCTTTATGAGTGCATTTAGAATGCTTTATAGGTACCTGATCCATAGAAAGTGTTACCACTAACTTTAGATGAATTGTTATCTGATACATTGTTAATACTATCGTAATTAAAGCTGTTATTATTTCACGTATGCCTTGCTTGGAGTCTTCCTGATAGAACATCATTTCTGTTTAACGTTACAGACGTCTTACCTTCCTAGAATCTTTGTAAAATGTTGCTAAACGTTCTTATAACCTTCTCTGGTACATATATAACACATTTATTGAACAAAGGCATGATTCCAGTGCCCAGCCCATCAGGTCTCTTTGACAGGACTGGTGCCAGAGATGGATGGCGAGTGTAAAGTGATATCACAGCTGCGCCGGGGCTGACATCACGGGCTAATGGCTAGGGCTGCCTATGACACACGGTCAGATAGTCAATACATCTGTGAGTGTGTGTGTGTGTGTGTGTGTGTGTGTGTGTGTATGAGTGTTGATATCTGACCCTTCCTCACAATAAAAGGTCATTTTTTAGTAATAAATCATCCACTCAAGAAGTCCAAGAAGCCACTTAATAATTTAGAATATATAGAAAATATAGGCAAATATTGAATATAGACTTAGGATGAGCACTGATTGGTGGAAACTTCACACTAGACCTCGAGCAGTTTGGACTGTGTGTCTCTTCACTCTTCCTCCAGACTCTGCTCCCTTGATTTCCAAAAAAAAAAATAATAATAATGTACTGATGATCAGTGATGGTTTGGAGAGACATGTCATCTGCTGGTGTTGATCCACTGTGTTATATTAAGTCCAAAGTCAGTGCAGTGCTTTTTTTTTCTTCTAGAAAATCCTACAGAGCTTCATGCTTCCCTCTGCTGACAACTGTTATGGAGATTTTATGGAGGCTTTCATTTTCCAGCAGGACTTGGCACACTGCCCACACTGCCAAAAGTACAAATTGGTCTTATATAATATTCTAATTTTCTAAGACACTGATTTTTAGGTTTTCACTGACTATAAGCCATAATCATCAACAATAAAATAAATAAATAAAGGCTTAAAATAGATCACTCTGTGTGTAATACATCTATATAATATATGAGTTTCACATTTTGAAGTAAATTAGTAAATTACTGAGGCTGTTCAAATTCATGGGTATTGAAACGTATTTTATCAAGCTTTTGTTGGAGTATTGTCTCTACTCTCCAGGAAATGCTTTCTAGTACAATTCTAAGCAGAATTGCTTTGAGAATTTGATTGAATTCACTAATAAAACTGTTAGTAAGGTCAGGAATGAAGTGATGACCACCCCAAAAGTGTTGGATGGAGCACCAACCATCATTCCTGAGAGCACAGTTTTTCCACTGCTCCACAGCTCAATGCTGTGGGAGCGTTATAACCATCTATAGAGTCCTTGCATGGCATTATTACGCATGGTGTCAATGTCAGCGCTCTAAGGTTTATCTCTATCTGCTCCAGAGAGTCCTATTCTATTGGCAATACATCTCTACAAAAAGTAGCTAAATGCAAACATTAGAATGGATATAGGTAATATCTAGCTCCACCCCTTTGGTAATTACTTTTGCCAGGTGTTCCTTGTTCTGTGGATGTAGTCCTTAAATTCAGTCAACTTGACATGTATGAGATGTTTGAACATTGCAGTGTGATGATTTGATTGTATTCTGCCACAGAAGCAATAGTCAGGTATCCATCAAGTACTGATAGATGATTGGATGGTTCAACAGCTCAACTGTGACACAAACCTATCAATAGGTTCATTGCTTTCTTTATGTTATCTATTTTTTTGCAAGAATTAGTTATTAAAGTAGCATATTTTATTATTCTGCACCAATTTGCTAATTTTTGCGTCCAGTTTCAGACCACAATCGTCACATGGACTTATTCCAAAGGTATCTGATGATCTCCATCACCCCAGAGAAGCTAGTTCTACTGCTCCACAGCTCGTTGCTATAGAATAAAATACAGGTTACAAAAATGAGAGAAACAAAAAAAAACTGGGATAAAATCTAGCTGAACTGCAGGGAGACAATAGAGTCAGAATGGAGTAGTCGCTGGAAATAGAAATCTACGTGAACAAAGGAATCCAATTGATCCAAAGCAGTTCTGTATTATATTACACCCAACAAAAGCTGCGCTTAGCCAGCATGCATTTTGTTTGCGCCGCTGGAATCGCCGAAATGATCAGGCTGAGCCCGGTTTAGATGGGCTCCTCGCGGTTCTTATTGCAATGACTTCATTTTCACAAGATATCCCACCATCTCATCTCGTGCCCCAACATTTTTAAAGCGTTTCAGTAATGCAAAGCCACAGATATCTGCATGCTCACATGCTGAGGGTTCATAATGCACTACCAATCAAATTCAGATCACTGTAGGTGGAAATTTACTGTAGCTTTTGCTTTTACAATTATTTTACAGTTACTTTGCAGGGTTACGGTGGTTAAGGTGGTTACTGTGGTATTACAGGTAGTTGTTAATTGCTAAGTCATCTCTAGCATGTTGTCATGTGTTGTAGTTGTGGTATCCCATGCGGTCGGTTGGGTGTTACTATTGTATTTGTGGCATTGTGATGTATAAGGGTGCACTGCACTTACTGTATGCACTCCATACAATCCTATGGGCCAAACAAAAAAACATACACATAACCATATGCCCAGTATTTTAAAAGTTATTGTACATACAAATCTGAATCACACATAAGACTGAACAACCTTAAAAAAATGGAATGTGCTAATGGTTCAAAAACTGTGGCACAAAGTTTCCTAGCAAAAAAAAAAAAAATACCATAAAATTTTTGACAGGTTTCTAGACCCAGTCTAGACTAAAAATTTAATTTTAATAATACCGACCCACTACTGCAATCCAGTCCAAAACAAAAGTGCGTAATTTATGTCCAAAAAAGGCTTTTTAGACATTTCTTCAATAAATAACCATCAACCATTAAACCATACAAGCATTGAATTGTATAAGACATCATAAATCCTTTCATTACTAAAGCCCTAATTGGATGTGAATAGTTTTACTTGTGGTGGGGTACTCCATTTTTCCCCTTTTTTTTTTAATGTCTCTAAAATGTATGACCAAGTCGCACAGGAAAAAAAGCATCAGCACTCAGCATAAATGACTGTGATGGGAGTAGCTACTCGATTTACACAATGCCGGCACCTCAAAAGCCAGCTGAAATCTAATCTTATATCCCACTTTTAGAAGTAATACATTTTCTGTTACAAAATGTAGAGGCTGTTTCCAATTTTTTGACTGGTACTGTATGTAGGCTATAGGCTAAGCTAAACACTAGGCCGAGCTACACAATGACTTACAATATGTAAAGCTATGAGAAGCATTGTGCCTCTGAGAAGTTTTATGTGAAGTTCTTGTCCTCTGGATTTGAGTTTTGTACAATGGATTTGTTTAATTGCGCAATGAAACTAAAGCCTCCTTAAAGAACCACTAAACCCTAAACCATACTTTTTCTAATTAATAGCTGAAATGTGTTTTTTTAAAGTAATAACATACCAGTCCTGTGTAAAAAAATGTATAAACATTTCTGGTTCCACTTTAAAATAAGACTGATTATTAATGATTTTTAAGGCATTTACAACCTAATTAGTAACCATTAATAAACTAATTGTAAACCATTTATAAACTCTTTATTAAGGTGGTCTTATTTTAAAGTGGTACCACATTTCTTAACCTTTAAAAAACACTTGTATTGTGGTAATTTCTGCCTCTGCAGCGCCCTCTCAGGTTCAACTGTGCTATAGGCGGGGATGATGTTTCCGTGTACTTTCGTACGCGGACACATCACAATATGCAGATCAATCTGCTGATTGGCTGCTGCTGCAACTCAGCCAATCAGCTCTCCCTCCTGCCTTGCCATCTCTAAACCCATACATCACCCAGTACCCAGTCCCAAACTATCCCTCACATTTTTTAGCCTTTTTCAAATTTGAGTTGAGGTGGAGTCAGAAAAAAAGGGTTTAGTGCCCCTTTAAGCACCTCCATACCTCTGAAAAGCTTAGAAAACTCTATTTACATTTTTATGTAATATTTACATATTTTTTAATGATTAATAAAACCTGACATCATTTTACAGCATCATACAGCTCATTTTATTGAAGGTACATATCTCCAGACCTTTACTGAAAAAAGAGAGCGTCCTGTTTTCTTAGAAAAAGGAATGGCAATGGTGCAATTGCAGGACTTAAACTAAAATTACTGGCAGTGTTCGGTAATAACTATTTTTTCCCCACATCCCCATGTGAATTTAATCCCCACAAACTAATATGGCTTGAGAAAAGTTGGCAAAAATACAGTTACTGCATTAAAAACATCTCCAATGTGTTAAAAAAAGGAAATCTCCAGTAGAGAAAAAAGTACAAAACCATATCTAGAGACCTGAATAGCCTGAAGAGCTTATTCTGCTTCTACCTCTAATATTCTCTGGCTGCTGTTTTAGCTGGAGGCACGCGAGAACCCACAGAAAACCTATGATGATTATTATGGACAACCATGAAATATTGAAAATCCATGTGAAATCCCCGCCTCTCCTCGCGCCGTATCTTATAGCGTCTTTAAAAGCATTGCTGTAATTTGTTGTTTTGGGTTTTCGGTAGATGGAACACGGCGTAATAAATGCCGATCGGTCACACGGCCGCGATCACCTGAAACAGGAGAGGCCTCTGGGAAGGCATGCAGGCCGGATTTGCTCTGCTATCTGCATCCAATCCCAGAATCCTCTGCTGGCCCAGTCGTTTCTCATTTGGGCGAGTGGCGCTGCTGCGGCTCGTTAGGAGCAGAGTTTAAGTGCATCATTTCTGAAAATGAAAGGAGGAGGAAGACGAATGGTCTGCTGCCTTCATCTATACTCCCACCCCTCCTCCCCTTCTCCAAAAAACACCCTCCATTTCTCTGGCTGTGCCCATCCTTCAATTCTTCAGACCACTGCCTTTATATATGTAGCAAAAAAAGAAGAAAAAAAAAAAACACACCTGCAAAGCATGAAACACATGTGGTCATTCCTCAGCTCAGTCTGGCCTTTCCGCCTCTCTCACTCCACTCTCGCTTTCTCGGTTTCTTTTAGAACATCAGAAGAAGAAAAGAAGCTAATGCTAATGTTGTTGCTAAATGTTCTCTCCTGCTAATGAGAAAAATCTGTGTGTGAATCAGGGCTCAAACATAAGGCTTATTGCAGGGGCTCTGAGTGATCCAGCTTTCTAAGACCACTATGCCACTATGATCTAAGGCACTCTAATTATGATCTTGCCGGCCCTCAGTAGCCGGAGTCCGAGAGAGAACACAATTGACCTTGCTCTGACTGGGTGGGTAGATGGGGCTCTCTTCTCTGTGTAATGTTGGTCAGGGACATTTGGAAAAGAGGTGGTGGCTGGTGGAGGCTTCACCCTCCAAGTGTTGGGGCATTAATGGTGATAGGAGGAGTCCTAGAGGGTAACTGGCCTCCTTAACATTCTTAACATTCTCAAGGCATCCTTCTCTGGTTTACACCAAACACAAATAAGAAAATCTGGAAAAAAAAAAAATTAGTTTGTTCTAAGTAGAATTACTATTTGAACTATTTTATCTTTAGTTTATTCTGTATCTATAATTACAGATAAGGCCCTTTAATTTCTGTGACACTTAGAACACACAGGGAATCGTGGAATGTATATAAACTGCGATTAAACAATTGAAAATAAATTGAGTTCATAACAAGGCAAGTTTTTGTGAAATACAGCTTTACCACTTCAGTTTCTGAATCAGTTTCTCTGATTTTGTTATTTATAGGTATATGTTTGAGTAAAATGAACATTGTTGTTTTATTATATAAACTACGGACACAATTTTTCCCAAATTTCAAATAATAATTTGGAACATTTAGAACATTTGTTTGCAAAAAATGAGAGCTGTCAGACCTCAAATAATGCAAAGACAACAACTTCATATTCCTAAGAGTTCAAAAATCAATATTGGATTGAATAACCCTGGTTTTTAATCACAGTTTTCATGCATCTTGGCATGTTCTCCTCCACCAGTCTTACACACTGCTTTTTGATAACTTTATGCCACTTCTGGTGCAAAAATTCAAGCAGTTCAGTTTGGTTTGATGGCTTGCGATCATCCATCTTCCTCTTGATTATATTCCAGAGGTTTTCAAAGTAGTAAAATCAAAGAAATTCATCATTTTTAAGCGGTCTCTTATTTTTTTTTTTCCAGAGCAAAAATTGCTTACGATATGATATGGCACAATCCTGTTTTGTGATGCATTATTGTTTCCAGTCCCAAGGTACAACTATTTTTTTTATTTTTTATTTTTTTGCTTTTGCTCCTCAAACTAGAAAGAATTTAATAAATCATTAAGATCAACCTCACAACCTATACAGCTGTGGAGGTTTCCAAGCCTTTTTCTAAGACAACGCTCCACAATCTATTTACATCCTGTGACTTGTCATGGCTTGTCAGTGTAGTTGTTAATAGGTGAGTGAATTGTGGTCATGAAGGGATGCACATGGTCAGCAATAATACTCTATATAATAATCTATGGCATTCAAGATGACAATCAAATGAAGACCAATTATGTGAAGAAAACATTATCCGCATCATCATACCACCTATACCAGCCTATAACAATTTGATAATTTATTTTTTTTGCTTTTGCTCCTGAAACTGGTAAGAATTTGATAAATCATTAAAATGTAAACCATGCTATAGCAGTTTGACCGTTTGAAACACTGTATGAACCTAAAAGCCTGAATGCCTTTTCTGAGAAATCCTGTACAGACCTGTGTAACATGTCAGAGCCTGTCAAAACCCTCCAGTAGCCTATTCCTCCTCATTCCTGCTTCCAGACAATCAATGGCTATTGAGCCAGAACACAGATGTATTGAGCTCCTCAGTTCAGTCATTCATCTGAACAATACTGGAAAAAATAACATTCTCTACCATTATAGGAATGCCAATGCAGCGGGATGCATGAGGCAGTTATACCGCACTACTCCGTGTTATATCGCTCTGACATTTCGAGCGCTACAGTGGAGCCAACAGTAGCTGAGAGATGTGGAGCAAAACAGAGCACATTCCTGCGAGAAGCAATGCGTAACACATTTGTTTTGACATTTAAAACTGGATTTTAAATGCCACTTTTCTGCATTAGACACTATATTATGGGCACAGCATCCTTTTTTCCCAGTCTAACAGTTGGAACTGCAGCCTGTTTCAGAGCCCTTTGTTTTTTTAGGTCTTCAATTATAGGCTATTAAGCCTGATTTAGTCATATAAACTAATAAAATCAGTTCAAAGGTTCGAAATCAGTGTGATCAATAATATCAAAACAATCTGGCTGAAGATTCTTGTTTATTTTTAGATTCTGATTCATGTTGACATGATGAAACGTCTCGATTCCCAAAAGATTTGCAAAAGTATTCATACCTTTCATTAACTTTTTTTTTTTTTCATTTTGTCACCTTACAACCACAAACTTAAAATGTATTTTATTGAGATTTTAAATGATAGACAAACGCGAAGTATTGCATAAAGTAAAATACATGGCTTTCAAAATTTTGTATCAAATAAAAATCAAAAAATCTGAAAAGTGTGACGTGCAAACGTTTTTAGCCCCCTTTACTCTAAAACCCCTAAACTAAATCCAGTGCAATCAACTGCCTTCAGAAGTCACTTAATTAGTTCATTTTATGTAATTTAGTCCCATTAGTATAAATACAGCTGTTCCTTGAAGACCTCAGTGGTTTGTTAGAGAACACTAGTAAACAAGCAGCATCATTAAGAGCAAGGAACTCACCCAGACAGGTCAGAGATAAAGTTGTGGAGAAGACGTTCAAAGCAGGGTTAGGTTATTAAAAACCTGGAGCATCCCAAGGGGCATTGTTCTTCAACCCATCATCCAAAAATGTAAAAAAGTAAAAGTATTCTAAACCTGTAAACCTACCAAGACATGGCCATGATCCACCCAAACTGACAGATCAAGCAAGGAGAGCTCTGGTCATAGAAGCAGCCAAGAGGCCCATGGTCACTCTGGAGGAGCTGCAGAAATCCATAGATGTATGCTTTTGATGCCAAATACTGATCCTACCATGAGCCTTAGATACATGAATGCATGTTAACTGAGCAGTTTTGCAGAATTTGTGCTATAAGCTATTGCGATTGCAGCCCCTCGCTTTCTGTTCTTGACTGACAGAATTGGAACCCAACATGGTATTCTGTTGTTGTAGCTCATTCACCTCAAGGTCAGACATATAGATATGAATTCTGAGGTGCTTTTCTACTCTTCACAATGACACAGAGTGGTTATTTAAATAACTGTAGCCTCTGTTGACATTCCCCGTTGGCAGAACTGCCACTCACTGGACATTTTTCCTTAATTGCCCCATTCAAGCCTTTGTTTAGGTCCCACATCCTGCAGCCTAGTAACGGTATCAGTGCATTTCCAAAACAGTGGATTCAGGAGCCTCCACTGTAGCACATGCTAACCATACCCAGACGACCACCAATCATTTACAGTGAACCGCTCTTCATAGCATAACTTGGCCTTTGAAAGCACATGCAAGCCCCGGTCGTCCATCCGTCAGCGATGACTGTGTCATTCCGCCATTCCTCAGCAGAATGGATGGCTTCCTACACTCAGACCTGCCTCTTTCATCTCTCCAAAGCCCTCTTACAATGATACAGTGAGTGCTTGCACATGTGGGGCACGGCTGAAGCGCGGGCCCCCGCGAAACGGACGTAATGTACGAAACACCCACTTCAAAACGAGAGAAGAGAGCTGAAAATCCTTCTGAAGTCTTTCTAAGAACTAATGTCTGGTTCTGTAAACAGCAAAGGCCCACAATTCAATTCTTATCACGCTCATAAATCCAGATAATGGTCAGTTAATAAACGAAATAATGCCAACATGTGATTGTAATCATGATTTGGTACAAAAGCAATATCCACAAAAGTTTTTCATAAGCAAAGATTCTCCAGAGGTTCTCCAGTAAAAACTAAATGCTTTATTAAAATGTTCAAAACACAAAGTTCCTCAAAGAAAGATGAAACAAAAAGGTTTGCTCATTTCTTTCTCTACAGTGCATAATTATCATTATCATCATTAGATGCCACTGTATTAAGAATTGTCATTCAACAATAGCTGACAGAACCACAGGAGCATTCCTTTGGGATTACTTTGGCAAACTTTGGTTTGTGGTTCGTGTGGTGCAGTGGATAACACCACTACCTGTCAGTGAGGTTCAATTCCAAGTCTATAGTCTGGGTGACTATACTGTGCTACACCAATACCAAGAGTCCTTGGGCAAGACTTCTAACACTAACACTACATTGGCCTACCTCTGTAATAGTAATAACCTCGTAAGAGGCTTTCGATAAGAGTGCCCGCATAAATGCTGTAAATGTAACGTGGTAACACTTTCTATGAATGCCATCTCTAGTAGACTCTATAACCACATTCATAACATATTATAATGCAATCATAAGGCATTATAAACATGGCTATAAATATTTATAAAAATGCATAACACATTATAGCCATGTTTATAAAGCAGTATGACTTGTGATCATAATACATTATAAGCTGTGTTAATAATGTAGTCCCACAATGAAAGTCTGGCACTTTACTTAGAGCACACAAAGACCTGTTATAATACATTATAATTGACTATAATTAATATTATGTTCAAGGCAAGAATAATTTATCAGTGGTTGAAAATATATTTATAGGATTACTGAGGGTGTGTTTATAAGTTGGAAGCTTTTTTAGTCATAATACAGTCTGCAAGCTGGGACTAAGTTTCTTGGTATTGATGTATAACATGTTATAACCACAGCTATTAATGCATTATAATCACAGTTCATGATGCATAATAAACATAGGTATGATGTATTATACATTTTTATAAATATGTATAGCCATGTTTATAATGCATTATGCATGCATTATAATGTGTTATGAGTATGTTTATAGAGTCTTATAGAGATGACATTCATAGAAAGTGTTATCGAACTTTTTTTTCCAGGAACATTCATTCATTTTTTGAACAAGACAATGCTAAACCACATGCTGCACACCTTACAAAGGCGCGACTGCAGAAGAAGAGGGTGCAAGTCTTGGACTGGCCTGTCTGCAGTTCTGATCAGTCCCCAATAAAGAATGTGGGAAGAACTTTGGAACAAAATATACTACAAATACAACAACAACAACCCCATACTGTTGCGCACCTTAAGACATATTGTCAGGAAAAATGGGAAAAAACAACACTTGAAACACTTGAAACATTTAATTTCTTGGTATTTTCAGTGCCAAAACTAATTTTAAGATCTGTAAAAAAAAAAAAGAAATGGCAACATTGCAAAGTGGGGAATCTGTTACTGTCCAATCTTTCCAGTTTTGGAATGTGTGACAGACCTGAAATGTGGAAATGGATGTATAGTAAATCAACAAATGAAATTTGACCAGATGTTGACCAGACAAAACATAAAATTTCTTGGGGTTCTACAGTCTACAGTCTGCAATGAAATGAATGTAATGAATGTAATTGCAAATTCTTTGGGTAACTCAATGTAATAACATTTGAATGGTAGGCTATTGCATGTAATAGAATTATACTCATAAAAAGGCTGTAGTTTAAGTGCTCAAAGACGTTTATTTATATACACTTTTAGTCCTTCGTTTTGATTCAGTGATGCATTACACTTGTAAAAATGTCAAACAAACACATGTTCTGCTGGACCATGTACACGCAGTCCAATGTCTTCGTAGTAATGGTCAATGTTTTCGAATTGCTTTCGTTTAACTGATGCTTTCCTCTCAGTAGGATCCAGTATTGATCCAGGTTGGTTGGCGAATCACGTTTTTCCCCCCCTCTCACACTGTACGGAATGCCTGGAGGCAGTGCAAGCCTGAGAGAGACAAATCTGTCAAACAAAGTCAGCCAATGTTTCATTTGAAAGATTAGGAGGCATTGAGAAAGCAATTACCAGTTCCTCGCACGGAGGAAACCACAGAGATTATGGTGGAAACAGGTGCGCCATCCAGTTTGTATAACCCCTTATCACCCATGGGTGGTGGTGAATTTCAAAAACCTCCGCCGTAATCCTACCAATTTTACCTCTGTTTACTGTCGAGTCCTAAATGCCACCTGCGAGATCCACTGGGAAGAGTCAAATTCGCAGTCCAGACCCGCTGGAAAATTCACAGTACAGCCATGCTGGCTAACAAATAGATGTCCCTATGAAACGAATCCCATGATCCTATCAGATCAGATCTCTGCAGAGAAAAAAAAATCTCACTTTCCTATTGGTCTGAGGGCCTTGGCTAAGTTCTGGATGGGCCAACGGGATCTTAAGAGCTTCTGGAGGGGGGGATTATGAACTCAAGGACTCAAGGCAAATTTCTCAAGTTATCTGAGCCAGAGCATCATCTCCAGCAGAGAGTTGGAGATTGGCACCATGACGAAGGCAGAGTGGTTTGACCGTGCTGTGAACTCATAATCAAAAATGAAAACATAATCAAAAATGCCAGCGGAATGATTGCAGAAATGGGACGTTTGCATTAGCCACTTTATTACATGGTAGGCTTTTTTTTTCTCTTTCCTTTTTTCCTTTCCTTTACCACTTAAGCACTGTTCATTAGGCTGGCAGTACAGTCTATTATAGTGCGTCTATCTGTAATCTTCTACCTATCACTTACACTGCGTTACTCTGCTGTAATGGGTAATATAGAACTTACAGTTCATTTGCTCGGGTCAGGTGTATTTTCTTTTGCACAACTCTGCAGAATTCACACTGTTTGGTGCATTGGATTGCATTGCATTGGGTAGTGAGGTATTGATGCTAAGTTGCCACCTGTTGAGCTATTTGAGCTCTCAAGCAACATGGAAGCTCTAAAGCTTCTGTAAAGAACCTTTTAACCTATTAGATCCACACATCAAAATGAATATCAATTTTCTAGGCCCCAAAATAAACCATAACCATAACCACAAACCATACTAAAAGGCCACAAGCTCTACAAAAAGCTGTTTTACCCCATTGAATCAGATAGATAGATAGATAGATAGATGCCAGCAGTTTCATAGGCTCCAAAATAGAGCCCAGAGGGGCACCACATGCAAAAATTTAAACCAGTTTACTAATAGTTCACAATATTTTTTGCATTAGATAGATAGATAGATAGATAGATAGATAGATAGATAGATAGATAGATAGATGTAGTAACTATGTGGATCCACATACAAATCACCTCTGCCAATACAGTATATCTACGAAAATTCATGGACAACAAATCAGGCAAAATCCAAGCAAAAAGCCAAGCAGATATAAAAGAAAGAGCAATCCAACTGTTCTGAAGTGTCCATTGTCTTATGGGTCTATTTATACTTGGGTAATGTCCAGATAATGGCAACCCAAGATTTATGCATGCTTCATTTACATCTGGCCAATTGGTCAATATTATCTGGCCAATTTCTATTTGGCAGATAGAAACTGACTGGCATTAGTGCTGCTTTTTTTTTTTTAAGTTCCCTGCAAATCCAGTCCAAGGAATTCATTTCCAGGGTCTCCTGAGAGGATGTCGTGCCAGAAATTGTGTACAAACTCACATGCAACTCATACAACACAGAGAAAAAAGGAGTTTTTAACCATCTATGAGTCAATGCACGTGGCTCAAATGCATTTTGTACAGTATGTAGGGTCTTGGTCATTCACAGTGTGTGGTCTAGTTAACACTGGCCCTTTCTTGTGTGTTGATTCAAGGCCCTAATGGAACCTTGTCGTGCTACACTGTAGATTTTCTTGTATGGGTTGATAATGAAGGTCTTTGTGACTCGATTTGGCATCATTTGTTCAGTAATAAGTCTTCAGAATGGACAGTACGAAGAGAAGATAAAAGAAAGAAGAGAAAAAAAACAGCAGAACAGAACAGCTCTTACATGTTGCCACTGGTCTTTGATGAGCGGCCTGTAGCGCAGAAAGTACTTGAGGGGGAAGGAGTCGATGTCCGGCCATGTGGAGGGGCTGTTCCAGGTCACCACCAGCCGCCGGACGTTGTTGGGGATGGGCGTGGCCACTACCTTCTCTGGAGGGTCTGGTTTCACTGTGGATCAGAATAATAATAGAATCATGTCAGTAGACAGAAGACAGTAGCGTAATGAATTATCTCTAACGGGCTAAGAGCTGCAATTATGACTAGGAGATCGCTGGTTCGAATCCTATTCATGCAGCTTGCCATCAGCTGCCGGAGCCCTGAAAGAGTGCAATGGACCTTAGTCTCTTTCTGGGTGGGTAGATGGTGCTCTTTCCACTGCTCTCATCGCTACTAGGGTGATGTCGATCAGCACGATGCATCTGTGAGCTGATGTATCAGGAAATCGAGTCCTCCGAGTGTGCTATGATGCTATTCGGCAGTTCAAAAAGAGGCGGAGTCTGACTTCACATGTATCGGAGGAGGCATGTGCTAGTCTTCACCCTTCTTGTGTTGTGGCATCACTAGTGATAGGGGGATATACAGCTGACTAGCAGCTGAATGGGTGGGACAATCGGCCAAGCTAAATTGTGGAAAATAGGAGAAAATTAGAAA
This sequence comes from Astyanax mexicanus, assembly GCF_023375975.1. Lineage (NCBI taxonomy): Eukaryota > Metazoa > Chordata > Actinopteri > Characiformes > Acestrorhamphidae > Astyanax > Astyanax mexicanus. The sequence continues at coordinate 24,504,015 of NC_064427.1, read as the reverse complement.
TAAATCTTTTTAAAAAAATTATTAATTGATTTGATTGGTGCTTGATTAGTGTATATATACACCGTTGTAACTTAGGAACAACTTAGCTAGTTTATATTACATTGCATTAAATTGCATTTACAGATAAGCAATCATCAGGATGTAATTACAGTCATAGAGCATAATAGGTTAAATGATATAATTTATAATTTTTATATCCATTAAAATACAATAGAACAATAGAAATATAAAAATCTCTATTCTGAGAGGAACCTGTTTGTTTTTATTTGTTCTATTTATGGAGTCAGAGGTGGAGTCGGGGATTCAGTGACTCAGCTGGGTGTTGTGGGTAGAGCTGTAGATATCTATAGAGTGCGGTTATCTACACCCACGTACGCCGTGGTCAGCACTGTATATCAGATCTAAATACAAGTGCCCTGCTTTACACTGTGTTAGAGACAACAACAGCTGAAAAAAGCGAAGAACTGGCAACCAACTGACTTTCACAGCCACTAAAATGACTGTAATATGTTGCAAGTTTGATTATGTGTGTAGAAAACCATCTTGTTTTTCAAATATTCTGTACTGTTCTTAGCTGTAAAACATACTCCATATTAATTTAATTGACACCAACTTGCAAGACAACAATCGTTGTTTCTAGTGACTTTAATGCTGTGAAAATAATAATAATAATCCTTTTTATTTTTACTGTAACTTTACTGTAATTTTACCAATATGTTTATGCTTAAAATAAGAAGAAATAAAACCAATGTGTATACTGTCTAGTTTGCCAATATAGCTAAATATATATATATATATATATATATATATATATATATATATATATATATATATATATATATATATATAAAAATATTTATTTTTTTTCTTACAAAAATGAGTGAATTGTCAGTAACCGATATCAAACCATGACAACTGGATTAACTGTTATGTTACAGTTCAAACTAACTCATTTTTAGAAACATAGAAAAAGTATGTTTTACTTTTTTTTTGGAGATGATTGAACCTTAATCTTAACTCATAATGGGCTCAAATTAATGTAATGAACATGTAAATGGAAAATGATTAATTGAATGTGTTTATATTATGTCTAATTATATACGGTATATCACACACACACACAATTAAAGTTTATTTGAATTAATATGTACAAATATCATATAAATAATTCATATAAAAGAAATGATTACACAATATATTGATTATATAACCACTGAGCAAAAGATAAGTGTATGACGTACGGAGACAATATTGTTTTTATATTTGTATTTATATGTATATATGTATACTGTATATTGCTATCTATATGTGTGATTGTTCAGCATGGGAAATGACCCAGGAACATTATCGCTATTCTTTAGTGTTGAACTTCAATATTGACTAAATTATTAATATTTAAATTGCATATACATTTAATTAATTATATAACCTAAGATGAAAATATAATTTATTATGTGATGTTAATAATGTTTTAAACACTTTTCAATAGTAAACCAACACCAGCTCAATTCTTTCTATACATGACTCATTGTCACTGATCACTCTTTTTTTTTTTTCATCAGTTGAACATTATAGAGAGGATAATGGTAAGGTATCTATGTGGCTGTGGCTATGGCTATGGCTGCCGATACAGAAATGTTAAATGTTCGTACAGCTGTGTTCTCGCACATTGATGTCATTCAATGGCAGTATACAGGATTGATGAAAGCAGCAGTGGCAGCAGCAGTAGCAGTAGTAGTAGTCATAGTAGTAGTAGTAGTAATAGAATGCACAGTCCAGAATTGGAAACAGCCACTCTCCCGTGCACAGTTCATGCTGCAGACCTTGAACATGAAGTTATTGATTTGGAAAATATACGCTGTTGTGTTCTGTACACTAATGATAGCTGTGGGCCACTTACACGTATGAATGTGGAGCGCTCAGGCGGAAAGATCAGGGCCCGTAGAGCGAACGTGTTGCCTGTACGATGTTGCGGGGTTGATTGAAACCCTGTTTCGGAATGGAATGGGCTGCCACTGGAGATTAGCGCAAACAAATAGCGATAAAAACGGCGCAGCATTAGAAAAAGTGGAAATACACGCGAGACAATGGTGACTAACGTCGGCTCCTCCCCGCCCGCCGAGGGGGAAATCTGTTTGACATAATACACGAAACCGCATCGCAACACGTCTGGAGGAAAGTCTTTAGAGGGAAAAACATCTCTTGAATGCGGGGAGAGTCTTTCAGGGCCGCCCCGTCGAGCAGGGGGTTTATGGGAAATGGGCAGAGTGCAACACAGTGGTCTTTCTCTTTCTCCCTCCCAGTGGTGGCTGAGGATCAGAGTGTTTGCTCTGTGGTTTAGTTTCACACACACTCTTACACACACACACACACACACACACACACACACACACGCACTCACAAAGAGATGCCCTGAGCTCTGGGGTGAGTTCCATCACTCCCTCCGTTCGTTCGCCTGTCCATTCGTCCGTCCCTCGCTCCCTCCCTCCCTCCCTCCATCTCCTGCATCTTAACTATTCATAGTAGACACACAGTTGGCTTAGATTTATATGCCGAGGTCTGACCTGGCATGGCTGAGACACTCTTTACGACTCCCCGACACTGTGTGGATGTTGTTTAAACCCACTCGGGGACAAATACATGACTAGCCTTCTCTCAGCCTCCTTTAAGCTTTAATGGAAAAGGGGGAGGTTCCGCTCGCTCCGTGCACACACAAAAAATAAGAGAGAGAGAGAGAGAGAGAAAAAAAAGTCAATGAATGCATGACTGACTGAAAGAGAGAGAGAAAGAGAGAAAGAAAGAGTAAATGACCTAAGAGGGCAAACATGGCAGGGCACGACTGTTTAAAGCAGGAATGCAACAAAAGGAAGGCAACAAGTCATGGGGACAAAAGTATCGGGACACCTGCTTATTCATTATTATTTATTCTGAAATTAAAATGAAGGGTATAGCATTTTTTTTAAAGTACAAAAGAATATAAAACAAGTTTTGTTCTGTTATTTTTAAGGATTTATTTCAAATTTTCTGCCTTCAATTCACCTAGGTTGATTGTCCCACCATTCCAGCAGCTACTGTATAGCTGTATATCCCCCTATCACTAGTGATGCCACAACACAAGGAGGCTGAAGACTGGCACACGCCTCCTCCGACACATGTGAAGTCAGCTATCGTCTCTTTTCGAACTGCCACTGATGTAGCATCCTCGGAGGAAAGCGCAGCGACCGGTTCTGATACATCAGCTCACAGGTGCAGCCTTGTGCTGATCAATCGACATCACCCTAGAAGTGATGAGGTGAAAAAGAGTGCCATCTACCTAACCAGAAAAAGAGCAAGGCCTATTCTGCTCTCTCAGGGCTTCTCTCTAGGGCAGTTGATGTCAAGCTGCAAGGCAGGGATTCGAACCAGCGATCTTTGCGAACCAGCGATGGCAGTGCTTTAGACCACCTTAGACCACCTTAGACCACCTTACTTCAACCACTTAGTTGGTTGAAGTAACTCTTTATTCCCTATATATTCTCCATTCTACTACATTAGATTTTGAAGCAACTTTACTTTACATCTTTCACTGCATTCATTATTCACTGAATTCATTATTATACTCGTCTATTCTAACTAATCTAATTATTCTAATTATTACTATTGTTACTATTATTGTTATTATTGTTTTTATTATAGTCATTGTTTCTTTTTATGGAGGTTTTTTTTTATATTTTCAGTGATGTCTTATGACTGACTATATGTTCAGTTTTTGACATTTGAGTGCTTTGGCAACATTGTTTGCAAAAACAGTCATGCTAATGAAGCCTAGTTGAATTGAATAGATAAAAATAGGAAATGAAAAATAAAAACAAACGACCAAAAAAAAAAGCAAAAAACAACAACAACAAAAAAAAAAAAACATGGCAGGAATGCAACAAAAGGAAGATAACTGCTCCAAAGCTCATTGCTTGGTTATATTTTACCCCTCTAGCTTGTGGTTACCTGCCATTTGCTAACTATTTAATAGGTTAACCATTTTCCAGAAGGTCCTATTCCGATTCTTGGCAATACTTATACTGGCATTACAGGGACTAGACGGGGTGTGTATGTGCATTTGCAACAGTTGGATTGCAAAGTAATAAAGTAGATGAATGCATTCATTAGAAAGTGTGTCCACAAACTTTTGGAAAATTGTGCATTTTCTACATACGCTAATAAGGAATCTATTTTAGTAACTTAAACAGTTTCAGAATTTAGCATTGCGACTAATGAGTTTAGAACAGGAACTAGTACAGGAATGAGTGTCCCATGACTTTTGCTATGTCTGGTGGGAAATGCGTGTTGTATTACTTCCAGAGTTGATAGTCAGTTTGCATGGACAATTCTAGCCAGAAGCCACAGGTCACAATCATTAACGCCCATTGCAATTGCAAGGACAATTTAAAAACAATTTTTACCCAAAAGCAATCACTTTACTGAACTCACACATGCACTGATCCTTTTTGCACTTTGTCACATTATACTATTATCATTTTTGAATGAGACTTTATATTATATGTATGTTCGCACTGAAAAAAGGAGTGGTTTTTAATCTCATTTAACATGTGTATAATGAAAATAAAGGCATTCTATTCTATTCTATTCTATTCTATTCTATTCAATTGCTGTCCACTGTGGGTGGTAATTCATATGTTCTATGATGTATTACCATGTATTCCACAAGTGACACAATGGATTAACCGATATTGTTAAATAAATGTTGTTTTTCACGTTTTGTTCAAATTTTAAGGTGAATGGACCAATAGAAATGCTCTGAACTAAAATGTTTATTGAGGTTTTATTGTGGCATTAGCTACAGTATATACATTACTGTATAGTCCAATCCACTGAATCCACTCCTTGCTATCCTCAGACCGTTTTCCGTGCCTAAAGACCCCCCGCTGTTTCATCAATATACTACCTAATAGACTCTGAAATGTACGCTAATCATAACTCACTTTCCGCATCAAATCAAATTTTCCTCGCGAAGCCGTGCCCCAGTTAAACGGGGGACTTCCTTTCCCCCATAAATCATCCCCATCACTAGGAGGCAAATATTTCTACAGTTAATCCAGTAATCTAGATGGCATTAGCATTTTTATTACTATCAAGCATGCATGTAGCCATGCATGTAAACACTTCATTTAGGTGCTGCGAGCCGCGCCATTTTTTTTCATTTTTATTGGAATTTTTTTTATTTTTTTTTATTTTACAACTCAAAAAAAGCACACCTTCCCTGCCTTCTCGCACTGAAACTCTCTATGAGTCATTAAATCCTGTATTTATAATGCATTATGTTGTATGTGGTATACATAACACCTTATATCAACTGTCATAAGCATGTTTATTAAAACCCATGAGGAAATATAATAACTACTAGTAAGCGATTTAAAGGAGAAATCCGGTGTGAAACGGACTTGGGTTGTAGTGAAACATTATAAAAAGTATAACTTTTATTAGTAACTTTTGTCGAATAGCTCACCTCTGTTCACGCCCAGCATTCTTAAAATACAGCGCTTTTAGCCAAGGCTCCCAACAGACTTACAATGCTAATGATAGGGGCATAGTGTTGCTCAGGCAAAGAAATCACTATTTTATTTAATCACCATTAACAAGCTCGGTACCACTTTAAAATAAGACTACCTTTATAAAGGGTTAATAAATGGTTTACAATTAGTTTATTAGTGGTTACTAATTAGGTTGTAAATGCCTTAAAAATCATTAATAATCAGTTATGCGGCTGTGGGTTCACTAGTTGGCAAACAACAGGTCTACATACATTTCTATGTATGTGTTATAACTGATTATTAATGATTTTTAAGGCATTTACAACCTAATTAGTCACCATTAATAAACTAAACCATTTATAAACCCTTTATAAAGGTAGTCTTATTTTAAAGTGGCTCCACACTTCACTGGTAGAATTCTGTGAGCTCTAAGATTTAAAATGAGGCATTGAGAACTTTATAAATGTATTAAAAAATACTAAGACACGGTGTAAGATAGCAATATGTATCGAGACGTGTCTTGTGCAGAGATTACGATAGTTATTGTTTAATGAGTTAAATAAAGTTTGACTTGCCTTATAATCTGGTGTGCCTTATGTATTGAAATAAACCCGTTCATTGAAAGTATGCCTTATAATCTGGTGCGCCTTATGTATTGAAATAAACCCGTTCATTGAAAGTATGCCTTATAATCTAGTGCGCCTTATGTATTGAAATAAACCCGTTCATTGAAAGTATGCCTTATAATCTGGTGCGCCTTATGTATTGAAATAAACCCGTTCATTGAAAGTATGCCTTATAATCTAGTGCGCCTTATGTATTGAAATAAACCCGTTCATTGAAAGTATGCCTTATAATCTAGTGCGCCTTATGTATTGAAATAAACCCGTTCATTGAAAGTATGCCTTATAATCTGGTGCGCCTTATGTATTGAAATAAACCCATTCATTGAAAGTATGCCTTATAATCTGGTACGCCTTATGTATTGAAATAAACCCGTTCATTGAAAGTATGCCTTATTATCTAGTGCGCCTTATGTATTGAAATAAACCCGTTCATTGATAGGACTCCTTATTATTTAGTGTGCCTTCTGTAACTGTAAGATACGGTATATAACATTTTAAGTATGTCACTATTACAAGCTTACGACAGCCATTATAGGGAATTATGTATGCTACATAATGCATTATGAACGCAATTACAATGCATTTTGAATACAGGATTCTTAGTAAGTGTTACCGAAAATTCCAGCCATTCCCAGATGTGTGCGAAGTATGTGTGTGTGTGTGTGTGTGTTTGTGTGTGCCTGACAATAAGAGCCAGATGTTTCGGCCACTTCCACTCCCTCACCCCCCCATTCCTCCAGTAAATGATTATAGGGCTATTCTCAGACTGAGCATGAAATGCGGCTCGAGATGCCAAACATGATTTGAGTAATTCTCATGGTTTGCCGTAGATAGCGGCGCTCTCTCTCGGCAGCTGCCGGCCGGCCGGAGCGGGTTGTGTATAAAGCAGAACTGTTTGTGTTGATTGGAGCTGCTCTGCGGATTCCTCACAACAGCGTCCTTTGTGTCGTATTTGAACGTGTTTAATGTCTATTTTCAGGGCTGACCTATGCTGGTGGGACAGAACTATGTAGACTGTGTGAACTGTGGCGCTGCAAATGAAGTGGGAGAACAGTGTGTTTACCATCACACAGGTCGTTTTACGGAGGTTTGTTGCGTCTGCTCTCGGGTTTTGTTTTATAAAGGGGTCTTGTTTTGTCTGGGTTGAGCTGGGAATGAGCTGTTCAGTAATGAAGTAGTGAAAGTAGTGAAGAGCAATGATCTTCACTAGCATGGAAGAGTCACAAAAGAAGTACTTTCTTTTCTTACTTTATTTACTAATCATAGTAAATAAAAGACGGTTTTACGGTTTATATCTATTTTAAATGTGTTTTTACAGACATTTTCTGGCACTCCCTGTTGCCGGAAAATTACATTTATGTATTTTTTTGTCCACTTTTTTGACAGTGTGGGTGAGCTAAGTGGGTGAGGTAATTGGCATTAATTAGCTTAATTGGGGAGAAAAGCGGGATAAAAAAAAAAATATATATATATATATATATACAATTTAGTATAACCTCCTTTAATGTAAAGTTAAAAGTCACTGACTAATCACAGACTGAACCAATCAGCTCATCAATAAGCCATTGCTGGGTTGAAGTGTGTGAAGTATTACAGAGGGGAAAACAAGTAAAATGTACAGGACCAGAGTATAAAGAGACTGATCCTCTGGAGTGTCTGAACATGAAGAAAAACATGAATAATAGAAGTACCCATGGAGGACTCCTCAAAGCTGTGGTCTGCAGATGCACTGCCCAGTGCGTTGATTGCTGTTACGTTGACTCGGTAGGGAAAACTGGAGAACAGTTCTGGAAACTTCACGTGGCAGCGGTTCTTATGGACCTCATCTCGCTTCACTTCCAGAGGCTTCTGGTTGTGTCTGAACAGAGAATGAAACAAAAAAAGAAAAGAGAAGAAATAAAATGTGACTTGCTGAGCGTGAAAGAGTATACGGGCATGTTAACCATTTAATAGGAGGATCAAGGACTCATAATTGGTCCCACATTTACATTCCTCATCCTGCAAGTACAAATTAGTCTTGGGGTTTAAGTCTTAAGATTTTTTGGCTAAAACCAAAACTGAACAAAAATAAACATTTGGCTGAATACTATTAACGTTTCTTTTCTCACAGGTTTACATTATTTTGGTCATTTTCTAACAAATAAATCATTAAAATGCAATTAAGAACTACTTTTTAAAATATTTATTGAACACTTTCTATATCCCAGCAGACATACCAGCAATTAATAATATATTTACCTCATCAGTGATATCATAAACTTGAATTTACCTCAGCAGTGCCATTGTGGTCACACATTTACCTCAGCAGTGCTATTCTAATCATGAATTTACCTCTGCAGTGCCATTCTGGTAACACATGTACCTCAGCAGTGATCCTTTAATCATAAATCAACCTCAGCAGTACAATTCTACTCATAAATTCATCTCAGCAATGACATTCTAGTCACACATTTACCTCAGCAGTGACCTGTTTATCATAAATCTACCTCAGAAGTGATATTCTAGTTACACATTTACCTTTGCAGTGCTAATCTAATTATGAATTTACCTCAGCAGGGACCATTTAATCATTAATTTACCTCAGCACTGCTATTCTAATTATGAATTTACCTCAGCAGTGACAATTTAATCATTAATTTACCTCAGCACTCTTATTCTAATCATGAATTTACCTCAGTAGTGCCACTGTAGTCACACATTTACCTTGGGAGTGACTATTTTTTCATAAATTTACTTCAGAGGTGCTATTCTAATCATGGATTTACCTCAGCAGTTCCATTGTAGTCACAAATTTACTTCAGCACTGCCATTCTAATGATGAATTTAATGCAGCAGTGCAATTCTAATCATGAATTTAATTCAGCGCTGCCATCCTCGTCACACATTTACCTCATCATTGCTATTCCAATCATGAATTTACCTTAGCAGTGCTATTCCAATCATGTATTTACCTCAACAGTGGCATTAAAGTCACACATTTACCTCAGCAGTGTCTTTTTAATCATGAATTTACCTCAGCAGTGCTATTCTAATTATGAATTTACCTCAGCAGTGCTATTCTAATCATGAATTTACCTCAGCAGTGAAATTCTAGTCACACATTTACGTACGTCAGCAGTGCTTTTACATTTGTAATCGTACCTCAGCAGGGTGCGGCACAATTTTTGGTAAACAAACAAATAATATCTCAGTAATTAGCTCAGCTTATGTTGCTATCCTAGTCCTGTTCAGCTCATATCTTTTAACTTGAAAACAGACATATTTTTAAGTTTAGTTTAATTTATTAATTCTGGTCTGTTCCTCTTCATGCATTTTAATATGAACAATATTCACATTAATATGCAGGGCCATCTTCAACATTCCTCAATTTCTCCTCACTGCTCTGCAGGCTGCTCAATTAAGCCTCAGCTCATTCTGCACCAATGGGAGGTTTTGCTGTGGAGCTGGAGACAGGAATAGATCTGCTGAGTTGGAGAACGCCAGGAGCTCGCCCCCAGGGTGCCATATGGCCACACGTCTGGGTGCCCAGAGTGTCTTTACACTTTTTCTGATATCATTTCCTGGCCCTGAAGTAAGATGACAAAATGTTTGATCTCCAGTGGTGAAGGACATGCTGAGTTCTGACGTGTGCTTACATTACAGTTTTCTCCATATGTTCAATTCAAACTCATACAGAGCGTTAATGAGTCAAACTATGGCCTATACCCGTTACTAATGCCTTATTAATTACTTTCTCATTTGTTGATACTAAGGGTTAATAAAGGTCATTGTCAGCTAATTAAGGCCGGTTTTTAAAGCCGTGAGTTTAAGGCTGCACCGGGATATTCCAGAAGGGAGCGCATGAAGAGAAATGATTATTCAAATGTGACATATTGGCCGTAGAAAATTAATGAGGAGCTGCCTGCTGCGAAATTGCCTACTGACATTTGTGATCTGGTTGAGCTCTTAAAAAACGATCGGGAAAGAGCTCCGGGCGCGACGTGATACCATGACATCTAGGACGTCTCTCTGGAGCTCCGTGTGAGGCTTACACCAAATTGCGTCGGTTTGAGTAATTAAGAACAAGTGTTTCCTTCTCTCCTCCTCCCTACACTTTCTCCAGGCTTCTCGTAGAGAGAGAAAGAGAGAGAGAGAGAGAGAAAAAGTCAGACTGTGAAAGAGTGAAAGACAGTGAAAGAGAGAGAGTGAGAGAGAGAGAGAGAGAGAGAGAGAGAGAGAAAGAGCTCTGGTCCGTGTCTGAGAGAATTCAGTGGGGACTTTAGGTTGAGAGTCCATTCCTGCTGCCCACAGCTCCTGCAGAGCTAGACAGCCCTAATCAGCTCCGGCCACAGAGAGCCGTACTGTATAGATCACTGATTCAGACCTTTCTAACAGCACTGAGAGAGAGAGAGAGAGAGAGAGAGAGAGAGAAAATGGAGATTGAAAGTGCAAAGAGACAGCCAATAGGAATAGCGATCGAGGGAGAGAGAAAGGTAGACAGACAAAAAGTAAGCAATAAAGAACAGCAAATAAGAAATAAAAAAAATGCTGAGAAAAAGACAAGGGAAGAGAGAAAGGAAAAAAGAAAGATCTAAAGAAAGAAAAGAGAAAAGAAAAGAAAAGAGATGTTTCTATCCTCTTTCTTCTTTCTAAGATAGAAAGATATAAATGGCAGAAAGAACAGAAGAGTAAGAAAGAAAGAGAGAAAGAAAGCATAGATGGGCAGGATGAGAGAGGAAGGCATTGAGAGATAAAGTATAATATAGAGCGAGTGAGAGAGTGAGAGATAGTAACAGACAAAGAGAATAAGAAAAAAGGGAGAAAGAAAGAGATGGATAAGTTAGAGATACATGCCCAAAGGGGGAGATAGACAGCAAAAAGAGAGAAAGAATGTAAGTAGAAAAGAAAGAGAGATGGAGATTAAAAGTGCAAAGAGACAGGCAATAGAAAATAGTGATAGGAGGAGAAAGTGAGCGAAAGAGAGAAAAAAGAGAAAGGTAGACAGACAGAAAGTAAACAAAAGATTACGGAGAGAGAGAATGGAATTAAGAGATAGATTGTAATAGAAAGTGAGTGAGTAAGTGAGTGAGGGAGGGAGAAAGACAGATGGAGAGGATTGAGATACATGCAGAAAGGGGGAGACAGACAGTAAAAATGAGGGAGAGAAAAAGAAAGTAGGAAAGAAAGAGAGAAATCTGAAGAATAGACAAAAGGATAAAAAAAACAAGGGAAGAGGGAAGAGGGAAACAGAAAAAAAATAAACGAAAGAAAGAAGAAAGAAAGGCTTCAATCATTCTTTTATCAGCCTTTTCTCTTTTTAAGACAGATAGAAGGATATAGAAAACGGAGATAGAACAGAAAAGAAAAAATGAAAGAAATTAAAAAAGAGGCTGATATAAAAAGAGGTAGGAAGCTGTAAGAAAAGAATAATAGCGAGTGAGTGATTAAGTAAGAGACAATAAAAAGCATGCAAAAAAGAAAGAACAATAGCAGAGATTACCATGGTGAGAGACAATAAGGTATTGAGAGATGAAGTGTAATAGAAAGTGAGTGAGTGAGTGAGTAAAAGTAAGGGTAAGAATGAGAAAAGAGGGAGAAAGAGGGAGTGATGGAGAGGTTTGAGATGCATGCAGACAAGTGTCAAAACCTCTTACCGGACGTCGACTTCGAACTCTGTGGGGATGTAGGTGGCATGCGGAAGGTGCCAACTGCAGTAGAAGCCCTTGGGGTACGTGTTGGATCGGCATGTCACCTGCGGTTCCCTCGGAGGTACTGTGGAAGAAGAGAGGTCGGAGTAGAGAGAGAGAGAGAGAGAGAGGGAGGGAATAAACAGAAAGAGAACGTGAGATATAAGAATAAGCACTTTGTCACATTCACTGCCATTCATTTCATTTTACGTTCTGCACACATTACACTATCGGCATGGCTGCAAAAACCAAGGCTACAGTTGCCTGCAGTCCTGACCTGTGTGATATGGGGTTCCCCAGGGTTCGGTACTGGGTCCCCTTCTCTTCTCAATATACACCGCCTCTCTTGGTCAGGTTATCCGCTCACATGGATTTTCCTATCATTGCTTTGCTGATGACACCCAGCTATACCTGTCGTTCTCACCTGAAGATAACTCAATCTCTGCACGGATATCGTCGTGTCTCTCTGACATATCCTCATGGATGAAGGAGCATCACCTTCAATTAAATCTCTCAAAGACTGAACTTCAGCAAAACCATCTTTTCAACACAACTTCTCTATAAGCATCGACTCTCTCTCTCTCACCGACAAAGGTTGCTAGGAACCTGGGTGTTATGTTTGATGACCAGCTCTCCTTCACGCACCATGTGGCCTCAGTTGCTCAATCCTGCCGCTTCGCGCTTTATAACATCAGAAAAATTAGACCGTTTCTGACGCAACAGGCCACCCAACTCCTACTCGACTACTGCAATGCCCTGCTTACTGGCCTCCCGGCCTGCGTAGTAAAACCACTCCAAATGATCCAGAATGCAGCAGCACGTCTGGTCTTCAACCAGCCAAAACGGGCACATGTCACGCCGCTGCTCATTGAGCTCTACTGGCTACCAGTTGATGCTCGCATCAAATTCAAAACTCTTACAATCGCCTACAAGGTGATGTCAGAACAGCTCCTTCCTACCTGCACTCGCTCCTGAAGGCTTACGCTACCTCCCGGCCGCTGCGCTCCTCCAATGAACATCGCCTCACTTTGCCAAACAAACATTCACACAAAGCAATCCAGACTGTTCTCATACAGAGTTCCCCAATAGTGGAACAAACTACCTTCCACTACCAGATCAGGAGAATCTCTCGCTATCTTTAATAAACTCCTGAAGACAGAGCTCTTCAAAGAGCACTTACTGTCCTAACACCTCTAACAAACTAACTACTTCTAACCTCATTTCCTTCTTCCCCTCCTTCACTTTTCTACAATTTTCTATCCCCTTATTTGCCTTTGACCTCCTTTAAGCCCTATCTAAAAATGTTTTACCTTCAACGTCTATTACTATTGTACTTGACTATTGTAAGTCGCTTTGGACAAAAGCGTCTGCCAAATGTAATGTAATGATATGTAGTAAATATACTTATCGGAATTGAGGTAAAATGTCCAATTTATTGTGATATTAAATTAAGGTCATACTTCTCAGCACTCATCTGAAGTCTTTAGCTTTATATCAGGACTTTTCTCAAAAACAAACTTTCTTAATTGGACCTAAGATACTTCTTTAACGGCATCACTCAAAAAACACTTTGTAGCACCTTTATTTTTACAGTATTTCTATAGGTTATACAGGTTTACATGACTGAGCCTTTCTTTTTTTTACAGCAGCTACTAAATAATTTTTCATAGTTCTAAGTGAAATAATGAGTCTCCCCCTGGACTCCATGTAAGCCTGTTTGTCCCACTTCCAGCAACTTCTTCTTCTTCTGAACGAAGCAGAAGCAAATTGGAGAATAGAGGACAGGAAAGGAGGAGAGGAGGGTAAACGGGGGGATGTAATAACCGCCCCATTCCACCTTCCAGATTAGGGCCCTTTCTTGCGCCACCACTGGACCGTGCTCTCCAAACGCCGAAATTGAAAGTGATGATTTGGACCAGTTGCCCCGGGTGATGCATAATATTAGCCCTCGGCTTTCTTTCCGCCCCAGACACGGGGCTGAAATGCAGGAGGGCGACTTAAGCCGGGGCGGCTGGCAGGCTCTTCCTCTCGCCTTCCCTTTACCACTAACCCCCCGCCACCCCTCGGGGCCCACGCTGGAGCAGCGGCCATAAGAAACAAAGTTGCTTTTAAAGCTAACCTCTCAGTTCCCCCTTTGAGCTTTGATTACAATAAACACTGCGCCGAGCGGCCTGCCTCCACCGCCCTGCCTCCGCTGCCCTGGCCCTGCCGTCCTGACACCCTGCCCCTGCCCTTGCCTCCAACATCCGTCCCTGCTGTATGAAGCGCTGCCTTTAAACGCAAGGCCAAGATGGCAGGAAGTAAAGCTGGGTTTTTTTCCTGCAGCACTTCCAAACATTTAAAGATCATTTGGATTTATCATATCCACCTCACTTCACCAAACAAGGAAGGTTAGGAGTGTTTGGATTAGACTGAGGGATCTTTACTTCAATAGATAACATGTGCTACAGTATATTATCTGTCAATGCTAGATGAATCATTGGATGTAACCATGTCAGTGTCTCTTGAAAATCAAAGATCACTTATCATTTATAAGATCATTTATACTGTGGTGTAATAATGTTTTATGTTTGAGATTATAAACATTTATGTATACTTAGAAAAGCTTATGTCAAGTGTTATAAAGCATTATGAATGGTTTATGAAGCTTCATGAATGCATTTATAATGCTTTATAGATACCTGATTAATAGAAAGTGTTACCGATTCTTAACCTGTCATGTTGATGACACCTGTTCAATTCATCAATCAGCCTTTTGAAGACTTTTAAGACTGAACACTTTTAAGACCAGAAGCATCCGAAGAAGAATCCACAATGACATCACCCCAGTGCCCCACTGCATCAAGGGATTGCAACTATATTGCACTAAAGAATAGCCAGTCTGGTGTCGCTCGGCTGTGAGCATCCCCGAAGTGAGACTCCCCGGTGAGTGTGTGCAAATAGAGAATGAGGGGGAAACCGACTGTACAATTGGGCACAGGGGGCGTAAAAGAGAGTGGAGGACAGTGCAGCAACTATTAGAGGGGTTGGGGGGCTTTCTGAGATGAGCCTGACCCCAACATTCCTGCCGTGAGCTTGTCACTCCTGGGCTTTGGAGTTTCTCTTCAGGAGGCGCATTCCGCTATAGAGTCCGAACCACAGGGGGCCTTCCTCACCCTGGGGGCAAACAGGCACGCTGACAGCTCACGGACCCCCAGTCCCCAGTCCCCAGGCACTACACACACCGGAACCTCCCCCTCCCCAACGTACACACACACACACACCCTGCTCCACCTCAAAAGAGGGCAGACAGACATCCACACAGAGGATCATCTCAAAGACGCATTCTCTACAAAGAGGCAAAAGCCGCAAAACAAAACAAGATTGCTTTTCTGGGAGCGTTTGCAGCCTAGCAACCTCACCATTGTTCCCTTTATGTTTCTTTTTTCGTCCCTTTTTTTTGTAGGGCAGAACGTTCTTGAAGTGACAACAAAGAGAAATATATCTGCATTCTTATCCTTTTTTGGGTCCGAGGCGATTATATCTACAGCTTCTCTTTCACAGGAAACAGCATTTAGCTGTTAGCAGCTTAACGATCAAATGCTAAAATGCTAAATGCTTGTTACTTATGCTGATTCTGATGTTATGCTCATAATTCTAGATTTACTTCTAGATCTCTGGGAAAGCTAACAGGAAAGCTCATAAATTCATTCCATCGAATAGGTGCATGCAACTGAAGATTCTCAAGCCAAAAAAAAAAAAATGTGACCTGTAGGAACAGTTCAAAAAGGAGAACGCACCAAAAAAAAATGTTTCAGCTGCTATTGTTCCCTAGATGAATGTGGATGGATTGGCTGATTTGAATGAGAAGGTTAACTGTGTGTGTCTATGTGGACTTTTGTCTGGCATTTCTCAGGGCTCTCCTTTGTGCTCCCTTTCAATGCAGGAATGTGGATGAAGAAATCAGGGTAGGGCCTTCTCAAGAGCTTTCCCATCCCCAGTGACCACAGGAAAAGCAAAGCAACTCAACTCAAGCTCCACAAGGCTTGTGCTTTCATAAGCCTCCCAAACGGTGTCACGCCGTATTCAACGAGGTAAAGGATACCCTTCGAAACATGTCGGCGGTCGGAACGCATCAGCGAAAGCAGCAAAAGAGTTAAGTAGTGTTTGTAATAAAAGCTGATAATTGCGCGAGTCAACAGAGAGCGGCGATTTAGCTGTCAGGGAAAAGTAATCATACCTATGAGAAAGTTCTAGTTTGCCCTTCTGGTGAATATTGACTCAGTTTCATTTAACCATGTGAAACCATTTGAGCGTGACCTCTGCCGAATAGTCCGTAACCCCACTTTACCTTCAAACTCCAGCCGTCTCTCCAAGTGCTGACATCGTCTTTTCAAATCCAGCCCGGGTCCGTGCCCTCTGGCACGCCAGATAGGCTCCTATACGCAATACGTCTTATAGATCCTACTCCAACACCCAAGAAACATTGTGTACACAGTGCAAACTCGTGCAAACTCTTGTGGAATTTCTAAAAGAAACGAAAAGAAAATGCGCTTGCACCCCAGCATTGCCGCTCGCACGTTCCCAAATCTAAAGGAAGGTTATTAAAGAGCCAGTTCACTAGAAGACACGGTTTCAGGGGTCATCTGACAAATGTCAAGCCGCCGGCCCACATGAAAGGCGTGAGAGTGAATCCCAGGCGACTCCCCCTATCATCGCTGACCGCGGATCTGTCAGAGCCAGCGATGACCCCTCCTCCCTTCTGACAGGTTTGGAATGCCGGCTATGCACCCGGCAATTGGAAGCAGAGGCGTCTAGGCTGGTGGCAAAGTGAGAGGGGGGTCAAGTGCTGCAGTGGACCTGTACCTGTGGGGAGGGGGTTCAGAACCCCACCACAGTCCCCCGTGGTCAACTGAAGGAGCAGCACCTGACCTGCTGAGGGGAGCTAATGCTGTGATCCTCACTAAATACTGACCCAAGCAGCTTCAGGGTGGAGTCACCAACATTCACACACAGTTACGGAGAGATAAACTACATGTCCAAATGTTTGTGGACACTGATTTGTGGTCAACCGCAAAATGAACATGAAAATGACTGACAAAGCGGTTCAACCAGCTATCAGTCTACCAGTTTAATCAACTAGATTAGAAGCATGTTTTACCATGGATAACAAGGATGACATCAAGTTTAGCTTTAGCTCTCTGGGTTTAGTTTTAGATATCTAACTTTAGCTTTAGCTCTCTAAGTTTAGCTTTAGCTTTCTGGGTTTAGCTTTTGATCTCCATTTATAGCTTTACCTTTCTGGGTTTAACTTTAGTTCTGCAGTTATGGCTCTGGGGTTAGCTTTAGCTCTCCAGGTTTAGATTTATTTTTCTGGATTAAGCCTTAGCTTTAGTTTTATGTCTTTAGGTTTAGCTTTAGCTCTCCAGGTTTAGATTTAGTTCTCTGGATTAAGCCTTAGCTTTAGTTTTATGTATCTATGTTTAGCTTTAGCTCTTTAGGTTTAGCTTCAGCTCTACAGCTTTAGCCATGGCTTTGGTTTAATGTCTCTGGGTTTAGCTTTAGCTCTCCAGGTTTAGCTTTGGCTCTCCAAATTTAGCCGTTGCTTTCAGGTTTTGCTTTAGCTTCCCAGGTTAATCCGTAGCTTTAGTTTTAGGTCTCCGGGTTTACTTTTAACTTTCCAGTAATAACTTAAAATTTAGCTTGAAAAGTTGTTTAGACTCAAAGAGAGATCATAGACATTTTTGCACTGTGATTGGCTAATGGCTAGCTTTTGGAACTGATTTTTAAAAGCGCCCATTTGAAAGATTCTCAAAAGACTATAAATTTACACTGAGGGCTCTAAAAAGCCAGAATAATTTACATATAAGTGTGTGGAATTCTGTGCTCCAACTTTGCCCCAAAAAGAGTCTGTGGGCAAGGCTCAAATATTACATTTGCCTACCTATGTAATATTATTTAAATGTATGTACTGAAAGTCACCTGAGGTAAAGGCGATAAATACAACTGTATAAATGCAGCTCATGTATAATGGGTAACAACACCTACAGTATATACAGCAGATAACATGCAGAAACCCACATCATTCACAGATGCCTTCCGAGTGGTTTTACAAACGCATTATCATTGTAATGATCTGTTTTTGCTTTTTAGACCGGTGAGTGCGTGTGCTTGACTAGTTTTACACCCCCATTTCCTACAACATTTACACCGAATGCATTCCGTCAATACGGTCGGACCTAAACGGCTCCCTCCCGGGCGTATCTATGTAAAGATCCACAGCAGGGGTAAAGAGGACCAGTGAATTCAAATGGGAAAAACCATAATCATAAATTACCCACAACGCATGTTCCGCGCCGAAAGTGCCTGCCTGGCATCTCTCTTCGGGGAATGATCCGGCTCTGTTGACGCATGCATGTGAATTCATCCCGTGCCTCGGATTCTAATCGAAAGTCCAATATAAAGAGAGCCCCATAAATCCTAGACGGAGGTGCGGATCTGAAGTGCGAGCGGGCCTGGCCTATAGGAGAATGCGGCTCCCCACACGGCTAAATGAAATGTTCCTTCACAAGTGCCAATAAATCATCAATCCCTACTGAATGTGCACTGAGTCAAGGGGTTTTACACAGAGAGAGAGAGAGAGAGAGAGAGAGAGAGAGAGACGCTCCAGTCTTCAGTCGCTCATCCATCCATCCTCAGATACACTCCCTCCTACAGTAAACTGCCGGTTTGTTAAGCTCTGTTGCGTCCATTGCCACTCACTGAGCACTAGATCAGAAAAGTAAGTACAGATTTGTACTAAAAAGAGTACAAATCTTGTCGCTGAGGCTGTACCTTATATTGAGGTTCAAAAAAGTACCTTTCCGTGAAAGCTCTTTTTGTACCCATGTTTTTTTGTGTCAGTAAAAATGATAAAGATTATAAACATTTTAATCAACTGAATATGTGTCAAGAACTTGATAATCCGAAAATGTCTGTTTAAAAAAAAAAAAAAATGTGCATTTAAAATATAGATTGTTTATTAGTACAGTGATACAGAATACTGAATGTACTTTTTTGGCTGATTAAATGGTACAAATCTGGACTTATTGCTGTTAGGAATGATTTTGTACTTCAGAGGGAACATCTGACCCTGTAAAGACCACTATTTTGTACCTTTGAGGATACAATTACGAAGAGTGTACCTTTGAGTACAAAAAAGTACTTATATTGTACCTCGTATATATTAGAGTATATATACTACATATACTAGAGCACAGTTCCTGAGCTGTGCTGTAAATATTACCTCACCACCAATATATATTAGCACACTTATTATAAGTGTTTTATTGCTTAAAAAAAAACAATATATGACATCACACAATATACTCATACACACCACCTGGCACTGTTGTGATGTGGGGAAGGTGTAGGGAATGAGCAATCACACTGAAGCACATGGCCCACATGACTGGAGGAGGGGGTGGGGGGGTGGCGGGCTCTTCAAGTCTTCCTAGCACCAATGGACAACCATGACTCTTGACAGCATCCAGTTTACAACAACATACCAGTAAACCAGTAGGGTTTTACAGTCCAGCACTACACAGCCAGACCTGCTGTCTTTGCATCTTTTTGTTATTCATTATTTATTATTTATTATTTATCTCAAGTATAATAAATGCATGATTTTGGAAGAAGCAATGAAGGTCTATCCAGTGTCTATCCAGTATATGTTTGAGTACGATATTGATTTCTGAACTCTGAAGAGTTCAGAAATCAATATCGTACTCAAACATATACCTATAAATAGCAAAATCAGAGAAACTTATTTAAAAACTGAGGTGGTCTCTTAATTTTTTCCAGAGCTGTATGTACAATTCCAACAGCATCCTGTAGTAGTAGGGGAGTATAGGGTAGTACAGGGCAGTATAGGTTAGTACAGGGCAGTATAGCTAGGTGTAGGGTAGTATAGCTTAGTACAGGGTAGTATAGCTTAGAACAGGGTAGTATAGGTTAGTACAGGGCAGTATAGCTTGTTACAGGGTAGTATAGGTTAGTACAGGGCAGTATAGCTAGGTGTAGGGTAGTATAGCTTAGTACAGGGTAGTATAGCTTAGTACAGGGTAGTATAGCTTAGTACAGGGTAGTATAGCTTAGTACAGGGCAGTATAGCTTGGTACAGGGTAGTATAGCTTGGTGTTGGGTAGTATAGCTTAGTACAGGGTAGTATAGCTTAGTACAGGGTAGTATAGGTTAGTACAGGGAGGTATAGCTTGGTACAGGGTAGTATAGCTTGGTGTAGGGTACTATAGCTTAGTACAGGGTAGTGTAGGTTAATACAGTGTAGTATAGCTTGGTACAGGGTAGTATAGCTTAGTACAGGATAGTATAGCTTAATACAGGGTAGTATATGTTAGTACAGGGTGGTATAGCTTGGTACAGGGTAGTATAGCTTGGTGTAGGGTACTATAGCTTAGTACAGGGTAGTATAGGTTAATACAGGGTGGTATAGCTTGGTACAGGGTGGTATAGCTTGGTACAGGGTGGTATAGCTTGGTATAGGGTGGTATAGCTTGGTACAGGGTAGTATAGCTTGGTATAGGGTAGTATAGCTTAGTACAGGATAGTATAGGTTAGTACAGGGTAGTATAGCTTGGTGTAGGGTAGTATAGCTTAGTACAGGGTAGTATAGGTTAGTAAAGGGTGGTATAGCTTGGTACAGGGTAGTATAGCTTGGTGTAGGGTTGTATAGCTTGGTACAGGGTAGTATAGCTTATTAGAGGATAGTACAGCTTGGTGTAGGGTAGTATAGCTTGGTACAGGGTAGTGTAGCTTAGTCCAGGGTAGTATAGCTTAGTACAGGGTAGTATAGCTTAGTACAGGGTAGTATAGCTTAGTACATGGTAGTATAGCTTAGTACAGGATAGTATAGCTTGGTACAGGTAGTATAGCTCAGTACAGGGTAGTATAGCTTAGTACAGGGTAGTATAGCTTAGTACAGGGTAGTATAGCTTGGTGTAGGGTAGTATAGCATAGTACAGGGTAGTATAGCTTGGTGTAGGGTAGTATAGCTTAGTACAGTGTAGTATAGCTTGGTACAGGGTAGTATAGCTTAGTACAGGGTAGTATAGCTTAGTACAGGGTAGTATAGCTTAGTACAGGATAGTATAGCTTGGTACAGGGTAGTATAGCTCGGTACAGGGTAGTATAGCTTAGTACAGGGTAGTATAGCTTAGTACAGGGTAGTATAGCTTGGTGTAGGGTAGTATAGCATAGTACAGGGTAGTATAGCTTGGTGTAGGGTAGTATAGCTTAGTACAGTGTAGTATAGGGAGTGCAGAACTAATTAAGCACTGATTAGATTGATTGAACAGGTATTTGAAGCTTGCTACAAATATTGGGCTTCCTGAAGCAGGAATCACATCACAAACACATTGTAAATCGCATTTCATGTTTTTTCTTTCTTGGCAGTGAGTATTTAAATGCTTACTGGGCAGGATTGGGTTTCCCTAAAAGCATTTTAACACAAACACTACTCCTAAATGGTCAAGCGAGCTGTACTGAGCACTGCACTGAACTCTCTCTCTCTTTACCAGTTAAGATGACGAAAACACTAAACTGCTTTTGGGAAACTGGGCTTAGATAAATGGCATTACATAAATTTCTCAGATGGCCTGAGACTTCTGCACAGTATGGGGTGTGCACTTTGACGGTTTACAATTACTGAGTGTAGCCCATGAGCAATTTTTTATCCCCCTTCTCTCTTTCCCCCACTCATCAAAAGAAAGAGAAAGGGACCACCATAGGACCACTGCTGACCAGATGTTACTCAGTGGGTTGATACTTACTCAATACTCAATAGTATAGGATAGTATAAGGAGGTACAGTGAGTATACGAAGAGTTCATTTGCAAAACCGATATCCACCTACCCACAAATAGTAGTACAAAGTACTACAGAGAGTACAGAGTAGTATAGAGTAGTATAGGGGAGTATAGGGAAGTATAGTTTGTATAGGTGGACATAGGGTAGTACAGGATCATGTAGAGAGGTAGAGAGGGTAGAGAGAATTTGGTAGTATAGGGAGTTTAAAAAGTATTTGGTAGTTTAGGGTTATAGAGCGTATATGGGGTAAAGGAAAGGTAAGCATAGTATAGGTGGTATAGTTTAGTAGTATGTAGCAGTAAATTGAGTATAGGGTAGTGTAGTGTAGTGTAGGGTGAATATACTGGACATAGGGTGGTACAGACTCACATACAGAGGTATAAGGTAGAGACATTTGGGTATTGTAGGACGTATAAGGAGTATTTGGTAGTGTAGGGTTGTATAGTGGGACATAGGTTAGTATAGGGTCTTGAAGATAAGAAGTATAGGGAAGGTATACAGGGCATGGGATAGTTTAGTAGTATATGGCAATAAATGGAGTATAGGGGTAGAATAGTGTAGTGTAGGGTTGTATAGTCAGGTATAGGGTAGTATAGGGATGTGTAAAGATTTATAGGGTCGAGAGAATTGGGTAGTGTAGGGCATATAAGGAGTATTTGGTAGTTTAGGGTTTATAGAGCAATTAAGGATTATAGGGGACATATGGGTGGTATAGGATAGTGTACCATAGCATAGTAAGTATACTGTATTATAGTGTAATATGGGGTTGTATAGTGGAGCATAGGGTTGTGTAGAGAGGTATAGGGTAGTATGAGGTTATATGGTGAAGCATAAGGTAGTATTTGTGTCGTATATTGAAGTATAGGAGTATTGTGTTAGTGGAAAAAGTTTGGTGCGATAGTTACAACAGTAAATGAGTGAATGTAATTTCATGGTACTCTGTATTTCTTGAAAACCATCATTTATTTGGAAAAATCCATTTTCTATAATTTTTTTAACATGCATTTTCAAAACTTGCAAGCACTTAGTAGATAGAAAACCATTAAATGACAACATAACAACATAATATTGGCAAAACTTGCATGCTATGGGTGCAGCAGCACTGCTGCTGGCATTCTTAAACACCCTGCATACTGCATACATACACTGTCCTAAACACATCACAGCTCTGTCGCCTGCTGTGTTTCTGCTGCTAACACATTTCTCCCTCGGCTCCATTCACCTGTACGCAAAGGACAGAAACAGAAAGTGAGAAGACAAAAGCGAGAGGAAGAAGAAAGGAGTCAGCAAGTCCCACTGAACACAAAGCCAGCGTGGCCTGCGGGCGAAATCAACCTCACTACAGGCACAATAAATCACCAGGTAATACACTGTGCGGTGTTAACAATCCATTTAACAGCAAAAGCCCAAGCAAAAACACGATCAGCCTGGTATAAATAGCTTTGAAATAGTATGAGGGGCTATTGTTTTCATTCAATCTGCCTTTGGGAGGGGTGATTTGGTTATGCGTGCAAACCAGCTTTCAGCGGCCTTCGCCCATAAATCACTGCAATGGGAGATGTGACAAGAGTTGGAGTCCATTTCCAAACTCAAAGCTGAAAAAATGAGAACGTTTACGCCCAGTTATCTCCGTTCACTTCAAAGACCGCAAAGCGTTATACTAAAGCCACCTTTCTAGTGATAGAGGCGCCATGGTGGGATTGGATCAGATGAGACAAAAGCCAATCTACAGCCCTTCCTTCTCCCACCACGTCCAGACACTCATCATTAAGCACTCTTGTTAAAGTCTCAGGGCTTGGCATTGTGGCAGCTAGTGTTTGATTGACACTGTTAAGACTAGAAAAAAAAAGGCAAGCCTCCCCAGACCAATCAGCAGGTTCACAGCAAGCCCTGAAACCTGCGTAAGGCCTTTGTCCACATCGCTGCACGTCAGCTTTTTCAAGCCGTTATGAGCAGAGCTACAAGGCTAGAATCATGTTTCAGGGGAAATATATAAGGATATATATATATATATATATATATATATATATATATATATATATATATATATATATATATATATGCTCCAGAATTCCCCAAAACTCTGAGGAGCACGGCACTGTAGCTAAGCTCTATCTAGTAAGATGCAGCAGCAACAGCAGCAGCATCTTCAGCAAAGCCCATCTGCTCAGGCAGATGAATTTGAACCTCCAGGCTGTAATCTTATATCAAAGCCATTAGCAAGCTGCGGGTGAAAAAAAATCTGTTCTGTTCCTATTGACCTTTCATATACTGTCCCCATACAACCATCTCTCCATAACCATTAGCATAGAAACAGAAATGCTACATAATCTCTCAGAAAGCCTTCCCTAGACTGTTCAGACAATTAAACAGGTGTCCCAGTACTTTTGTCCACATAGTGTGTATTATATTGACTTTTAGAAAGTATATGGTGGTGTAGGATAGCACAAGACAGCATATGTTTGTGTAGAGAGCATGTGATAGTATTGAAAGTGCTGGGCAGTAATACAGGGTAATACAGTGTAAAGTAGGGTAGTATATGGAGTATATGGTAGTACAGGGTAGCATAAAGTGGCATTGGGTAATATGTGAAATCTAGTATAGTATAGGGAGTATAGGGTAGTACCGGGTAATATAGGAATTATAGTTTAGTACATTGTAGTGTGGTGTATATAGGAAAGTATAGGCTAGCACAAAGTAGCATAAAGGTAGTACAGGGTAGCATCGGGTAGAATAGAGTAGTATAGGGAATCTAGGGAAGTATAGGGAATCTAGGGAAGTATATGGAGTGTAGGGGTGGTCATATAAAAAGCATAGCCTATTACAGGGTGGTATTGGGTAGTATAGACATTATAGCATAGGATTATTGGGAAGGATAGGGAGCAGAGGGTAAAATAGCTTAGTACAGGTTAGTATTGGGTAAAATAGGGTTTATAGGGTAGCATAGCTTAGTACAGCAAAGTACTAATGTGGTATAGGCAGTATAGCATAGTAGTATAGGGTAGGATGGGGAGTATAGGGTAGTATAGCTTAGTACAGGGTATTATAAGGTGGCCTAGACAGTATAGCATAGTAATATAGGGTAGGACGGGAAGTATAGGGTAGTATAGCTTAGAATAGGGTAGTATAAGGTAGCATAGGCAGTATAGCATAGTAGTGTAGGGTAGGATGAGGAGTATAGGGTAGGGTAGTTTAGCTTAGTACAGGGTAGTATTGGGTAGTATAGGTAATTGTGTAGGTTAAGATGGGGAGTATAGGGTAGTATAACTTAGTACAGGGTAGTATAGGCAGTATAGCATAGTAGCATTGGGTAGAATAGGGTTTATAGGGTAGTATAGCTTAGTACAGGGTAGTATAAGGTAGTATAGGCAGTATATCATAGTAATATAGGATAGCATAGCGTATTAGTACAGGGTATGATGGTGAGTATTGGGTAATATAGGTTAGTACAGGGTAGTATCAGGTAGTATAGACAGTTTAGCATATGTGCATTGGCTAGGATGGGTAGTATAGGGTAGTATAGCTTGGTAAAGGGTAGGATGGGGAGTGCAGCACTAATAAAGCACTGATTAGCTAAGGCAGGTATTCAAATCTACCTATACATATAGGACTTTCTGAAGGAAACTACAATAGCAGACATTCAGACATAAAATAACAAATGAAAATTGAATACAATTCATTATATTTCAAAGCTACTGCGAGCTGTGGATGAAAAAAGTCCCTTTTCCCAATTGATTTCTCCTAAACTGTCCCCATACAACCACCTCAACCTTCTCTCCATAACCATTAGCATAAAAACAAAGGGACATTTGAGCTGGGTCGCGGATGCGAAGAGTTCCTCACACTCCGGGAGGGAAATTCCCTGGATAGGTTCTGGTTCCGTGACCCTGCAAAAAGCAGCAGTTTCTATCCTGTTTTGGGAGGAGAACGCTCCTCTGAAGTCTCTGGATTTATTTAGCGTAACCAAATACCCAGTAAATCTCCTTTAAACATCAGGCCTTATCAGATAATTACAAACACACTCCCAAAATTTTATGAGCCGTAATTACAGAGTGAACGAGAGGCGTTCATAATTGCTATATTTGCGTAGAGCGTATATGTATGTTCCGCCGAAACTGAACTCTGTGTGGTGTCTGAGAGTAAACAAAGAGGAAATCTGCTCATTATCCATCATCGAGCAGGTGCAACCTTTATCCACCTAAACATCCAATGCAACAGACAGTTCTGAGCCATTTTTCAGAGAAGCTTTGGGTTCAGCATTTCTGAAATTTTAAAGCTTCCTTTGTTGTGTGTCATGATCTGACCAACCACAGGGCCAGTCATGTCCAGTCACCGACAGCTGTGCCAACTGATAAGAAAATCACCATTGCTTTGTACAAGCTGGACATGTGCATGGGGTACAGGGTAGCTTAGGGAATATAAGATTCTATAGAATAACATATGGACTATTGGGTTGTATAGGGAGTATGAGATTACATAGGAACTATAGGTAGTATAGGGCAGTACAGAAAGTATAATGAGTATAGGGGGATATATAGAGTAGTATAGGGGAGCACGTGGTAGTATAGGGTACTATAGAAATATACAGGAATTATAGTGTAGTACAATGTAGCATAAGCAGTATAAATGATGTATGGTAGTATAGAGTATTGAAGAGTAGTATAGTGTTGTACATGGTATAATAGTTTAGTAGATTCATATGGGGAGTACATAACAGTGTGTATGATGTAGTATTGGAAGTACTAGGCAATATAGGATGACATAAGGAGAATAGAAAGCATAGGGCAGTATAGGGAGTAAGCAATACAGAGTAGTATACAGCAGAGATTATAGCATAGCATAGTGATTATAGGGTAGCATTAGGAATAGGGGTAGTATAGGGTGGTACGGGCTTTTGTAAGGTTGCATAGGGTACTGTATGGAATACAGGACAGTATATGGAGTAAAGGGTAGTATAGACTATTATAGTGTGGTGTAAGGTAGGGAATATAGGGGAGTATAGGAAGTAAATAATAGTATAGGGTGGTTCTGTGTAGTTTAAGGAACTATAAGGAATATAGGTGAGTATAGGGAGTAAAGGGTAGTACAGGGTGGTATGTGGTGGTGTAAGGACTTATAGGGTACTATAGGGAATACAGGAAAGTATAGGGGTAAAGGGTAGTATAGAGTGATACATTGTGGTGTAAGGTAGTATGGGGTACTATAGGGAATATAGGAGAGTAAAGGGAGTAAAGGGTAGTATAGGGTAGTCCTGTGTGGTGTAAGCTAGTACAGGGTACTATAGGGAATGCAGGGCAGTATAGGGAGGATATATATCCTATAGGGAATCTGTAGCAGTATAGAGAGTTAAATTAAGTATATGGGGGTGTAAGGTAGTATAGAATACTATAGGGAATCTAGAGCAGCATAGGGAGTAAAAGGTAGTATTGGGTGGTGTAAGGAAGTATAGGGTACTATAGGGAATATAGCGGAGTATATGGAAATAGTGTAGTATAGGGTGGTACAGGGTGGTGTAAGGTCATATAGGGTGCTATAGGGAATATAGAGAAGCACAGGGTAGTATAGGGTGGTGTAAGAAGTATATATATTGTGGCGTGAGGAGGTGGGGGAATCGTGGGTCCGCCCCACGCCGGAGCGCACAGCCCAATGTGTCCCAGCTGGCTCGCATCCGGACTGATTAAGCAGCCGGCTGGGACAGGTATAAAACTCAGCCTCAGCTCACTGAAGGAGGACTTGGACTGGGGAGCTGAGGGCTGAGGCTGCACGGACCTTTAAACGACCACTGAAGTTAAGTAATTCTACAGACTCTAGAGCCCCATTGGGCTATGTTGGTTTAAGTTATTTTGGGTGTGGTGGAGGGCAGTTAAAAGCCGAATAAAGGTATGCTTTGAGTTTCATTTACTCCCCGTGTCTGTGTTCTCTGTGTGCTTCCTCCTTCCGGGTCACAGTGGTCACGCCCCCCTACCCCAGGGGCCTACCACAATATATATATATATATATATATATATATATATAGGGAATATAAGGTAATATAGGGTGGTATAGAGTGATATAGGGAATATAGAGAAGCACAGGGTAGTATAGGGTGGTGTAAGAAGTATATATATATATATATATATATATAGGGAATATAAGGTAATATAGGGTGGTATAGAGTGCTATAGGGAATATAGAGAAGCACAGGGTAGTATAGGGTGGTGTAAGAAGTATATATATATTTAATATAGGGAATATAAGGTAATATAGGATTGTATAGGGTGCTATAGGTTATCAACAATACATCAGCCGCTTTCATTAGATTCCACAGCAGCTCAGAAGCCGTTTTTTAAGGGGGAATTACTGCGGTAGAGCTGAAATATCACCGAAATATCATCGCTAATAAGCCTGTTAAGTTTAAATGAACAGAAGGAGCGTGACAAACCTAGTAATCTGGTGCACACGCCGCTCAGCGCTTGAGGCATTGTCAAGTGAATTAATTCCAAATACGATCCAGTCAAGGATCATATTTATCACACAGTTTTGCCGAACGACACAAAACATAAAAATCAGAATGGCGTTTACGAGGCCATGTGACAGGCCTAATGTGCTGTGTCAAAGCTCATGGCACATATCAGGCAGGCAGCTCCTTCAATCAAGCCACGGCTTCAGCCACTCACTGTCTAGAACGTTGCTGGGCAGTAAAGAGGCCTGGCCATCACTACACTTCCCTCTGACTTCCATTCATCCTCCATTGTGCACACGTCCAGCCCTGGAATTATTCAAGCCTGGACCAACCAAACATCGACTGACAAATATCTGACGGGGAAGGGAGTGGGCGGGGGGGGAGGAAAGCCGTCTGAAGTAAGGCCATCACGAGGGGTTAATTTGACAGAGATGCAGGGAAGAGATCGATGGTCTTGGGGGATTGCAATGGAAAAACAAAGGAAGAAGAGAACAGAGGGAGGGACTGGTGGATGAAAGGGAACTGGGGTAGTCCAGCCAGAGGATAAGGTGGCCTCAGGAGCTTCCTGGCCTGATTGACTCTGGGTGGTCCACTGGTCATTCATTTTTTTAGTCCCTGCCCTGCTTCCCAGAGATAAGCTTTTCTCTTTGGGACCTTTATTTCACTCCTCTTTTACTATTGATAACGATGCTCTTAATTCCTTATGGCACGGAAATTGCCTTAGAATAGTAGGAAGTTGGAGGAGGAGTGTGACAAGAGCAAATCTGAAAAGGAAGAAAACCCACAAGCTTGTAAATTAGCAGGTGTGCTCTATGTGAAATCAAGGCTTTTGCCATTCCCACAGCAAGGGAATTTGTGAATAACTTCTGATTTAGATTTAAAATATATGAATTCCTAAAATATATCAGAGTCTTATATAGAAAGATGTGGCTAAAATATGGAAAATTCACAATATACAAATACTGTACATTAATAACACACTGTACATTTAAGAGCACATTGCATTTATTTCAAATATGTATCATCCATGCAGTACAATTAATATTTACTCATGTGTTTACTATACATATTCACCTATATATTTTTATTTTACCAAATTGAAAACCTTTGGAATATAATCAAGAGGAAGATGGATGATCACAAGAAATCAAACCAAGCTGAACTGCTTTTATTTTTGCACCAGGAGTATAAAGCATAAAGTTATCCAAAAGCAGTGTGTAAGACTGGTGGCGGAGAACATGGTGCCAAGATACATAAAAAACTGTGATTTAAAACCAAGGATATTTCACCAAATATTGATTTCTAAAAATGAATGCTTTATACTAAAAAAAAAACAAAAACAAGGCTAAGCTAACCTTATAAACCTTAATTAAAGCTGCCCAAGCCACATATACACTACAATGGAAAATTACACAATATTTAAATATTTAATGTGATAACTTTTTTTTTAGTTACTCACAATATACTGTAATGACTACTACAGTCTATACTTCACCACTGCAAGAAATGAATGAAATTCAAGGTTAGTATATTTATATTTTATTGTGCTGTAATATTAATGCAAAGAAGAGTCAATTATAAAGCAAGACGCAATTATAAAGCAAGTACAGGGTGGTAAGGGTCAGTGAATAGTTCTGAGAATGTCAGACTATCACTCTGATATCAATTCTGAGTATGCTAAGCATTTAGTTCTATGATTTATTAAGTTAGAATGTGCTAGAATACAAGTGTATAAGTGTGTGTGTGTGTGTGTGTGTGTGCTTTAGGGGTGTTTCAGAGTTCAAGCCTTCATTATAATGCATTACTCTATACTGAAACAAAAGTGGCAGTCTGTGGAGAGGATGTGTCTGGACGGAGGTGTCGTTAATCGAGGACAGCAGGCCGACAGTCAATACTTTTTATTACACTCTTATTAAGAAGTCAATGCCAACCTTTGATCCCCGCGTGTCAGCATATAGTATATCATTCAATTTCCCATAAATAACTGTCTCATCGGAAGGTATGAAAACCAAAACCAACATCAATTCAACCACTAATATTTTCCAACAGCGGAGTTTAGAGCCTCTTAAAATTAACGTCAAAGTACAGTCGTAAAGAAATATACCAGATGGGTTTAATCCATTCCCACTTAGCTCTCAAAGAAAAACAGAAACACAAAATTACAAAAACCAGACTTCAGCTTTCAGACCATGTCAGACCTGATATCTCATAACTTTCTTTAGAGCTGTTCCATTAAAAAAAGCTAGTTTTTGTTCATTCAAGAACTTTCTGCCGAGTGATTCCATTGAAAAACTGATTTTGATTCATTCCTGAAAGACCTTTATTAAGAATTATTACACTGAAGACATTCCTTTGCCTCCATCAAACATTTTCTTTAGACTGACTACTTTTGGTCCCCCTGAAGAACTTTCTTTTTAAAATGGTTCCATTGTTGATTCCTAAAGAAACTTTTATTTTGGGATGGTTCAACAGAACATATTTTGGTTTATTGGTTCCAAAGTAGAACTGATTAGTGATTCCTCGAAAGGTCATCTTTCGATTTTCCCAATAAACATCTTAGAGTGGTTCTTTTTGGTTACCTAAAGATATTTCTATATAGTGATTTCACGGAATAACTTCTTTTGGTTCCCTAAATAACTTTTTGAGAGTGTTTCAATAAAAGATCTACTTTTGTTTCCCTGAAGAACTTTCTTTGAAGTGATTCCAAGGAATCTGATCTGATTCATTAGAACTAATTTTGGCTCCTTAAAGAATGTTCTTTCAAGTAAAATAAAAAAACGACTTTTGGTCCATGAAAAACATCTTTAGAGGGATGCAACAGAAGAATTGGTTTGGTTTCACTCAGGAGTAATTCCACAAAAAATACTTTGGTTCTCTTTTGGTTCTAAGCTTTCTTTAGAGTTTCTTAAAGCAATTTCACAGAAGAACTTCCCTCACTTTCTTTAGATTAATGAAGAAAATATTTAGGGTTCCTAATTCATTTTTGTGTGATTAAGAGTGATTCTATTGAAGGCTGGATTTTGGTTCCTTTTAAAGGAATTTCTTTTAAATAATTCCATTTTTGTTCCTGACTATTTTTCTTGTGAATGCTTCCCATTTTGGCTGCCTGAAGAACTTTTTTTTTTTTAATGATTCCATGGAAGACCATCTTTTGCTTTTACTCAAGATATTAGTCTTTTAGGTGCTTCCATTAAACCACTTTTTGGTTCCCTGAAGAAATTTCTTTCCAGACATTCCATCGCCGAAGTGCTTTTGATTCCCTGAATTGCTCGACAATGTGTTAGTGGATCACACTCCATTCAGCAGCGGTGTGAATACATGCTGGAGTGCTAGTATTGGAAGGGTTCCCTAGCCAGTCTTCAGTGCAGTGGTGCTGGCGGTTCAGACTCTAATATTACACAGAGTGGCAGGGGATAAATGGTGGCCATTGTGTTCAGTGGAGCTCCCTGACATTCCACAGTCATTCTAATAGCTCTAATCTGACAGTGGACTCCGGCTGCCAGCTCTTTGCTCCTTGCTTCCCCCCCTTCTTTTCCCCCTCTTCAGCATTCCTGTCCCCCGTGTCATCCGCAAGGAACGGTGGCATTACATGCCTGTTTGTTCCCTTTGTCATGTAGCCTTCCCAGCTATTAGGGCTTGAGAGAGGAGGGGTGGCGGAGAAAGGGGGGAGACTGGAAGCCCAAGCCCTGAGTGTTTTGTGGGGGTTTTTCTGCTTTTGCTGACCGCTGAGCTTCAGCGTCGGTTCTCCCCTGGTGACCGGCCCCCATTGTTTCGGATCAGCCAGGAATTTGCTCTCGCAAAGCCGTGGCCACCTCAAGAAATAAAAGAAGCTAAAAGTGTGTGATTGACTGTGGAAGGCAGCGACAGTGGAGAACTCAGCTGGAGTTCTGAACCAGAAAGTGACAGCCGAGAGTTTGCGTAGGGTTGCGGGTGGACTAATGCGATCCCGGGCTCGGCAGGTACCGGGCTCCAGAGCCGATGTGTACAGTGGCTCTGCTGCTGTGGTATTATGCTAACAGCAGGAGTAATTGAGCTGAAAATTGAAAGGCCATCGCCGTCCCAAGCCATGCTGGTCCATCAGGGATGTGAAGCGGTCTAAAATACCTAGGTAATCTGGTCTGGCAGGCCTAAACGCAATTGCAATTAAACGCCACATGAGCGCCACAGAGAGACAGCGAAATGCGAGATTGTTTCCGCCCTGATTCAGCCCATCAGTGGATGAGATAATGGGGATTCTAGCAAGAGCTCAGAACATGGGCCATTACTCAGGTACAGGCACAATAACTGTCAAACCTCGGCCTTCACATCAGAAGAGTCCTTTTTACAAAAGTTCTCAAAGTTCCTAAACTATCTCAAAAATTGACATTTTCTTTATGCTTTTTCATGTGGGATGAAAAAAAGGGTATTGCAGGATGACTTGAATGCATTTGCAATTAAATGCCATGAGTGCCACAGAGAAACACCAACATGTAAGACTGATTTTGCCCTGATTCACTGAGCCCATCCTTAAATGAGATAACAACAGAAAATGCTGTTCTCGAGCAAGAGCTCAGAATCTGGGCCATCAACAGCAGGCCACCACATCAAAAAAGTTTTCAAAGACCTCAAAGACTTTCTGGGATTTGAATCCTAGATCATGCTGCTTGGCATCAGCAGCCAGACTCTGAGAGAGCATGATATTGGTCAATAGGTCAGCACTTTCTAGCATTTCCTCCAAATGTGCTGGCTACCCAATGATGCTGCATCTGAGGCATTTGGAAAAGAAGCGATGGCTGGCTTCACATGTATGGGAGGAGGTGTGCACTTGTCCTAATCAATCATAGTGTTGGGGGCATTGCTAGTAATGGATGGGTTCATGAGTTCATATCGTCGCTGTCCACTTATCTTCATTTTTGTCGATTTTTAGTTTACTACATAATAATTTGAACAGACAAACTGTCCCTTACACTGTGCCAAATTTTCCTGATGAACGGAAATATAGAAACTCTTCAATATGACCTGAAATAAACTCTTTTTACTTTAACTTCTACTGAAAGTTTACAGTTTTTTTCTCTCTCCTGTAAAGTTGCTGTTTTGGAGTGTTTTCATTGGGCAGCGACGATATGAACAAGGATTGAGGGAGAAATTAGAAAATTTGGGGAGAGATTGAAAAGGGGGTAAAATAAAAAATAAGAAATTACATACATACATATACACATACACATAGTGTATGTGTATATATAAATGTCATATATATAAATGCCTGAACAAAATGCAAAGTAGAAACTAGACCAAACAAGAACAAGACAGCATTTAATTAGCAGCTGTTAAAAGGTTTGGGGTAAAACTGAGGATTAGAAGTTCTAGGGAGGGGATTAGTCCAAAATACCAGTCTGGATTTTGGCACAGACGCCAAGGCATTAAATACAGAGTAAAATGAGTAAAATTCCTTCGGTAGAAAAGTAGAACAGGTGATGCCGGAAGGTGATGTTTGGGCAAATTAGCCATGGTCGGCCAGTTCTAGCAAGCGCACAAGCCAGGGAATCTGATGCTCACCGTGTGAACGGGGTGCTAAGCAAGCGGATTCCTGGCACATAATGCTTGACAGCTTCATTTATCATTCAGACTGACTGACATTTCTCCTTTGGGATGGAATGCTTCTATTTCAACCAGAATTTCAATCAGTCCGAGTGCGCCAGGTCATTTGACCTACGGGATCTATCTTCTGTTGCTTCGCTAAGTTCCCATAGACAGCCTCAAAGCCGAGGGCTGTCTAAAACGTCAGTCCGCTTCTGCCTCTCAAATGCAGTAACCAGATGAAAACTGATACAAGGGCAAGTGAAGTATGTGAATGGCAAATCAAAACACATTTGAGGCAAATGGGGGAAATAGTTCTATTGCAGGAAAAAGGGAGTACAAAGTGCTCTCTAATTTCAGCATAATTTTCTCTGAGAGGAAAATGACAGGTTAAGTCGAGTGCTTCCCCCCGCAGTATATGTCGTTTCGCCGACATTTCGCTCCACGGCGTTCCTGCAAAAATATCAAGCAGATTAACATTTCTGATTGGTAAGCCAAGACTCCCGGCAGGAGACGCACTCGTGGCTTGATTTTCTACCCTGCAATGAAAGCACAAACGATCCCACAGCTCACACTGAGATATCATGGCTTCCCCTCAAAATTGGAAACCATTCAGACCAGACAGTTTTCAATGGAACTGAAATGAAAAGTTGCTACAGTTCAAAAAATCTCTGTATACATTATACAGAATGGATGTAGGTTATGGTTTAACTTCAGTTAAGATGTAACTTAACTTGTGCAGGAGTCATTATCAAAATACTGTGCATTTTGGCCCTTAAAACTTTTAATTATCTATTATTTAATAATCTTTTTGATTATTTATCAGATTTCTTATATATAAGACTTCAAACTACAGAGAAATCATATTTTCCAAATAATTTCACTTTATATTTTTAGTTGCATGCATGCATCCACTCTGTTATGCTGTAGGTGCACAATAATAGGGTGGACAATGACAGAGTGGACAATTTTTTGCAAAAACAGGCATTTGATTTAATAAAAATGTAGTTGACTTAGAGTTGATGAATTCGATTCCAGGTTATGTTCAATCAGAGAGAGAGAGAGAGAGAGCATTCAGTCAGAAACTTCACTTCAACTACACACTTTGGTTTTACTATGAGTGAATGAGCTACTGAGCTTCGAGTTTCCCCTTCTGAAGTCTCCAATGCTCCACCAGCCCCTCGCGTTCAGTAAAACTGAGCCGTATCCTCTTTTAGAGGCTGTATGTGTTTGATGTAAGTCTGTAAAGACACGTGATGTGGCCAGAAGAAGTGACCCGACACCCGAGTTTATAGAATGAATATATTAGGCTTAGCAGGGATGGTCATTGCAGCACTCTTGGACCATTAAACACAATATTTTTTTCTCTTCTCCACTTACAAAATAATACGGACTGCCACTTTAAAGTGAAGGTTAATATCGCTTTATTTTTTAACTTTTACTAATATTATTTTTCGTTTTTTTTTTTTTTTAAATAATGAGTATATGTAGAAATAAAATGCTAATTAAAATCCTTGAAGCACCAATACTAAGTAGATCCCTCAGACAATTTATGGGTATTATCTTACAGTAACAAGCCACACACTTACTACATCTAAAGTCTAAGGACTGAATGATTTTATGGAGTTGTATATAAAATGTGTCCTACATGTCTTTCAAATTTACTAGTAAAACTCTTAAAGCTTGAAAACATTTTCAGTTCTGACTAAGTTGCTCACAAACAAGGGTTCTGCTCTCTTGAATGACCATCCACCATCCACCCTCCACACCTCACAACTTCCCCTTAAAATACCCCTACATATCCTTCAGCTCCAGCTCACCTGAACCAGAGAAAATAGGCAGCAGATCTCATCCCAAAACCTCAACGCCTGGTTAGATTCGTAGGGGATTATGGAGATGCTGGCATCCTGGAGATTCCAGGACAGGGTTATGATTTCACACAGGTCATCAAGCATGATGGTAAACAACAGGGAGGCTACATAGTTTTGGAACCAGCATGGCAGATACAACAAAAGATAGAAACGGGGCCTACCAGAAGATTTCTTAAGAGAACAGCACACAGCATGTGATTTATCTGTTGCCCAATAACTTTTAACCATTTCCCAGTTTCTGAAGTAAATTGGAACTAAAGTTTGAAGGGTATATGTCTGGATATAGAGACGTCATAGGAATTTCATATGAAAGTCCTACAAGTTCTTAGTTCTTAAGAAATATTCTCTGGTAAACAATGGTTTGAACCAGAAAACATCTGGCATAATGTACTAGTACATCTAAAAAAAAATGGAATATCTTTAAAAAGTTACTTTATTTCAGTAATTTAGTTCAAAATGTGAAACTCATATATTATATAGATGTATTACGCACAGAGAGATCTAAGTGTTTATTCACAGCCAATGAAAACCCCCCAAAAATCAGTGTCTCAGAAAATTTAAATACTATAAAAGATCAATTGGTACTTTTGGCAGTGTGGACAATGTGCCAAGTCCTGCTGGAAAATGAAAGCAGAAAGCAGAAAGTCTGTCCAAACCATCACTAGTTGTGGAAACTTCACACTAGACCTCAAGAAGCAGTTTGGACCGTGTGTCTCTTCACTTTTCCTCCTGGTCTCTGACTCTGGTCCCTTGATTTCCAAATAAAAAGCAAAATTTACTGATGGTCAGTGATGGTTTTGAGACATGTCATCTGCTGGTGTTGGTCCACTGTGTTCTATCAAGTCTAAAAATGGAAAGTCTTCCAGCACTTCATGCTTCCCTCTACTGACAACTTTTATGGAGATGCAGATTTCATTTTCCAGCAGGACTTTTTTTTTAGATGTTTTCACATTTAGACAAGATATACATTGAAGATTCTTAGGCTCAGTCCTTGTATAGTATCCTGTGTTTTTTTTTAAAGCATACGTTTTTATATGTCTAAATGTATGAGATACTCTCGTATTTACTCTCTTACGGCTACTATTGCTATTGGATGAAAATATTTCTTCCAAAAAAAAGATATAGGAGGAAAATCTCAGGGATTTTCTGCAAAAATGACACCTGTAACACGAGAAATCATTTTCCGCAACCTAAAGATCTTTTTTCCACTTTTTAAATTTAAATCCTTCTATCTCTCCCACCATGACACAAGTATGAAGAATTCCTGCACGGACATTTCACGTACAGAGTGTAACACGCAGGCGAGGGGAAGGAATCTGCTTCAAAACTCAAACGGATGCTTTATACCTTCCCCGAACGTCTACAAACTGTCACCGGCAATCAAATAAAAAAGCGGATCCTGAAGGGGCTGAATAAAAGTCAATTTGAACGCTAGAAGAGGGTGAAATGAGACAGCCTGCCTCCAGCACTACGACATCCAGCAGCTGTCACTGAATATTGAATTTGGGAAGTAGGCTAAGGAGGGGACTGAGGAATTGATTATGGCACCTTGCAGCTGTGGTAGGGACATGTTCTCTTCACAAGGACAAGATAGATAGATAGATAGATAGATAGATAGATAGATAGATAGATAGATAGATAGATAGATAGATAGATAGATAGATAGATAGATGGTCAGGTCTCATCCAGGACCATTCCTGAACCTGAACTTTACCTCAAGAGTAGAGTAAAATAAAAGCAAGAGGTTAAAGCATGCTGGTAAACAACAGGGAGGCTACATAGTTGTGTAACCAGCATGGCAGATACAACAAAAGATAGCGGCAAGAAGCAGGGCCTTCAAGAAGATTTCAGCATGAACAGCATGAAGCTGTTGCCTAATGACATTTAACCATCTACCAGTTTCTGAAGCAAATAGGAACATAGACTGTGTATAGCTGGACAGAGCATCATCTCTCAAAAGTGAAGCCACCACAGGTCGGGCGCCCCCCTGCTGTTCGGTTTCAGAAAGCTGTGTAACCCCACCCATCCCCATAGGTTTCAATGACAAAACAGACAACTTTCAATCACATTTTTTCCCCATATACTGTAATTCTACCTCCTTTATTTAAATGCAGCAGCTAGTGTAACCTCTGCTTATATTGTCAAATTTTATATCCCCACAGAATTCGTTTTTTAAAACGTTATTCAGCTCTATTCAAAAAAGGTGTGGTTATTGTAAAAGGGCTGGTTATGGGCGGGACCAATAACAGACCGGCACCTCCCCTCCGCCCCGCTCTGCAGTCTGTGACCGCGAGGCAGCCCTCAGGGGCGGGGTTATTCAAATGAGTAGGCTGTCTGTCCACAGTCTTTCTCCCTCCTCTGGTCTCTACTGCGCAGAATCGGGTGTCAGGATCGCCAACATGGCGGAAGATTTTGGCTTCATTTTCATTGAATGAATGGAAACGGAGACACGGCGTCCATCTTTTTTTTACAGTCTCTGAATAGGAAGGAGTATAGGAGCGTCATAAAAAAGTCATAGAAATGTTGAAGTCACTGAGCAGGATGAAATGCTTTATAAATGTAGTAGTTCTTAGTCCTTCAGAAATATTCTGTGGTAAACTATGCTTTAAACCAGAAAACTAAAATCTAGAATAATGTACTGAGGAGTGTACTAAGGTACTAAATTAGAATATCATTGAAAAGTTACTTCATTTCATTAATTCAGTTCAAAACGTGAAACTCATATTTTATATATATATATATGTTTTACACACAGAGCAATCTATTTTAAGTGTTTTAATGTTTTAATTTCTTTTATTGTTGTTGTTAATGGCTTACAGCCAATAAAAACCCAAAAATCAGTGTCTCAGAAAAGTCTCCACATATTATATACAGTAACACCAATTGGTACTTTTTGGCAGCGTGGGCAGTGTGCCAATTCCTGCTGGAAAATGAAAACAGTATAGAAAAGGGAGAATAGGCTCCACACATGGCGTACCAGTACCAAAGCTTCAAATACTGCCTCAAATTGATGCAATGTGGTGCCGGAAAGCAGACAAATACGTCCTTTGTGGCTTGAAAAAAAAAAAGACACAGGCATGGAGTTCTCAGTCATGCATAGCGTGGACTATCAAAGCCTGAACCACCACAACATTCCTCCCCAACCACAATATCAATCAGGGCCACAACGGTGACACTGTAAGTATATACGATAAGTTGTAATCCATCAAAAAGCTGTCAGGAGGTGTAATACTTAAGCTATTTTTTAAAATGTTTTTCCTCAGTGGGAAAACGTCTCTTCTGGTTTCGAGAACAAGCGCTGGAAATGTTTGCACACAGCCTGGAATTTCAAGGACTAACCATGGTGCTCCGGATCGACAGATCGAGACAAAAAACAGACAGAAAACGGACACGAGCACTGACCTCAGCGAACGTCTCGACCTCAACCCCGGCAGAGCAGAGCAAAGTGCTCATTACCCCGGCACACAAACCCACAGCGCTCTCCAGGCCATCATCCTTCATCGGACGCACTGCAGCCGGCCACGCCTCGCGCTCGCCGTGCTCAGCAGCGGCCGGGGCCTGCAGAGCGGCCGGCAATTTGGGCGAAATATGCAATTTCGCATTAGGCTCTGAGTTATGGGCTGGCCAGACACGCAGCCCTCTGTCTCGATTAGTGCCAGTGACGTCCGCAATGAGGACAAATCACCTGGCCTGCGCAGACAGTGCGCTCGCTACCATCTCTGGAGAACCGGACAGATTCACTCCCAGACATCTGGTCCATTTACAAATTGGAAAACGCAATTTAAGGGGAAAAAGAAAGCAAGAGAGAGAGTAGCAGAGAGAGATGTGGAACTCTGCACAGCATCTAATGACACGTTCTGTACGACGTTCCATGTGATTTTCCAGGCACTGGATGCTAACACTACAGCAGCACTAAAAAAAAAAATAAAAAAAGTCAATGGAAAAATGAAACAATGTAACTTTATTCGTTCAAGTCATTTTAAATAATATCAGACACAACATAAAAGACATCTCCTAAAACCATACTATGGCAAAAAGTGATGGAATACAGAAAAGGAAAGAAAGGAAAGAATGATCAATGAAGGAAAAAGAATTGACCAATAAAAATGCTTCAAAATGAATGAAATGAAAAAAGAAAGCAAGAGAGATTCAGAGAGAGAGAGAGAGTAGCAGAGAGAGAGATGTGGAACTCATGCTAACACTACAGCAGCACTAAAAAAAAAAGTCAATGGAAAAATGAAACAATGTAACTTAATTCATTCAAGCCGGTCCAGTAAACGTAAAATATTATCAGACACAACATAAAGGACATCGGCCAGATCCACATTATGGCAAAAAGTGATAGAATACAGGAAAGGAAAGAAATGAAAGAATGATCAATGAAGGAAAAAGAATTGACTAATAAAAATGCTTCAAAATGAATGAAAAGTTGCTATTCTATAGATTGTAGATGTATGATTTTAGCTTCCATCTCTGGAGAACCAGACAGATTCACTCCCAGACATCTGGTCCATTTACAAATTGGAAAAAGGGGAAAAAGAAAGCAAGAGAGAGTGAGAGAGAGAGAACGAGAGAGAGAGATATGTGAAACTCTGCACAGCATCTAAGGACACGTTCTGTACGATGTTCCATGTGATTTTCCAGGCACTGGATAGGAAGTAGCTCATGCAAAAAAAAAACTTGTATCTCATGCTAACACTACAGCAGCACTAAAAAACTAATTAAAAAGTCAATGGAAAAATGAAACAATGTAACTTTATTCATTCAAGTTGGTCCGGTAAATATATTAATGCAATGTATCTGTAGTTTTCTGCTTAAATTACAAAAGAAAGAATTGATCAATAAAAACACTTCGAAATGAATGAATGTTTTTTGTAGTATTTTGTAGATTGTAGATTTGTATGATTTTTGCTTCCATCTCTGGAGAAGCGGACAGATTCACTCCCAGACATCTGGTCCATTTACAAATTGGAAAACGCAATTTGAGGAAAACAAGAAAGGAAGAGAGAAAGAGAGTGAGAGAGAGTGAGAGAGAGTGTGAGTGAGAGAGAGAGAGAGAGAGAGAGAGAGATGTGGAACTCTGCAAAGCCTCTAATGGCACATTTTGGCTGTGTTACATGTCATGAAGTTGCTGGATAGTAAGTAGTTTAGAAAAGTAGTTACAAATCAGTTTATGCAAAAACCTTGTATCTCATGCTAACACTACAGCAGAATGAAAAATAACAACCTTCCTAAATTGTAACGGAAGTCAATATAAAAATGTAACAAGGTACCATTATTCCAAGTCATTTTGGAGCATTTCTATTGGTCCGGTAACAGTGAAATAATATCGGATCCAACATAAAGAACATCTGCCTGATCCATATTATTGCAAAAAGTGAAAGTTCTAAATATATGACACTGCTGATTAGTTTGAAATATAAAGCAATAGGATACTACAGTGTATCTGCAATGTTTTCTGCTTAAATTATAAAGGAACGAATTGACCTATCAAAAATACTTGAAAAATGAATGAAATGTTTTTTGTAGTTTTTGTAGATTGTAGATTTATGCTATTTGCTTCCATCTCTGGAGAACCAGACAGATTCACTCCCAGACATCTGGTCCATTTACAAATTGGAAAACGCAATTTGAGGAAAACAAGAAAAGCAAGAGAACGGCAGGGAGAGAGAGAGAGAGAGAGAGAGAGAGAGAGAGAGAGAGATGGGGGAACTCTGCACAGATGCAACTGAATGAAGTTTCTGCAAAAATTAAACCAGATTCCCTCCGCAGCCTCTAATTAATATTGTTTACCAGCAGAGAAAGCTGTGGGTTGTTTAATACTAGGCTAGTTTATTGTTTTTTTTTTCTTCTTTTTCTTATTCTTCTTATTCTTCGTCGTCTTCTTCCGCATTAATTTCTTTTTGATTGAAAGTGGTTCTTTTATTTAAATTACTTTCTCCCTATGAATATTTTCCACGGCTGAAAAAGAAAAACAACATGAATTCCACATCACGTTACGTTTCACGTTATACAGGCCGTACCGTTCTCCTCTGGATAAGATGAAAAGATGAAATCGGATGAAGGGAACAGTAGAGGAGTAGAAGCTCGTTGGCCATGCTTTCCTGATCTCCCCTCCGGTCGTCTTCCTAAAAGGATTGAGTCTCTCGGGAGGATTACGTCTCTCTCCATAATGACTGTATGTAATAATTAATGGGATTAGGAGATTACACAGTGGCTGTTCCAATCTGCGCCCGAGGCCAGACCGCGCCGCGCCACCCTCAGTGTTATCTGATGGCATGAGCTTGTCTCCACACGCTGCCATTGTTTTATCAGGGCCTTATGGAAAGCAGCCTGGCACAAACAGGATGGCGTATGCTGAAACGCAGGGAAAAGGTTGGGAACTGGGAAACGGGTGGCGTGGAAATCATTATTTTCCCATCACTTCGGTCTGCGGTCGCCTGACCTGTCAGCGCACACCAAGGCATGCCGTACACTGACACTGACAACCGCCAGCAATTAGCTTTCTTCACGGCAGCACCGACCGTGCCAGAGCAAATACCAGTATCTGACAAGATTCTGGAACGTTCTGGTAAACAAAGTAAAAATAAAAATTACGCAGTTCATGATGCTGAATCTCAGGATCTTCAGCTGCCGATCTGAAGCTTGTCGAGCTTCCTTGAACAAACCCCAGTAATCGATCAGACCAGACTCAACAATCCCGTCAATCTGTCAATGTGTGATTGTGTTCCCAAGGCAACAAGATCATCAATCGAGCAGATTGAGCTGGCTTGACTTGGCTGTCAATGGAAGCTTGGAAGATGCGTTTTTTATGAAATCAATTAGCACACTGATTCGTATGAGACGTCCAAGAGTCTATATATAGTTCTTACATACAGCTCTGAAAAAAATAAAATAAATAAAAGAGACCACTTCAGTTTCTGAATCAGTTTCTCTGATTTTGCTGTTTAGAGTTTTATGTTGGAGTAAAATGAACATTCTTGTTTTATTCTATAAACTACTTCTATAAAAAACATTTATCCCATATTTCAAATCAAATAAAAAATATTTATCAGCGTTTATTTGCAGAAAGTGATAAATGGATGAAATAACAAAAAAAAAAAAGATGCATAGCTTTCGGACCTCAAATAATGCAAAAAAAGAAAAGAAAAACAAGTTCATACTAATATTCAGTTTTCAGAGGTCAGAAATCAATATTTGGTGGAATAACCCTGGTTTTAAATCATAAAACAGTGTTTAATGCATCTTGGCTTGTTCTCCTCCACCAGTCTTACACACTGCTTTCCAGGTGCAGAAATTGAAGCAGTTCAGCTTGGTTTGATGGCTTGTGATCATCCGTCTTCCTCTTGATTATATTCCAGAGGTTTTTCAGTTTGGTAAAAAATGATTGAAACTCATCAACTCTTCATTATATGGACCAAAGTATTGAGAAATCTGCTCATTGTTCATTGTTCCTTCTGAAATCAAAGGTGTTAAAAAGTTGTTCCTGCTTTTGTTGGAGTAACTTTGGACATTGGAGTCCACACAGCTGTGCAGGGAAGACTTTCTAGTAAGTTCTGGAGCATCGCTGTTAGGATTTGATTGTATTTACTGATAGTGGTGCAACTTGGAGTAGCCTGGGTGTCCACAGACATTTAGTGTATCGAGTGGCTCGATGAGATCAGACAGATCTACGGCTTTATGTTTAATCATGAAAAAACTTGTATTTCAGGCAGCTTTCCAACTTTCAAAAGAAATGAATAAAAAAAAATAATAATTAATTCCAAGATATATTTGTTGCACTTTTATTGGTCGATTCATTATGAAATTGGGATACAATGGAAAGAACAAATTTCAGATTCACATAATTAGAAATTTGGCAAAAAGGCAAAAAAGGCAAAACTATAGATACAAGTTTTCTGCATGAAAAAGACAATTTGTAAACTAAAATACAGTATATGAAATTGCAATGGATCTGTGATTTCCTGCTTATTGAAAAAAAAACTGGAATACATTTACTTCTACTCAAGTAAATCATAAAGAAAAGAATGAACCAATAGAAATGCTCCAAAATGAAATGCAATTAAATAAAATATATTTTTGTTACGCTGTAAAGTTGCCTTTTTTTTGTAGATACAGACAAACAGTAAAGCATTGCCTACAAGTGCCACAATTTGAATGCCACACTACATGCCACAGAATATATATAGGCATAGCGTGAGCTATGAGTTTAAACAACATTAATCCTCCCGTGTCCACAGAGAACCTAGCGAAGGTGTTTTGAATGAGCAGGTCGTAGTTGTTTACTGTGACAGGACTTAGGCCTACTAATCCAACCATTACTATCTTAATCCTATCAAAACTTTCAAGAAATTACATTTTAAAAAATCTATTTTCCATCATCTTCTAGCAAAATCCTTAAAGTCTTCCTTACTTACGATTCCCTTCTCTTCCCTTCCCTTCCCTGCACGAAATGCAGATTAGAAACTGAGCTGGTTTCAACTCGAAGTGACCCAGAAAA
The DNA here is from genome assembly GCF_023375975.1 of Astyanax mexicanus. Taxonomy (NCBI): domain Eukaryota; kingdom Metazoa; phylum Chordata; class Actinopteri; order Characiformes; family Acestrorhamphidae; genus Astyanax; species Astyanax mexicanus. Next base: position 24,459,987 of record NC_064427.1, on the reverse strand, counting down.
GTTAGCGATCATTAAAAAGCAACAGATAAAAGAAAGCTCCAACTCCAAAATAAGCTGGACATTGTGGCTAAATGGAGCTATGAAGAAGCTCTTGCATCAGCTTCGGGCCTACGTGCAACAAAGGACCTCCTTTATCCTGCACAGTTCACATTAACAGAGCTTGACACGCTACACTCTTCTTCTGTTGTTCTGCTTTTCTTACCGAAAAAAAGAAAATCACTGAAACTATGATGAAAAAAAAAAAACGAGAAAAAAGGCGAGAAGCGTTTGAAGCTAGTAATGCTGCCGTATACGCTAGCATGCTAATAGGAAAAGAAAAGCCTTGCATGAAAGAAGAACGCACAGTAGCTGGACATCCCCTAAATGATGGAGCCATGATGGGATTATGTCCCTCAAGCAGCGCGATTCTACTGTTTCTTTTATTTCTGTCATAACGCAGAGTCCTCGGATAACGCAAACCCTGCTATTCTAATTTAGGGGGGGGCAGGAGGAGAGAAGGTCATATCAAAGGAAGCCATGCTGCTTAGAAAACAGGCATGGAATGTGACAACGCTAATTACTGCGTGCAAAACCCCGCAAAACACAGAATTCCTCCTGATAATGGGACACTTTGTCCTTTCCAACAACTCCCACTCCGACTCCCAGAATAAAAATAACTCTCACGCTCCTTTCACATATTAATGATATGGATATTTTGCCTCCCAGTGAGAAAACGTCCTGAAAGGACTGTCAGGACCCAACTGTGAGAAGAAGAAGAAGAAAAAAAAAACACTCACAGATGCAAAAGTGTATTAAAGTGGTTTGAGTCCCACTATACAATAAGTGTCTCTAATAACTATGTAGTTACATGGTAACAATACATGTAATAACAGTCTAACTACTGGTGAAATACGCACTGTTACAGATTTATTTTTTAGTTAAAAAAAAAAAGGAAGCAGTGTTAAAGTTGTTGGCATATCTCTTTTTTTTAGGGTCTATAGTTTAAATTCTTTGACATTTGTTTTTTTGCTAGTAAAGTCTAATTTCTTTATATACTGTCTATATATTTTTTTTTATTTTGTGGGACAAAGTACACCCAATAGTAATCAAAGCCTAAATGTTTCTGATTATACAGTATGCACTCCTAACAGTACAGTTCTTTCTCTCAAACTATCACTCATACAAACCGATAACAACAAAAAAAACAGTAAAAACTATAAATATTTCATTTTAATTTTAAAGCTTACTTGCTTGCTTACTTTAAATAACCAGGATTTGATGTTGTGTTGTGCCCACCATGTGTGTTTTATATATATATATATATATATATATATATATATATATATATATATATATATATATATATATATTTTTTTTTTTTTTTTTTCAGGACAGCATATTATAAATAATGTGCATACATATTACATAGAAAACATACATAGAAGTGATGCACACTGTGTGTATTATGTGTCGATTTCTACACCAAATCTACACCAAAAAAGCGACAAAAAAGTAAAGCAGTATTTTTTTTTTTTTCTAAACTAGTCCTCGGACCCCTTAAAATAGTGTGATTTAGTGTAATTTGGATTTTGTTCCTTTAATTTTCCTACTGTCCCTATGCAGATAGCACTTTTTTTCTGCCTGAGGTCTTTGCATTGTGACTAGTTTTATTCATACTGTAGATCCATTTTCTTGTGTTTGTGTGTGGATGGTATAGTATGAACATAAAAAAAAAAAATAATAAAATCATGCAGAAATAGGAGAGTTATGCATATTTCATGTAAGAGGAAGGTTGCTGTATATTTATATCCCCCTTCCTCGCTCTCCCACACTTACATTAATAGCTCCTAACGCTAGAAGTTGCCTGTTTCCCCTGCCAGATTATCATTCATAAAGAATGTATGGCCGGTATACGGAATATGAAAAACGTGAAGCGAAAAAAGGACGATTCCTAAAGGCTTATACTGCATTTTACTGGAGATTAAACTGAGCCTTTGAAAGCGGGATGGCATAATAAGCAGCAGGCAGTGGGACCAGGTTTATTTAACATATGCGAGAAAAGCCAATCGTTTTCTCATTGAGAGTTTAACTTTTGAATTCTGTCAGCTAGTCATTCGAGGACATCGTCCCTATGAATTATGTAAGCCTGTGAGACGGCTCGCGAGGCGAAGTTCAATTATGTGGGAGACGTGATCAATTTTGCTGTGGAATAATGCTGGCTTTCGCGTTATTGGTTTAGCCGAGTGTAGGAGACGATTCAGACTTTGCACAATGCTCTTATTGGTCGTATTGAGGTGGCAACACGAGTCACTGATTGTAGGAATTACAAGTAAGATCTGCTTGACTATGACTTAGATTATGATCAAACAAATGATTGTGGACTAGGGGTGGGCGATATGGCCCTAAAATAATATCACGATATTTCATTGGTATTTTCGCGATAACGATACTCTTGCCGATATGACAAAACACTTTTTAAAAAATTATTTAAAAAATACACTATACACTGCAAGAAAAAAAAAAATATTATTACATAGTGATATATTAGTGATATATTAAAAAATACAATAATTTTTATCAGATTTGTAACAGAAGTCAATGAATCCAGAATGTCATGATATTAATAATACACTCCAAATATCTCCATATAACCAGAATTAAAGTAAAATAAATGATACTGGACAGATATAATCTGTCTCTAGTAGATATATAATGGGAAATGGGATGGGTGATGTGGCACGATATTTTAGGGTATAACATCGTTCACGATATTCAAAAATTTGTTTAGTGGCTTTAGTGGCTTTGCTTGATTCTGACATCTCAAACTAAAAAAAATAAAAAACCTGAGATAGAATTAAAAAAATCAATAAGTAACATTACTGTTGTATTTATTCGTACATTTTATTGTATATTTGACATATTTATGACGTTTTATTTATGGAGAAGTATCACAAACAGAAGATTCCTCAAATCATGTTACGGGGGTTTACTTGAAGAACCCCTTAAAGGTCCCTAAGGAATGTATATTTTATTTTTAACAGTGTAGAATGCAAACCATTGTATCTAGTAACTGTGTAGTTACACCTTAAAAATTCATTATATATGTAATAATAACAGTGTAACTACTGGTGAAGTATGCATTGTTACATATTGATAACAGTTGTAGAGGTTATGTAATTACACGTGTGCATAAAGGTCAGTAAGACATAGCTGAATATTTTGTATATCTTTTTATCTTTTTAAAAAAATAGAATTATGATTTTTTAGTATTAAAAATAATCACAGCCCTAATTACATAGCAGACAAGGAGCTGACAGACGTGATTTATATACTAATTTATATAACTGATAACACACAAACATTATTACAAGTGACTATTCACACACACACACACACACACACACACACACACACACACAAAATGACACTTTTACACACAAGTCAAAACTGACCTTGACATCTTCAGTGCAATTACTTAACATGTAACTGCAATAAGTCTGTAACAATGCGAAGTTCACCAGTTATTACATGTTATTACAGTTATTACAGTTATTACACTGTTATTACAGTTATTACAGTTATTACAGTTATTACACTGTTATTACAGTTATTACAGTTATTACACTGTTATTACAGTTAATACAGTTATTACAGTTATTACACTGTTATTACATGGATTCTCACTGGGAGAAAACGTCCTTCGTTCATTGACACGTGCAATTACTTTACATATAACCGTAATAAATCTGTAATCTGTAATAAACTTGTATTATAATAAAATGTATTATAATTTTACTGTAAGCATATTTAAAATTTAGAGTTACGTAAATAGAGTAGTATTATTATAATTTTACTGTAAGCATATTTAAAATAGTTCCATTTGAGTACAGTTAAGCGCAATTTAAGTAAGAATTTTGTAATTATAGAATTTCCATACTATAATCAAAGTATAGTAAGTACAAAAAAGTTGTTCCATTTTAGCACTCTTTAACCCTTGTGTGGTGTTCATATTTTTGTTACTCGTTTACTTTGTTACTTGTATTTAATTCAGCAAAATTAAGCAATTTTACGTTAAAATGCTTTACACATGCTTGCTTCACCTAAATTGCGAGCAATATAAACAGCTTACATGGTTAATATTTGCCCTTTACCTTTCTTATGTTACATTTCTTTTAAAAAGTGCTACTCTTTTTTTATTAGTTTTTTTAATAAAATGTAAAAGAAAATGAATTAAACTCAAGATATGAGTAGAAAATTTGTTTAGTTTCAAATTTACAAATGAAGCAATGTTTATTAGCCCTTGGCCAAACATACTGTATGTCATATAAATGTGTGTGTGTGTGTGTGTGTGTGGGAGGGGGGGGGTGTACAGTGTGTGTTTATCGAAAATGTGTTTTGATATATGTTTTTCACAAAAAATGAGCCAATTCCAATGAGTTTGAGTCAGAAAAAAAATATATATATATATATATTTTTGTATCATTTGATGAAAAATTAAAATGGGTCTCACAGACCCGAGCACCACACAAGGGTTAAATATACTGATTATATAATGTGGTCACAAGAACACTTTAGTGCACTACAGCATAATAATGCTTGGTATACTTTAATCTACTTTTTTTCACTAGGGAAGGTCTGTGCAATAAAATGCAAATGCAATATTTATTTAATACAAACATGTAATCCATTTTACAGATACTCTACAGACATGGTGGCTCCTCTTCTTCATGCACTGCTCTGAATTCTGAGTTGGGAAGAATTGCTATTGTCCTTATTGTTGGCAGCATAAGAGAAAACGCTCTGACCGCAATCCTCTCGTCTCTGAAAGCACACGTCTGCCAAAAAGCTAACCGGAAACTAAACATTCCAAATAATCAAAAGATCGATTTGGATGAGCATTAGGCATACTAATTAATCGTGTAATTGGGTTAGAGATAAAAGATACTCAACTTATGTTATGGACTTCCATTTTTCTTTGTAGAATAAATAAATAAATAGGATTATTAACTGATATAAACTGAACTGAACAGGAAGTAAAACCCTAGTGAAAATAAAAAAATAGATTAAAGTATACTAAGCATTATTAAACTATAGTGCACTAAAGTGTGTTCTTGTATTCACATTATTAATCAGTATATTTTTTACATAGAAATAAAACAGAACAACTTTTTTTTGTACTTATTATACTTTAATTATAGTATTAAAATAGTATAAAAAAGTCTTGTGTAAGTATTGTGTTAAAAGTGTGAAATTTAAAATATTTGTGTGTAACTCAAAAAATTTAAATATGCTTACAGTAAAATTATAATACATTTAATGAGTATTACAACTGTATTACTGTTATAATGAACGGGTATATTAGGAATGTACTAAGAATTGATGATGATAAATATATGTGATCTATTTGCATAACAAAGTACAAATCTGCTTCTTGTTCCTGTTCTTGCACACTTCTAGCATGCCTCATTGGATATAAAATATATATTTTAATATAATGTACTACAATTTTTAGCATGTTACAAATATACTTTGCTTAAAATGTTATAAATGTAGTAATTTAATTGCACTTTCTAAAAAGTGATACATGATACATTGCACTTTAAGTGAACACACTTTGCTGAAAAATGTACAAAAGTATATTTGGAAATACATATTTTAGAAGTATGCTGAATCGCATTCAACTAAAAGTGTACTTTATAGTAGTCTATTTTTTAAAATACACTACATTGTACTTTTTAAAAGTATGATTAAAATTTACTTACAAACATTTGATGAAAGCATAATATTAATGTACTTTTAATATATTTTATATAGATTTTATGTATATTTTATATATATTTTATATATATTTTATATCACAATATGTTTTAAGTACAATAAAGTATATATATTTTTCACAAGGGATGGCCAAAACACAAACTGAGACAGGCTGTCTGTGTATCTCCAGCCTTCTTAATGGCTGCAAAGTATGAAGCGTCCACTAAAGCCTCTCTAAACACAAACAGATGAGATCCAGAGTTAGCCGGTGGTGAAAAGAGCTCTCGGAGAAACACTTTGCTTGCTTTAGACTTCCTGTTTTTTACACGTCGCGTAACCAATTAGCTCCAAAGGCTCAGCCGGTGCCGCTTAAAGTCTTATATAAGTCGCACCTAGCAACTAAAACCTTTATAAGTCCGAGAAACTCACGCAAGGCTATTTCAGACCTTGTCATTTAGTCTTAAGAAGCTAAAACCCCTCTTTAGATTTCCACTTTGGAGCTTGTAAAAGTGTTTAATCTCAAGCCTCTGACGCATCGGTCCAATTTACTAAACCCAAATTTGTCTGTTTATCAGCCTCAGGGCCCTGTTTTCTAAAGGAACTGCAACAATTAGGCTTTTTTGGTGTAGATAGAAATGTAGAAATAATACAAATAGTACATACAAGAGAACAATATAAATTGCACTGTTTTTCCCTGCATTAAATATTGAAATATTGCTACAGTACATCTTTGCATGAAAGCTTTAATATATAGGTTCCACACAAATTGATTCAAACAGTATAATCTATGTAGATACAGGGCTTGGACAATGAAACTGAAACACCTGGTTTTAGACCACAATAATTTATTTTCCCGACGGACAGTTCTGGTGGAAACAGGAGAGTTGAGGTGCACATTGAATTCTGCCGTGATTTGGGCAGCCGTGGTTTTATGTTTTTTGGATACAATCCGGGTTAGCACCCGAACATCCCTTTCAGACAGCTTCCTCTTACAGCGTCCACAGTTAAACCTGTTGGATGTGGTTCGTCCTTCTTGGTGGTATGCTGACATTACCCTGGATACCGTGTCTCTTGATACATCACAAAGTCTTGCTGTCTTGGTCACAGATGCGGCAGCAAGACGTGCACCGACAATTTGTCCTCTTTTGAACTCTGGTATGTCACCCATAATGTTGTGTGCATTGCAATATTTTGAGCAAAACTGTGCTCTTACCCTGCTAATTGAACCTTCACATTCTGCTCTTATTGGTGCAATAATGTGCAATTAATGAAGATTGAACACCAGGCTGCTCCAATTTAGCCATGAAACCTCCCACACTAAAATGACAGGTGTTTCAGTTTTATTGTCCAACCCCTGTACAGTATAGTATAGCTGGATGAGATATATTGATGCCTGGATGGCAATATTGTACTGTGTATAGCAGGGTAATGGCATTTTTATGTATCACTTATCTCAAGAGTTCATCTGTTCCAATACTTTTGCTTACAGTAAAAATGAGTTTGTTCAGACAGAAGTTGCTATATGTTAAACTGTGTATCAAAGGCTTATCTGGTCTTACAATATTACAAAAACAGAAAAGGTAAATCAACTTCCCCTTTAGCTGTAATAACTTGATGTTCTAAGTTATGCTAACTTAAGTTTTCATTACCCATTACTTAACTTTTTTAAGGCAACCGGTTTCCTCAAATTTTTTAAGTAAATTCAACTTATCCGGGCTTACAGTGTAGTGTAAGTTATTGTTTGTATTGTGTATATTGTGCATATTGTAAAGTTATCTGTATATTCTATTTTATTTGGTCTCACTGTAAGTAACTTTTGGGCCAGTTTTAAAACAGGCCTGTGTTAAAAGTTTGCAGCACAGTGAGGGTCCAACAGAACTATTGGTACATTCAACAGTGAGGCGGGAAAAAAAAATCTTTGAATCTCAGTAGCAAAACTCACACTGTTAAAAAAATCTGGTGTAAGAACTGCTGTGAGTAACGGAATAAAACACCTTTATCTCGGAGACACGAGGAAAGTTGAAAAGCTCCATCACGGGTTCGCTTCAGCACCGCGCCTTTGAAGCGTTCTACATTTTTAATCACAGTAGTTGTATTGAGGACTGCAGCGTTTCCCCATTGTGCTCTACAGTAGTTTTTTTTTTCTTTTTCCATCGGCAGGTTGATTCGTGGCATCAGCCATCGTCATTTGCTGACAGCGAAACTAACGGCCGTTGCCATTTATCGCTGTATTGTGAAAGAGTTTGAAGCAGCGAAGGCGTTATCTAATGACAAGCGATTCTTTTCCATTTATACTGTAAAGCTATTTTAGAACTGAAGCTTCAGGAAGGCGGTATATTCGAAGACACAACTAAACAAAGACTCTATTTCAGGCCGTGTGCTGCTTAATTATGTTTGTAATCAACTTCAACGGCATGAATATTCATTAAGCATGACACTGTAGTCTTTGTCAGACGTCTCTTGGGTCACTAATTGAATTGCTTGTGTGCATTAGCTGCTGTCTCCAGGAGACTGTGGTGCCTGGAATGTACATGAATGCATGAATGTACAGCAGCGAGGGTGGAGGAGGTGGGGATAGGGAAATTGCACTGGGTTGTGCTGGAATGGAACTTACTGCAGGAAATGAGCAGTTTCTTGTCATACTTCCAGGAATGGCTCACCTTATAGAAGCAGTAATAGAGCTTCAAAAGTTATTGATGACAAGGTTGTAGTTGGAGTGTTGTTTATCCTCCTGGTGTTGGGGTACAGGTTGGATAAAGACTATACTAACTGCCAGTGGAGGTATTGTGTAATATGGGATTAGACCTCTGACTTTCTGACCTCTGTCTCCTTCTTTGTGATGCATTGATCTACAGGGGTTGGACAATGAAACTGAAACACCTGCCATTTTAGTGTGGGAGGTTTCATGGCTAAATTGGAGCAGCCTGGTGGCCAATCTTCATTAATTGCACATTATTGCACCAATAAGAGCAGATTGTGAAGGTTCAATTAGCAGGGTAAGAGCACAGTTTTGCTCAAAATATTGCAATGCACACAACATTATGGGTGACATACCAAAGTTCAAAAGAGGACAAATTGTTGGTGCACGTCTTGCTGGCGCATCTGTGACTAAGACAGCAAGTCTTTGTGATGTATCAAGAGCCACGGTATCCAGGGTAATGTCAGCATACCACCAAGAAGAAGGACGAACCACATCCAACAGGATTAACTGTGGACGCTGTAAGAGGAAGCTGTCTAAAAGGGATGTATCCAAAAATCATAAATGTATAGATAGGGATATTTTCAAAACTGGAAAAATAACTAGATATGACTAAACATGTTTAGATAGGGTCTTGAATTACTATTTTTTATCCCTTAACCTTAAGAATGGTTTCTTCTAGGAACCTCCAAAGTACCCTAAGAGGGTCCTCCATAGTTTAATTGAAGAAGAACTGAACTGAAGAACTGAAGAACCTTGAAACAATCCCCAAGGACCCTGTCCTTTCAACAGTGTAGCAGATATCCATTACACAAGTAACGCTATATGCAACGCCTGACCTTCGCTGGTCAGATCAGCTGAACTTTCATACTCATGCATAAATTGATGACTTTAATGACATTCATTAATCAAAATCACTTAGCTCCAAACATTAGGAGGGATGGAGGACGATCAATAGAGGCCTCGTTATGACCAAATGCTCCACAAGAGAACACAAGATGGCCTTTCAGCTCCTCTTCAAAGCACAGCGCTCATCACGACCATCATTGGTCCAAGGAAACATGTCTATTACTCAAGTCCTGAAACCACACTGACAAAAGCCAGGCTATCAATTGATCTGATTAAAAAGCACACGCTCATAAAATACTGTACATTACATCAACACAATCAAACCATGCTTTCATGAGCTGGAATGAAACGTTAAAGTTAAAATATTAAAGTAATACTTGTTTATTTTACTTGTGTCTTCTCAAATCCAAAGATAAAAACAGCGAGAGATATTAAAAAAAGAGATAAAATGAGGTTATTGGTCACTTTCATGCCATCTGTCCTTAAAACAGCTCAACTTACATATCCATTCTGCTGCTTTCACATGGCAACATCTCAACATCAATTTCCCCATTCTTCCTCCCAACTACCTCCACCGGTTGCCCATGATGTAGGTTCCACTCCTGCCTTTGTACAGGAGGATCTATGGAAGACCCGATGTTTCGAGACCTGGAGGCTATGTCCTAAAATAGAGCCTTCACCAAAGACTTTAAAGAGCCTTAAATCAAAGCTCTGGAAAAAAAATAAAATAAGGGACCACTTCAGTTTCTAAATTAGTTTTTCTGATTTTGCTATTTATAGGTATATGTTTGAGTATAATGAAAACAACATTTCTCCCAAATTCCAAATGAAAATATTGTCATTTAGAGCATTTATTTGCAGAAAATGAGAAATGGCTGAAATAACAAAAAACATGCAGAGCTTTCAGACCTCAAGTAATGCTAAGAAAACAAGTTTATATTCATAAAGTTTCAAGAGTTCAGAAATCAATATTTAGCGGAATAGCCAGAAACCTGGAATAACATGTTCTCCTCCACCAGTCTTACACGCTGCTTTTGGATAACTTTATGCCTTTACTCCTGGTGCAAAAATCCAAGCAGTTCAGCTTGTTTTGTTTGATGGCTTGTGATCATCCAACTTCCTCTTGATTATATTCCAGACGTTTTCAATTTGTTAAAATCAAAGAGACTTATAATACTTAAATAATATTTTATTGTTTTTCCAGATCTGTAATTGTTATATTTTATTTAAACTGTTAAAATCAAATTGGGATTTTAGATAAGGCCTCAATCTACTATATCTTTATCCAAACCCTGAGGACCTGAAGTAAACTTTAGCTCTTTGCAAAGGCTCTCATCCTTAAGAATGGTTTCTTCTAAGAACCTTCACTTAAGCACCCTTTCTTAAAGCACCCTAAAAGGTTCCTCCATAGGTTCTTTGAGGAAGAACTGAAGAACCTCAAAACGTTCCACAAGGTCTTTATGCTTTCAACAGTGTAGCAGTTATCCAATCCAAGGGCCTGCGGGCCTTAAGACTTAGGCCTTAACATAATTGTAATATTTTATTTAAACTATTAAAATCTAATTGGGATTCTAGTTTTTCATCTAGCCTCAGGAATCTTAGTGGTAGAACTACTTATCTAACTTATCTAACGGAATCCTTAACTAAGTGGACCATTTACCATGCTGTTATTTATTTCTTTTCTAATTCAAAAAAAGGATGAGTATGACCAGATACGCAGAAGATACCAGAGAAGGTCTATGTTTCCTGGCTCTGCTGTCTTGTCTAGTCTGTTCTAGCAGAGCTCGCTGGAGGCAAAGTCAGCACCCTGTCTGCACTCTGTTTTAACTTACACATTGTGTCCAGTCACCTCAAACAGGATAAGACAGCCTATTTTTATCTGTCAAATTGATGTGCCCTGCTATGAGCCTGATGATTCCTGCATAGATTCTTAATAAACCTTAAATATATAGTACATAGAGAGCTGTAGCATCACCAGTTGTGTAATGAATGGCTTACAGTTCATTCTACAATCACCAGGCCACAGTGCTCAATAAATAAAAGAACATAATTGATCAGAACAGCAGATAGCGAGAGGTAAATGACCAACAAACCAGCAGTAGGTCTCTCATAACATAATATAATGGTGGACCACTGGTAGAGACCCTTTTTCACCCTCTAACCCATCACCAAGAGAGTGGAACCCAACAATCAATTCAAACAAACTAATAAAACGCATGAACACACAGACACACAAACATAAAACCCCCTAAGAACGACAAACAAAGAAGGAGGACTGCTGCAAAGCATGATGGGAGATCCCCTGAGAGCTCCTTTGCCTTGCTCTAAACTCAGTCCATGTTACACTAAAAAAAAAAAAAAAAATGAGTAAAATTTACTTTAAAAAAGTTTTGCAACTTTCTGCATTTGCTTTTTTTTAAGTAAATTTAATTTCATATACAATTAAGTAACTTAAACTCGGTTTGAAGACTTGTTACAAATGTTACATAGAGTAAATAAGTGAATTGAACTTCAGTCAATCCTTTCTTTTAGTAAACTTTACTTCATTTATTTTAAGTAAAGTTTACTAAAAGAAAGGATTTATTCAGCAAATTCTTCAAATCCTCTCTTTGGACAGATACAGAAACGCTGAATTATGTCTGAGCATGTATTTGTCAAAGGTATATACAGTAAATCCTGCTCTTTGATTGGCAGAAGCATCTCCACAGCCTGCTGGTTCATGGGTTCAAACCTGCCAAGAGCGGTGGCCTCGCCGTAGCTGCACCCTGGGGATTCCTGCGAGGGCATGATGAGATCTTAGATCACTTACACATCAGCTAAGTCAAGCATGCATCCTCTAGCTCATCTTTCAGCGAGCTCTGCAGATTTCTCCTCCATGCTGGGTGAAAGATTGAGACTACGGGACAGAATGATTTATTTGCGCACATGATTAATTCATATCGTTTACTTGGAGTGGAAACACCAGGTTCGCTGAAATGCCTGTTGTTTGGGTGCTCGGCTTTGTTTTGACTGATTGATTTAATAAGTGTGAAAATGTTATCAACAACATCGGGGCGAAAATTACATTCGGATCCTTAATTAAAAATATTAAAAATGTGATTTGCTCTGACTGAACAATATTAAACATATTAAATGGGCCATATAATGCATTTGTTCAGTCGCTAAATATCTGTTCGTGTCTTGGCTGGGCAGAATTCAGGCATGTGCAGATGCAGATAGAAATATACTTTACTAACAAAAGTTTTAGGAAAAAGGGATGGTCGAACAGAAAATGGTCAATAATGGTAAACAGCAGTAACAAATAGACAGTCCAGAGGTCATACACGGCAGGGCAACATAAAAGGGTAGGCAAGAATTGAGTTCGGTGACCAAATCAAGGTTAAAAATGAGAGATAAAACCGTCAATACTCAGCAATGACTGTGAGCAAATGACTCCTTTTATAGGGCTAAACCATGTAGCTAGTACTCAGGTGATCAGCTCCCAGCAGTAGTTTATTCCCAAGTTTCACGGCAGCTACTGCAAATGCTCTGTCCTCAATCTGCTTCAGCTTCGATTTGGGGACCACCAAATAAAACTCACCAGGAGATTTTAGGGACCATGCAGGAACATAAGGCACAAGTAGTTCAGCTAGATAACTGGGAGATAAGCCATTAAGAAACTTATACTCTCAAAGCAGAATTTTTTATCTGTATTAGAGCCTTCAAGCACTCAAGTGGTAAAGACACTGGATTGTGAACTCAGATCCTCAAGCTTGGATATGGTAGCAGCTCACACTCTTATAGGCTTCTTTAGAAAGCAGAGTTCAGAGGTGATGAGCTGCTCTCCAGTATCAACAACACCATATTCTCTCAAGCTTAGTGTTGCATTTAACTGTGTTGCAGATTAATTTGTTGAAAGGCTCTTGGTAGTGAGCTAGGCTTATGTAAAATTAATGTTACGTATCAGTTTTGGAGTTTTGTAACTGTCCTGTTTTTTAGCTCAGTTTTTGTTTTCGATTTTTTTTGTTTTGTTCTTATTTGAAAAGACAAGTTATTAAGTGATATAGGTTCAGGGTTTGACACTTCTGGACATATTCTGAACTCTGAATTTATTTTCAATTATGCCAAAATAAATATAGTTTTCTAGGACTGGTTCTAGTGCACATTATGCGCCATTTTTTCTAGCGAATAACCACAAAAAACATCACCCAAAAGCAGATAAAAGGTTAATATATGGTATTCGCTTAAAAGAAGAGCTCATAAACCCTAGAACACTAACGCTGGGTGATTTTCAACCACACCATTTTTTCATTTGATTTTTTTCATTGTGTTGATGTTTATGGGAGTCTATCTATCTATCTATCTATCTATCTATCTATCTATCTATCTATCTATCTATCTATCTATCTATCTATCTATCTATCTATCTATCTATCTATCTATCTATCTATCTATCTTATGGGACTTTAGGGAGCTTCAGGGCGATGATCTTTGATGTCATTAATGTTATGGTTAATTCCCTTCTTCCATCTATGTTTTTTTAAGAGGAATGCTTACGGGTGATTTTTATCCGACGTTATTGATAGAGAGTACGATATTTTATGGGTGTTTTATGAGTAATTTAACTGATGTTAGTGTTTGTGTTTTTAAATCAGGAGCTCACATGTCCCAGGAATGGGTGGACCAAAGACCAAGATCCCAGCACTTACTTTTAAAGGATTACCTAATTTTTCAATATTTTTTCTGCTTTTTTATAGGGTCATCCATGGTACCATGTTTTTTTTTATTTTATGTGATGTATGTTGTAAAATTAAAGAAGGGTTCCAAAACTTGTCATACAGCGTATACCCAACGTTATTGATGGTGTTACTTATTTTTTAACATCAGTGTTCATCAGACATTTAATTCCCAACAGTCAAACAAAGCCTGTAGATATTCCTCTGGAAAAATATGACACAGGTCATGGGTTCAGATTGCAAGCATCTGCTTCTATCAACAACACCATAGTCTCTCAAACTTAGTTTTGCATTTCACTATAGTGGGCTAGGTTTATCAAGTCAATTCTGTTATGTAATAGTTTTGGTGTTTTGTGATTGTCCTGTTTTTTTTTTTTTAGCTTTTTTTGTTTCTATTTAAAAAGACAAGTTTTTGAGTGATATAGGTTCAGGGTTTGACACTTCTGGACATATTCTGAACTCAATTTTATTTTTTTAACCATGCCAAGATATTTGCAGTTTCCCAGGGCATGTTCTAGCGCAAATTATGAGCCCTTTTTTCAACGAATATCCACAAAAACGTCTCCCAAACGAGAGAAATGGTTGATATATGGCATTAGTTTGAAAGAAGAGCTAATTTAAAGAGTGTAATTAAGTTCCTGACATGTATTGTAATTCCCAACAGTCACGCAAACCCTGTAGATATTTCCCTGGATAAAATATGACACAGGTTATGGGTTGAGATTGCAAGCATCTGCTTCTTTCCAGCGATGAATTTCAGATTCTAGCAGGACGAACGGAAGGCTGTGGACTTTTATGGATGATTGGGGACCTTGGAGTTGTCATCGTAATAGCTGACGAAGGTGACTGTGCTTTGATGGGTCTGGAGGGGACGGCTTGACTTTGATGACTCGTCCCAATCTCCTCCCTACGCAAAATCAATAATGCCCTGTTAAAGTAATTGCCTCATTCAGATCATAAAACACCAGTGATGGAGTCGTTCATAATGACCACTCTCAGCGTCCCATCTATCTCAGTTGTTGGGTATATATATTTATATATATATGTGTGTGTGTAAAAGTATGTGTGTCTGAATACATATGAGCACTTGTTCAGGAAAGCAAACATAATTTCCTCCGGTACCTCTGTGTTATAGTGTAATAAGACTCTCCAGACGTTTCCATCTCAGCGGCGGTGTAACAGCGGTCTCCCGACGCTGCTCGGAGTTAAAGCAGCAATTGCTGCATGTCTAATGGGTTCTGACTACTCTTTCCACACCTGCTTAGCGGCAACTGCACTGCGAGGACGAGAGGAAGCCGAGGCTCCTTGTGAGCCAGACCTCTGCGCGAATGCACTGAAGTGATTCCGGCTAAATGGAAACGTACATACGAGACCTGGAGACACTGTAAAAATGGCTGTGAAATTTACAGCGCAACGCACAGGCCCGTCGCGGCCAGCGCCGGGCACCCGCGGTATAGTATATTTGCGAAATACTGTGTTTTACTGTTGTTGTTTTTTACAGTAAGGCTGCCGGGACACTGTACTTTTACAGCTTCTTTTACCATAAACCACACAGTAAAACATTGTTTATTGTACCGCAATACTCTGTCCTATTTTTAACAGCTTCAACATCTTTTTACAGTATAATATATACAGGATTGTACAGCAAGAGTATCAACGTTTAAAGTGAATATTCTCCAGGAATAATACATACGCCATATTTCACCAACTAAATGTTTATGCAAGATTTTTAAGCCATTTACACATCAGAAAAAATGCAAAAATAAAAAATAAAAAATCCAATTTAACTAAGGTTAATATCTTCTACATTGTATACTGTGAACTTTGAGTAACTCTTTCTATGAATGATATCGTTAAATTAATATTATATAGTATACAAGCTATGTTTATTATACATTATGAATTCATGCGACCATAATGCTTTATAAGCTGTGTTTATTTATAATATGTATGACATTCATAGAAAGCGTTACTCAAAGTTCACAGTATACAACGTAGAAAATACTTTCTATGAATGTCATACATATTACACTCTATAAACATATAACACATAACACATTTTAATGCATTTTTAAAGCTTTATAAAGATGGCTATTGATATCGTTAATTAAATATTATATAGTATACGAGCTATGTTTATCATACATTATGAATTCATGTGATTATAATGCTTTATAAGCTGTGTTTATATGTATAATGTTATATGTTAATCCCAAGAAGCTCAACAATAGAAAGCTGCTTTAACGATTACAGAATGATGTCAATACTTTTATCTACTCATCTGTTACATACAGGATTTCTGTGAAACATTACAGCAGCTTGTTATAATGTGGTATACATCCATTATAATATGTTATGATTATGTTTACAGAGGCTAATAGACATGAAATTGATATAAAGTGTTACTGAACTTTCCTACATCCTATTGCATTAACTGGTGTACTGCCTTCCCAGGTCTGGTGTCGAATTTTACCTCCCTGCCAGAATCTGCACATACTGACACGTGTCGGATTTCGGCCCAACACTGGTCCTTTTTCTTCTTCTATTGTTTAATATGTGATTCTAGCATTCCTCATTTTCCTGTAATTGGGCCAAAAGTCCAAACCATCTCTAAAAAAGTGGTTTCACACCTCAAACCTATCCAATTCTGCTTCAGCTGATCTCTTTTGGTCTGGATTGAGGTCTGCAGAGCATTTCACACCTGCTTCTTTGATTAAAAAAAAAAAAGTTTGAAAGGATCTGAAGATCTATAGTTCAATTTTTGTTTGTAATAGAAACACACAATGCACATATAATGACAGAAGGTAACCCAGTGGTAATGTGGTAATGATCGTGACCGGTGCTGTCTGCCTAGAATTATCAAACAGACAGACAAACAGAGAAGCGACTGATTGGTGTATTGTACTGCCTTTCCAGGTGTGCTGCCAAATTTTGCCTCCCTGACAGAATCTGTCTCCCTTAAAATGCACAAGTATCACACTGCAGAATAATGGTTGCTTTTAGAACAACAAGTTTTTAACACAACATCTTTTTCTTCTTCTATAGTTTACCAGGTGATTCCAAAAGTGGCTTCACACTGATCCAGCTGATCCAGACCAAGACGACCTTTGACCATGGTCTGAAGCACCTTTGCTACCTATTTTTTTGGTTCAGACTAAACTAAAAGATCAGAAGTGCCACAGTGTTTGTGGTCATGTGATCATGTTATCGTGACTGGCGGTGTCTGGCTAGAATTGTCCATGTGAACAGAAAATTGAAATAATTCAATGCAGGAGGCCTTGCACACATATCCCACAGATTAATGCAGTGTAAATTAGTTTTCATTGGATGAGGCAAAAGTCATGGGACATTTTTTCAAAAATTAATAAAAAAATTGCTTTGTACATAGAATAGTGTAAACAGTTAACATTACACTACATTAAACTTTAACTTGAAAATAATAGATACCAGATCATAAGGCTTTCCACGTTGTATGGTCCTATGCTTCGAGGCGGGGACTAATGCAACTCGTGTTAATAGCCTTTCTATTGCGCGTAGTGTAATTTTTGTAATTGCGCTGCTTTTTAATAATTCACAGCATGGACCCAACTTTGCCCTCATTATGGCTGAGGTGAAGGAGCCCCCATGGGGAGGAGAGATATGCTCTCCTAACATTAATTCTACATTATTTATACACTTGGCCGAGATCCTAATCATAATGAACGTCTCGTTTATTTTTCATCTCCAACCCGACGGCTCCCGCATCCGGCGGAAAAAATAAAAAAAGGAGGCAGTCCGGCCAACAAGGCCTGCCCATCACCTTCCTTTTGAAGGCCAGTAATTGCGGGTTAATGCTGCCGCAAACCTCATTAAGAATGAGTCGAGTCTGTGAGTGTTTGGTTTTCGAGTTTAGCGGCGCCGTCGTTAATTTGTGCGGAGTTTAAAGGTGTCACAAGGAACGGCGTGAAGCCCGGTCCCATTATTTTATTTCACCTATCTGTGATGAGCCAGTGAGCCGAGACCTGGGAGATTCCCAACAGGAGCGAATCTGAAATTATTTCGCTGCTGCTTTTTTTTTTTTTTTTTCCAGAAAAGGTGATAGCTCTAATCTCCTGCTAGAAGTGAAGTTTAGAGTTTTTTTTCTTTCAGCATGTCAGCGTTCAGCATTTGTGGTAATTAAATTATTTATCGCTTAATGCAGCTGTTCTGAATATACACTGGAAGGAAAAACGAATTCAGTGTAGCTTGTTTAGCAATAAGCGTAATATAAGCAATTAAAGTGGGTGGTAATGATCATGTCTGGCTACATCTGGCTGGAACTGTCCATGCACACGGACAAGTGACTCAAAAATTACATCTACTTTCGAAGCAATTAAGCCCCACATGCACATCTTGCAGGTCAGTGCAGTGTTCTTTAGCTTCTATTTGACAAGTCAAAAGTGTAGCGGCTCAGTGGTTTAATACCTGGTGCTAATTGAGATGTTGAAATATTTTTTTAATTGGGCGCCAGTTATTAAATTAATTTAATTAGATTAATCAATTAATTAATTAATTAATTAATTAATCAAATTAATTAATAACACAAGACATCTCAGGGTGTGGTTTCTACAGGTAACAGAAATTTTCATAACCAAGTTATCCAGAAAAACACACTGAAATGACAGGTTTTGTAAAATAAAAGTATTTATTAAATCACACAGATATGAGTAAATAATTTATTAAAAAGTCATAATGTAGCCATTATATATCAAATCATAGTGTAGAATAATAAATGAGAAATAAAAGAACAAACACGTTATAATGCTGATATGAAAGGAATAAAGATTAATATAACTATTAAGTGAGTATTTCTAAATAAGAGTCTAAGGCATTTTAAGTCTACGAAACCAATTCTTATTTCCAACCAAGCCACTCAAAATGAGTCATCTATACTAAAGACGCTCTATTAAAGACCCGACCAAACCATGACCAACAGACACCATCTGCCGAAAGATTAAACCCAGCTCTGCCTTACTCTGAGTTGTTGAAGTGAGCCTTGGTGACGTCCGCCTGGGTTGGTCGTCTGCTGCTTCACCCCGAAAAAGGATCACGTGAGCCTGTCTGCAGGGTGGGTGGACTTCCTGTGTCAGCACGGAGCCCCAATAGAACCCACAGGGAAATCCCTTCGCTCTCAGGTGGCTTGCTGGTGGCCTCCGGACCGCAGGTTTCTGGGTTGGATCTGGCGGATCTCCTTTTCAGCTGTACTTTAGCTAAACTTAGATGGAATAATGCTTGGCTTCGTAGATTGTAAAATAACCTTAGATATTTTAACTAGGATAGCTAATATTAATATACTTGAAGATTAAATGCACTAGTCTAAGAAAACTAACTTAAGATGACTAAACTAACGGTCTATCCTTTCTCCATCTCTGGCTCCCTAACCTCTCTCCTCTAACTGTTTTCCTCAACTCATCTTCTCCAACTCCTTCTCTTCAACTCCAAACTGAACTGGCAACTCTAACTGGAAACTGAACTGTGTCTGCCCAGTTTAACTATTAGACTCTGTGGCCTGTTTGGCCCCTGAGCTATGATTGGCCCTGTGGCCCAAATGTCTGTGTTTTGATTGGTCTAGGAGCAATTTCAAACTTTGGCAGGGAAGATCTTATGCACAAAGGGCCATAAAACCCCCCCCTCACATGGTCAACATGCTTCAGCTAGTGGTCTATTTTTCTAATATACCAAACCAAAAGAAAACTCAACTAAACTGTGGATCAAAATACATTCTTCAGCATACCAGTTTGTGAGGAAAAATTAGGAAACAACAATCTTACAATTGAATCACAATAAATGTAATATATATATATTTTGCCCACAAACAGTTTTGTAATACTCAAGATAATCTTAGGAATACAATGATGGATGGTACTCTATCAGAAAGAGATCAAGAGTCATGTTATTATTTAAACCCAATTAAATCACTTAAAAGATAATACATGGTTAAACCACTGATAACCAAATAAAGCTAAATTATCAAATGCTAGTTAAACCTTGTTGATTCAGACTTGAATGTGTAGGAGAATTTAATCAGGACACATCCAAACACATATACCATATACCAGACACATATACCATTATTTAGTGAACATTCTATAAAACACCTTTTTTATATAGTCAATATATATGTATTTTAAGCAAAATCTTCCTAGTGAGAAATTTCTCCCCTCTGCTGAGTGTTCAGATAAGGCTTGGTCCTTGCCTGTCTGAATTTACGACGGTGGGGGAAGGAGTTCTTTCTGCACCCCACAGAATTTGAGCCTTAACTCCGAGGTTTATGACTTGGAGGAATGTAAACAGAATTTTACCCTAAACTCGCATTTAGGGCTCTTGAGCGAGGCTGAGTGAAGAAATAGTCAGTAAATGTCATTTTGAAATTTAAGGTTGTTTGAAAAAAAGATTACTCCAAGGTTTTTTTAGAGTGTTCTGGGTTCGAAGTTTCCTTATAGGCCGTAAAGTGGGGGTAGTGTGTGTTTGTGTC
Source organism: Astyanax mexicanus (assembly GCF_023375975.1). Classification (NCBI taxonomy): domain Eukaryota; kingdom Metazoa; phylum Chordata; class Actinopteri; order Characiformes; family Acestrorhamphidae; genus Astyanax; species Astyanax mexicanus. The sequence continues at coordinate 24,439,496 of NC_064427.1, read as the reverse complement.
CAAGCAATGAAGAAATCCTCTGGTTAATCCACTACATTCCCCCCCCATCGATCGATGGGCCACTGGACGTTGGGTCATCGGTCGATGTCAACGTGGATTTCTGTAGACAGAGCACGTTAGGGTACATCTTTCATGCAATTGGTGTCTTGTTGGTCATGCTTTCTTAAGACAATCTACTACAAGGTCGCTGACAGAGTTTTTGGTCTAATGGATATACAATTTCTCTGATGATCAGTTTTTTTTGTTGTAGCTATTGGCTTTTGGTTCTGAATAAAATAGTTAATTTAATGTGATAGTGTGGCAACAAGCATATGAAAGGGTCACAAATAGTTTGCTAGCTATTTGTTCCTTTATAACTTTATCAAGACAACCTACCCATAAGGTATGCTTCAATAATTAGCCACTACTTAGTCAACAATTGAGAACAATATAGCGGAGCAAACGTAGTCAGAAGGGAAACAAAATATGTTTTGGGCACCTGAAGAGAGGAGGAAAAAAAAAAAATTGGCACCCCCCCTTCTCCACGTATTTATTATACTGCTATGCTAATGGTTTGAAATGGTGATTCAAACTCTAGGTTTAACAAAATATCCAATTTGTTGTGGGTTATGCTACTCGGATAGGTGAGTTCCAGACAATGAATGTGTGGTACGTTCTCAATTTAACAATTGCGTCAGGCCAGAAAATGGTGGACAATGAACACTCAGTGTGTGGCCCCGTATTATGATTTAACCTAGGGCATTATTGGTCCCGACTTGTCCCATGGGGCTTTTGCATAGTTTGATTGGGTTACAGTGAACTTGTTTGAGAATCGGTTTAATAAAACACTGACGATGCGGGATCTGGTTCCAGATGCGAGGCAGTTTGTCTGCCTCTGCATGAGGACCAAACCAATGAGACCTGAGCTCGCGAATTGTTTTGCCAGTGCTGTGCTGGGACCTCACCAGTAGCTTGTCAGCAGTGTAGCACAATGGTTGGTATCCAAGCGTGCTTTTTCCCAGTTTTGGGTGTTTCCGCAGTTCACCGCTAGAACGGTGAGATATACCAACACCTGAGAAAGTGTGGTTCAGCAAAAAAGTTGTGGCCTGAGCCATTTCAATAGGGTCTGGGGGACGTCCCCCCCATCTGGCAAATGCACCTGCCACAGTGATGAGATGTTTGTTCCTTCGAACAAATTTCATGAGTCTTTCAACCCAATCCATTTGTGGAATTGGCCATACACCACACAGATCTTCTGAAGATTGGGGCTGAAAACACACTAGCCTTTTTCCAACAAGTGGCAGATATGTCAATTGTGGGAATGCTCGGTGTGTTTCCCCCATCATTTTGTGGTCCACCCATGGGTGATCGAGGGCCTGGGCTAGGCTCTCCCCCCCATGGCGCTGAGGCACCACGAATGAAGATGAAGCGTGTGTATCTGGGGCATAAACAAACAGGCCCTTGAGCATCCTGAAAGACGCACAGTAAGTGGCAAGTGGATCAAGGTGAAATGTCAGTGTTCTGAAAGAAGTGTTGTCACATGCACCAATTGTCATGTTAACTTTCCATTTGATTTGAGCATTCCGAAAAGCACATCCATCTGTGTAGATGGTGGGAATGTTTTTACATTCATAAGAATCCAAGGGACTGTGTTTGTCTGGAACCACTGGTGCAGGAACAAGAAGAGAACAATCCTTTTGGTGCACGAACAGAGGATCACAGTTAGTCCGTGGCAAGGAACCTGCAGGTGTTCTGTGAACAGCTGACTTGTCAGCCCATGGAACAAAGATTTCACCGTTGACCGTTGTGTTAAGAGTGAATGACTTTCCAGCTTTTGGGTTGTACTCATCTACAGCCGTAGAGGGAGTCAATGCCCATGAACAGGTGTTTTGTTTTAGAATCATGGTAGGGGATTCTGAGGATGGTGGTTTCAGAACCCTGACAGTGAGCTTCTCATTGATTTCCGTGGAATTTGAAGGTTCAATGAGCTTGTGTGGCTCAATGTTGCTAGCAACATGATAGCATTGAACTCTATCCTGTGCCTTAGGACAGGGCAGGGGTTCGCAAACCTGTGCCCAGATCCTACGATGCTGAAAGTCAATCAATGGTTTGAACCGGTCAAGGAGGTCTTTGCCAAAGAGCAATGGGACGTTCTCCAATGGAGAAATGTGAATTGGATGGGTGAGGCTCATTGGACCGATGGCAACGTGCACCAGGGCTGCAGAATGCAGAGTGATACCAGTGTGCGAATATGGTTGAAGGTGAAGAGCACACTTTTTCAGAGGTATCTCTTTGTTGTTTCGGTGGGCTGTCGCCCTCACCTGGTCAAAAAGTGAATTTGACATCAAAGAAATGTCTGACCCCGTGTCCAAAAGTGCTTCATACCCGAACACATCTTCCAGCCAGGTGGCTAGGTAGAATTTTGGTGTTGAACCTTTCTCGGTTAAGAAACCCAAGAATTGTTTAGGTGGTGGGTCCTCCAGGCTGAGGGAAGAAGCTTCCTCAGTGTGGTTGTTTTCAGCGTCTGGCTGTACAACCAGGGCTGCATTGGAGTGGATGGATTTCGCACCCCCCCAAGCAGGTTGATCTGGAGCATGGACAATTGGCAAGAATTCAGATTCAGCATTGTCCTGCTTGCGTATTTCGTTACGAAATTGTCTGAGCAGACTGCCGTCTTTAGTGCTCAGGTTAGTTGGATATGTCTCATGCTTGTGCCCTTTAGGTGGACACCAACGTTTGTGGTGCTTTGGGCTCTTTCTCCTGAGCGGAGATTGAAGTTTGCTGGAGCTCTGTGCTCGAGCATGGTGCTGTGAGTGTTTGCCATTCCAACTGCGTTTTATCCTACCTTTCTTTCGATAGGAGGACTTTTGGTCACTTTGCTGGGCCCAATGTAGGGACGAGCGACGCCAAGAGTGGAACACTCTCTGGTTTTTGTGGTTTAACTGGGTCTTAGGGGGCATTGGAGCCTTGTGTGCCCCTTTTTGCTTGACGTGGGAGGACTGCTCATTAATTATCAGGACGTCATTTGACTCTGATTTTTTATTAATGTTTTGTTGGAACTTAGCAAATCCTCTGAGAGCCAAATCACGCAGCTGCCGGCTTGTTAGCGTACGAGGGCAGGCTGCGACTCCAAAAGAGTGACTGGTGGAGGGATGGAGGTTTCTCACGAACAATGTTTTGAAAACTTCCTCTTCCTCCATTCCAGGCTCATTTCTATAGCCGAAATAAGCTAGCCTGAGGCGGTGATAGTACTGTAGGGGTGTTTCCTGGCGGCTCTGCTTAATTGCAAGAGCTGCAGCAAGGCCGGTTTGAGCAAGGAGGTTGGAGAACTCATTCTCTAAAGCCTTGCAAAGAGCAGGATAATCTCTCTTAACCTGGGGTGGTTGGCGCTCAATGAAACGTCCAACTTCCCGGCTAGAAGACACCTTAATGAGGTAGATTTTATCATCTACCGTGGCCTTGGGGAAACGGCGTAAGAAGAAGTCAATGTCGCGAAGATACTGGTGGACATCATTAGAACCGTCCGGTTCTGGTTCAAAGCGTGGGATGTTACGCGCAATTTTGTCCAGATCTCTATCAGAGGGTGCTTGAGGTTGCACAGAGGTCCCATGTGGCTGGGAACGCTGAGTGAACCTTGGTTCTACTGGCGCTTCAGCACCTTTAAGGGAGACTAGAGGGATTGTATTTGTGGATGGTTGTTGCTTAGGATCCGGAACCCCAGGGGTTCCTGATTTACCAGCTGGATTGATGGGGGAGTCTCCCTCCATCATCAGCTCAAATGTTAACTCTGTTTGGTCTCGAGTTAATTTGACTGCATTGTTAGCATGTGCTAATTCAGTTTGTAGCTCAACCTGTCTTGCAATAGCATGTTTTAGTTTTTCCTGTGACTGAGCTGCAAGTTGGGTAGCTATGTTGGCTTCCTTTTGAAGCAGCTGCACTTCGGTTTTGAGGTCTCTTTGGTTCATTTCAGACTGTACAGTTTTGTTCTCTAGGTCTGCAACTCTATCATTTAAAGTCACAATCTCTGCTTGGAGATTTTGAATGGTTTTGGAGGAAGCAGCAAGTTGATCCTGTGACAACAGCAGTTGTTTCCACAGTATTAGGGAAATCGGATCCACTTGTTGCTTGCCCTCAAGGATTTTAGATACACACTCATTGAGGCTTTTGGCAATTAGTGCATGGAGACTCCCACTGTCCGTTTGTTGGACTGGGACGGTAAGTCCTGGGGGTAAACCAGCTGTAAGCTCTAAAAGAGCTTTTTCAGTGACACACATTTTGATTTACGTAAAGCACGTGGAATCAAACAATTTTGGTGACAAACAAGTTTATTTTATGTACGAGTTAATTAGCATTGTGCCTTTTATAAGAAGAACATCTGTTAAAAGGGGGCGACCTAAGGTTACAATTAGTAGATTAATTTTGAAAGAATAGTTAGATTTGTTGTCAGTGGTGCTAGTGAACAGTTTAGTAACTGTAGGCCACTATACACAGTATGTCTAAATATGAGTATAGTTATTAACTATGTACAGGATGGGAGAATTTAACTATGTATTAAGCACAGGTGTGCTGGGTATATGGTTGAGTAACTGATAACTGGATAGGTTTTTTTTTTTTTTTTTTTTTTTTTTTTTTTTTTTTTTTTAATGGTTAATTAATTAATTAATTTCAATCAGTTATTAATAATTGATCTTAATCGATCAATAATTAAGCTTAATTTATTTGAAGATGGTTGAATTAAATTGAAAATAATTAATTAACAAAATTTTAATTAACTTTACTTAATCAAATTGATTAAAATGACCAGTTAATTATTTTATGTTGTGATTAGTTACTCAATGGAGATAGCTATTTAGCTTGGTTCAATGTAACATAAAGAGTAATGTTTGAGAGAGCAGACCTGAAACTTAAATTTAACTATTTAATATTAACCGATTAAATGAATGCAGTTATTTGTTTACTTATTCACATACCATTTAACCCAACCACAATGCAAATTCCCTTTATTAACTTAACAAAAAGTTTGTTTGAAATTGGCACCCTCTGGCGACAGAAACACTAAATGTACTCTACAGGATGATAGCAATTACACAAGTACAACACCAGGTGGCGACACAGCTATGTGGCTAAGTGGCTCCCTCTGGTGGTCAAACAAATGAGATGCACCTTTCTGCACTGTATGCAGTTACCCAAATCAAACACCAGATGGCGATGTGGCAGTGTACCCCCCCTAGTGGTGAGGGGTAGTAAAACACCCTTTGATTTTGAGTGTAAATAGTCAGGCTGTCCACCAGATGGTGGCAGAGGCCGACTGGTGGGAGTGGTCACGCCCACTGATGATGCCACGTTAAGGACCGCCCCTTGGGTCTGGGACCTGGTCAGCAGATTTGACTGACTCAGTCGACTGTGAATAGCAGAGGAGAAGGGCACGGCTGTCCTAAAGTTTAACACAGCAGCAACACACTTCACAAGATGAGCAAAGAGGATTTACATCCTGGCGTGGTTAGTTTAATCACGCACACAATAGACTTCCTGCCACTCAGGGTGGTGTTACGTAAAAGTTAGCTACTCTTTTACGCACGTGGAAGTGTCCAGTACTGCAGGATTTTACGGATTTCGCGCAAAAACCGGCAGTTTTAACTGGAGCGCGGAGTCGATGAGCCGGAGATCCGCGACTCAAAGCTGCGCGAAGGCCTTATCAGATCAACACTGGCAAAATATGTCTATTTTACCGGAAACAGTTCGAACTTTATGTAAGTACACACGTATATACACGTATATACACCCGGGTTTAAGGTTGCCCACACACGGCGGTGTGTCAACCGAGCTTATTTTACAAATAAGCGTAATGTTTTCAAGAGCGCTCGCATACCACACACACACACAGGGGACTGGCCAGTCCTGAATTGTAAACAAAAACACGTGTAGACATGTGCGTGTGTTTCTAACACGCTGGGTTTATGCAGTTAACTCCAACTAGGCCAGCTAGCCAGCAGCTAACGCATTTAATAATAACAACAAAATACACTTTATTCTGCAACTTACAGCGCTATTTCCTGGAACTGGTTATGAAATGTGTATATATTCTGGTCTCGCGGCGGAGAGCCAATAATAATCCTGCCCCACGTTGGCGAGCCAATTATGTAGCGGCTCAGTGGTTTAATACCTGGTGCTAATTGAGATGTTGAAATATTTTTTTAATTGGGCGCCAGTTATTAAATTAATTTAATTAGATTAATCAATTAATTAATTAATTAATTAATTAATCAAATTAATTAATAACACAAGACATCTCAGGGTGTGGTTTCTACAGGTAACAGAAATTTTCATAACCAAGTTATCCAGAAAAACACACTGAAATGACAGGTTTTGTAAAATAAAAGTATTTATTAAATCACACAGATATGAGTAAATAATTTATTAAAAAGTCATAATGTAGCCATTATATATCAAATCATAGTGTAGAATAATAAATGAGAAATAAAAGAACAAACACGTTATAATGCTGATATGAAAGGAATAAAGATTAATATAACTATTAAGTGAGTATTTCTAAATAAGAGTCTAAGGCATTTTAAGTCTACGAAACCAATTCTTATTTCCAACCAAGCCACTCAAAATGAGTCATCTATACTAAAGACGCTCTATTAAAGACCCGACCAAACCATGACCAACAGACACCATCTGCCGAAAGATTAAACCCAGCTCTGCCTTACTCTGAGTTGTTGAAGTGAGCCTTGGTGACGTCCGCCTGGGTTGGTCGTCTGCTGCTTCACCCCGAAAAAGGATCACGTGAGCCTGTCTGCAGGGTGGGTGGACTTCCTGTGTCAGCACGGAGCCCCAATAGAACCCACAGGGAAATCCCTTCGCTCTCAGGTGGCTTGCTGGTGGCCTCCGGACCGCAGGTTTCTGGGTTGGATCTGGCGGATCTCCTTTTCAGCTGTACTTTAGCTAAACTTAGATGGAATAATGCTTGGCTTCGTAGATTGTAAAATAACCTTAGATATTTTAACTAGGATAGCTAATATTAATATACTTGAAGATTAAATGCACTAGTCTAAGAAAACTAACTTAAGATGACTAAACTAACGGTCTATCCTTTCTCCATCTCTGGCTCCCTAACCTCTCTCCTCTAACTGTTTTCCTCAACTCATCTTCTCCAACTCCTTCTCTTCAACTCCAAACTGAACTGGCAACTCTAACTGGAAACTGAACTGTGTCTGCCCAGTTTAACTATTAGACTCTGTGGCCTGTTTGGCCCCTGAGCTATGATTGGCCCTGTGGCCCAAATGTCTGTGTTTTGATTGGTCTAGGAGCAATTTCAAACTTTGGCAGGGAAGATCTTATGCACAAAGGGCCATAAAACCCCCCCCTCACATGGTCAACATGCTTCAGCTAGTGGTCTATTTTTCTAATATACCAAACCAAAAGAAAACTCAACTAAACTGTGGATCAAAATACATTCTTCAGCATACCAGTTTGTGAGGAAAAATTAGGAAACAACAATCTTACAATTGAATCACAATAAATGTAATATATATATATTTTGCCCACAAACAGTTTTGTAATACTCAAGATAATCTTAGGAATACAATGATGGATGGTACTCTATCAGAAAGAGATCAAGAGTCATGTTATTATTTAAACCCAATTAAATCACTTAAAAGATAATACATGGTTAAACCACTGATAACCAAATAAAGCTAAATTATCAAATGCTAGTTAAACCTTGTTGATTCAGACTTGAATGTGTAGGAGAATTTAATCAGGACACATCCAAACACATATACCATATACCAGACACATATACCATTATTTAGTGAACATTCTATAAAACACCTTTTTTATATAGTCAATATATATGTATTTTAAGCAAAATCTTCCTAGTGAGAAATTTCTCCCCTCTGCTGAGTGTTCAGATAAGGCTTGGTCCTTGCCTGTCTGAATTTACGACGGTGGGGGAAGGAGTTCTTTCTGCACCCCACAGAATTTGAGCCTTAACTCCGAGGTTTATGACTTGGAGGAATGTAAACAGAATTTTACCCTAAACTCGCATTTAGGGCTCTTGAGCGAGGCTGAGTGAAGAAATAGTCAGTAAATGTCATTTTGAAATTTAAGGTTGTTTGAAAAAAAGATTACTCCAAGGTTTTTTTAGAGTGTTCTGGGTTCGAAGTTTCCTTATAGGCCGTAAAGTGGGGGTAGTGTGTGTTTGTGTCCAAGCAATGAAGAAATCCTCTGGTTAATCCACTACAAAAGTCATGGGACACAAGACAAGTTTATGTTCCATGACATATAGCTTTACGCCTTTATGATATAAATTCAGTGTTTTTTATATCTCAAAAATTTCTGTATGGTAGATTAATACTAAAGTCACCCAAACTATGAAGAAAAACATATAGAATTATAAAAAAAAAGTGTTAATCAAACCAGAATATGTTAAATATTTAAGATTTTTAAAGTAGCACCTCTTGCTTAGATGACGGATTAATGCATCATCAGGAATGGCTTTCAGTTAACAGCTGCGCTGAACTCGTCAAGAGTTCATTAATTACTTGAATGTCTTGCCTCTTGATGTGGTTCAAATCCATATTATGTCAAGAACCACTCAACTAAGTAAAGAAAAAAAAGGGTCAGTTAATCTAAAACATTTCAAGAACCTTTAAGAAAAACCTTTAAGAAAATAGCCTCAAGTGCAGTCTTCAAAAAGACCATCACAAATGTGATGATGGAACTGGCTCTCATCAGGACTTTCCCAGGAAAGGAAAAAGCAAGAGTTCCCTCTGTTGCACAGGTACATTCATAATAGTTACCAGCCTTAGAAACCACAAATTAACAGCACCCCAGATAACCTTTTTTTAATTTTTTTTTTTAAGTTACTACATGATTTCTTATGTTTTCCTTCATAATCTGGATGACTCCATTATTCATTTACAATGTAGGAAAAAAATAAAAACATTGAAAAATGAGAATGTATGTCCAAACTTTTATTTATTTGTTTATTTTTTTCTGAAAGGTGACAGCACTACTCTCAAAGTATTTTGTATTTGTTTTTTTTTTTTTGTTTTTTTCCCTTCAGCACAGGCCATTGTTCTCTCTGGTAATTGAATTATTTATCGTTTAACCCAGCTGTTCTCCATATTCGCACTGGCAGGAAAAAAAAAAACAGTGTTATTTCAGAGCTTCCCAGCAAACAGAGAGCCAATGAAATCAACTTTGAAGCTCCCCAAAGAAGCTCCTCCTGTGAGAGGGAGCTAAAAAGTGGTGGAGAGTGGAGAGCGGAGAGCGAACGCCGGAATCCAGCTTGTTATTTTATCGCTGAGAACTTCAAAAGGTTTTTTGGAGACACTTTCACAGGCTGCCACTGGATCGCGGATCTCTATGAAATCTTAATATCAGACCCGACCGGCTTCATACAATCTCTTCTAAAGACTACACGTGCCTAATTGCCGGCACAATGACAGAGCTGGGCTGTGGGGAGCAGGAAGTGCCGCCACTCGCTTCGGCTCTACGAGTGCTTCCTCTGCACAGAGGCTCAACTGTGCCTTCGGTTCACGGAGAAGAGCTTCGGCTCTTTTCTGAAGATTTTAATCAGGGAGACAAGCGATGGGGACAAGTGGCAGCTCTTGCAGAGCACCCCCGTGAGACTGTGGCAGCTGAAAAATGGAGCACCTCCAGGCTGGTGTTGGGTGGTGGCAGGAATTGATAGTCAAGCACAATGCACCTCTGTATTAAACTGCACTGAGAAACGCACTGCACTTCATCTGAGCTAAACGGAAATGGATAAATGAAAGCTGGAGACCCACCCAGTGTGCATGTATTATACCAGATGGATGAGATATTCAATACACACACATATATACGTATATATATATACGTATATATATATATATATATATATATATATATATATATATATATATATATACGTATATATATATATATTTAATTTCCAAAGCTTGAATGTGTCAAAGAATGCATCATTTACATCCCACAGTGGGCAGGGATTGCAGTGGGTGGTAATGATCATGACTGGCAGCATCTGGCTAGAATCGTCCATGCAATCAGACGCATGCGAGTCAGCAGAAATCACATAATTCGTTTTACATTGATGCTACATTTGTAGCATTTAGCTGATGCTCTTATCCAGAGAAAATCGGCATTTTTGATAGATAACTAACTATCCATTATCAGTACATGACCTCAGACTGTGTCTGTCAATCATAAGACTGTGGTTTTTGACCTTTTATACATCTTTTATAGACATTGACAGTATGCCATCAAATCCTCATAGCAATGTTCCAACATGCAAGGAAAGGCCTCAGAGTCCCATTACTACCCTTTGTTTCAAAGGCAACTCTAGAGACTAACGTGTTTACAAACCAAGTACTAAATTACTCAATCTGGAAATGTTTATCTAGAAATGAGATGAACTAGATATTTTAAGAGGTTATGTACAAAATATACACTGGCAGACTACTGAACATAATTGAAGCATCTTAAAAATAAGAAGATTTTAAGAATTTAAAGGTACCCAGCAAGATGCAGTTAGAAGCAGTGGCGATTTTTCAGTCTATGGTGGACCAACCGTTGTTTATCACCATTATATCAAAAATTGCAACTCATATATTCATTAGCAGTTACTTTTAAAATGTACATATACTGTATAATAAGTTTCTGATGCCAAAACTGAATGTTAATGATACTGAGGAAAGAGAATAAAGTGATATACAGTAGTATGCAAGCAGTACCACACTAGTAACATCCATTTAAAAGCCATCAATTTTTTAAAGTTCTTCTTGGGTACAGATTTCATTATTCATCGTTTACTATTGCCCTCTGCATTTAATTTGAAATTTGAAAATGTAATAGTTCCAAACCAGAGGATTGCACTTGGGTTCTGGCTACTTAAGATTTAACACAAGGAAAATATATATATATATATATATATATATATATATATATATATATATATATATATATATATATATATATATATATATATATATATATTTATTTTTATTTTTATTTTTTTTATTATACAAACATTACACTGCATATATAGTACAGTAATGTGATGGGACCCCAAGATGTTGCCTGCATTTCCTGATTGGCTACAAGGAAGAGGGTTCTGTTGAAGGATCCTGGCAGGTAGTACATAACATTTCAGGCATCCCAGGAAGGACTTAAGGAACGAAAGCTACTGAAAATACGCACTGTCTGGACTGACTGAGGAGATCCATAATCACTGTGCTTCACTGTGTGCTGGAGTGCTGGAGCTGTGGAGCATTAATGTGCCAAAGGCAGCACACCACTGAGGTCAAACACAGGGGAAATAATGGATGTGTCTGTGTTTGTAACTGTGTGAGTGTGTGTGTAAGTGAGTGTGCGGATGAGTGTGGGCTGTCTTTCTGTGTCTTCTGAAGTTAAACCTCTTCAGATAAAGAGCTTCTTCAGGTCATCGCCAGGGTGTGCAAACTCCTACAAATCTATGAATGGATACAGTTATGTAAAAAGTGTTCAGGTGTTCAGGAAGAGGGGATGGAAAATGGTAAAAAAGTGTCAAGCCCGCCATTCGGAATTCCAAACGAGCCAAAATCAATAGCAGCGTGTTATTCCGTAATAAAACGAGCTCATCCCGAAGAACATGCTGTAATGTTTTCGTCATGTTTTGCTTCTTTTCATCTGCTGCGAGCTCTTACGGGTGGGATCCAGAAGAGTCGGAATTCAACATTTTCCGTTTCATCCCTCCCTCCGCGTGTTTGTTTTCACTGAAAATGCACGGGAATTACACCCGGCCGGGCCCTTCCGAATGCACCCTCGCTGTTGATGTTTCCTCAGGGATCAAGCGGACACTCGGAAAGCGCTGGTTAATCCGGTATGGTCCGTTCCGATGGCACACGGAGAGCAGTGGGTTGTGTAATACTTCTAAAGCTACTGTTTCCCGCTCTGCTGTTGTTTTTTTGGTTTGTTTTTTTTCACTCTACAGCTGAAGCCTTCAGATGGTCTGAGTTAATGGTCTCAGATGTTTTTGTGATGGGAGGTGCTGGTTGCAGATGTTCCACTCTGTCCTTAAGTCACATTAAAGGAGCATAAGTAAGTAGTGCCTACTAGAGGTGTAGAAATATATCAGTACACTTCAGTAGCAATATAATGTAGTAATATAATGTTTGGTAAGACTGCATCAATTCTGAAAATCACATTATCCATTACTAATTACAGAATAGAACACTAACAAATAACAAACTGCTCAACCGTTGGGTAGAGCACATTTATTTAAAGTTACTGGGTGCATTGTGATGCTCGTTGCTATCTTACACCCCGTCAACAGTCTATTTTCACGCCTTGCTCACGTGCCGTTAAAATAGCGTCGGAGATTAGAAATACAAGGTCTGGAAGTGAGGCGTGTTCAGGTAAATGTCTGACGTGTTTCTATCTTGGCAATGGGAAATACAGGTGCAACACTGACTGATTAAAACCCTGACAACAGTCAACAGACAGCCAGCCAATCCTATCTCAGCCATTTAGGAGCTCTGTGCGTGTTGTGCACCCTCAGTGCATGTACACCCCCACTCGTTAAACACATACATACAGATGCACTTAACTCAATAATAAACAGAATAAAGAATAATTAACATAATAAATAACATTGCTGTTTCCTAAAATGAGTTGCTGGTGTACTTTCACAGTGTGAACATATAGATCAGTATCCTCGGCTAAGATGACAAAAGCACCACGCTGTTAAGATACGAATGTGCCAAAGTCAGAGCACATCTGGTTCATAAAGGGAATGACAACTGGAACACTTACTGGTTTATTTCACGTTACGCCCAAAACACACCCATGAATTATAGATTCCTAAAATAGGGTCTATTGGTACCCAAACTATACATGTCTACCAAACAAATAACATGTTATTAAGTCTAATAGTATCCAATAGAGGTCAACAATGACAATGTTTTACCTTTACAGTTCTCATCTGTAAATTTTTCCAGACATAGATAGTTTTTTGGAGGACATAAGCATATTATTTTCAGCATAGTATCATTTTAGAGGAGTATTAATGTGAATTATGATATTTTATGCAACATACACTTTGACAAATAAAATGTTTGTGATAGTAGAGTAGAAGGGTTATAAAATGGGGGTATTTAAAAAAGCAATAAATAAATAAAAATAATACAATAAAATTACACATAAGTAATACAAAAAAAAGCAAAACAAGGTCGGTACACAAGAGAGAGTAAACACAAGAACTAGAAATGCTCTACATAGTGTGGTAAACCAGTCTATATTCAGCAAGCTGTGTGGAGTGAGAGTGTATTTATTCTGAAGTGAACAGGTGAACTCAATATTCTGGTGATTGACTTCCTGGTAGTGCTGTGTGCAGTGTCATGTGACTGTGTGAGGGAGTGATGTCAGTGTGAGGTACATTCTGGAGATCGCAGGTAGAGCTCAGTGTGGGAGGAAAAGGACGTGTCCTATAAACACTTTGGAAAATTGGACTAGGGTCCTGGTTTGCATGCAGCTATTGAAAAAAACAATTATTTAAAGAAAATCTATTGCTTTTGTTATATATTGTTTGGAAAAATCCTCCTTCTTATTCATTGAATTTTATAAATTTATAAATGTATAAATAAAATTATATTTTCTACCCTGTAAATTATTATAAAGACATCAAAGGTAAGAATAAATACAAATTAAATGATAAATACAATTATTTAGAAAACAAAAAAAGTGTAAAATCAGCTCAATTTAGAGTTTAAATCACATTAAATTAAATTATCATATGAGTTTCTTTTTGGTTTTAAGTCTTCTATATTATTCTACAGTGCGGAAAATAATAGAAATAAAAAAAATGACATGTGCCCAAACTTGAGACTGACTGTATTTCAATCAAACACTGTACAGATTTTTTTTTTTATTATTTTTGTGATATGTATCATATTGCCAGGCTCTAGTCAATGAACAGCCCTGGTGTTTATTGTCATTGTTCACCACAGTCAATGCAATTATCCAGAGTTCAACACGATGTCAGTGGGAATCAAAACCCATTCCCAGACCTGTCTCCCTTGTTAACACTGCATCGATCAAAAATCTTATTTTGGATCGCGACACAAATGTTGTTTTCATTTTCAGACAGACATGTTCGGTCTGGCATGGTTTTGATGCTGCTGTCGTCTGCTCGCAAAAAACAATGCGGCTGCGGCACAGCGCGAAATAAAGGTTACGCCCAGGGAAATGATAAACAAAAAATGTAAATTACTTATCGATCCCTCTGCCTTTTGTTATGACATCTATCTTAAAGATGGGGACGCGTGCGAAATTACGCATATTCATTTTGATTAGGATGTCAACACTTCATTTGAATTTACAGATGCTGTGCGCCCGGTGGGGTTTACAGAACCCCCTCACCCATTACACTCTATACCCCGCATTCTCCACCAATCCCCCTCACCTCTTTTCACCCCTTTCTCCTTCCGTCTCTCAGTCTCATTCTGCAGGAGAACTCGCACGGGGTACAGAGATGAAACAGAGACAATTTGATTAGAGAGGAAATTCTAAAGGAACAGACTTATAATTTACAGCTAAAGTTCAGCATCGCCTCTTCCCTAAGGATGCAACGACGCCAAAAAAGAAGAAAAAAAAAACTAACACCGTAAATCTGCAGCGGAAAACGAGACGCCAGAGCCTCGTCTCTATATCTCTCTCTTTCTCCGCTCCCACAAGGAAGACGCACCAGTGCCACATCTCTATATCTCTCTTTTCTCTAGGCTCCCACTAGGAAAAGCACTCCAAAAATATAATCAGCAGATCAGCAGAGGGGGGGGGGAAAAAGTGTTGCAACACATTGAGAACGAAATTCCCAGCCTTGATTAGAACGCCTGACAATTTCACTAGCTACTGTAGTAGTATTCATATGGATGCTGGTACATTTAGATTGTCCAATTACTCAATATCCATTTATACAACTTTGAAAAATAATAAGAGACCCCTTAAAGATGATAATGATAATGATTTGATTTTACCAAATTCAGAACCTCTGGAATATAATCAGGAGGAAGATGGATGATCACAAGCCATCAAACCAAGCTGAACTGCTTGAATGTTTGCACTAGGGGTAACGGCATAAAGTTATCCAAAAGCAGCGTGTAAGACTGGTGGAGGAGAACATGCCAAGATGCGTGAAAACTGTGATTAAAACCCAGGGTTATTCCACCAAATATTGATTTCTGAACTCTTAAAACTTTATGAGTATGAACTTGTTTTGTTCGCATTATTTGAGGTTTTTTATTAATTTAGGCATGTTCATTTAACTCAAACATATACCTATAAATAGCAATAGAAAATGTTTAAATAGTGGAGATATGATTTGTAAACAGATTTCTTTGATAATGTTTTATCACTATAATGTTAGAACACCTAAGGCATGTATTGAGTCGACAGCAACAGTTTTTTCTTATTTTCTTCCACTTTCTTTCTATTCTTTCTTTTCTGGCTTCCTGATGGATAGCTCCGCTTCATGATTGCTGAAGTTTCATATTTTGCTGGCTGCAGGAATCACGAACCTGCAACTAGTGGGAGGGGCCCAATTGAGGGGGATTCCTATAACAGTATTGTTGTACTTTCATTCATTGATCAAATTTTCAAATTTTCAAATTGACAGAATTTAATGGTGCGATCACATGGTTTGTCACTGCATTCAATTTGTAACCATTGTCAATATCTGGGGGGCTCTAGGAAGTTAATTGGTTTGCTTGCCTTGTTGAAACGGGCCTGTCTGGCAGCATCAGTGAAATTAAAGTATTATATAAAGAATTAAAGTTGCTTCCTCTGACAATATATCAACGCCAAGCACTACTTAGCAACCTTTCTTTTTAAGAGAGTGAAATAAGACATTGATAAATCTATCAATTACATTTGATGCGCAGCAGCATCGGCACACGGTGCAATTTAAACCAGTTTACTTCCAAAAAAAAAAGCATTTACGACGAACAGCACCGGCATGGCAGGTACATATTTCTTCATTAGTGAATATATAGTGTGCTGTTATAGGTAATTACCTTCAGGTTTATTTTTTTAAGGTGGTTTGGGTTGAGGTTTTTGCTTGATTATCTCAGATTAAATACCTTTTTTTAGGCTGCTATAAAATACACATCAGTCAATATCAGTACACACTGTAAGTTGTGAGGTGGGGCATCCATGGATAACATAATTGAGCCTTTTGCCCACTTTACACTACATATTATCACGCCTGTATTTCCAACACTCAGCTCTACTTGTGATCTTCAGCCTCTGGACTACGATACCCAGAATGCATCACACACTGACATCACACTGATCACTCCCTCATGCGATTACATGACAATGCACATGGCACTACCAGAAAGCTCATCACCAGAATATTGACTACACCTGTTCCACTCATTACAAATACACCTTCACCTCACTCACTCATTGCTGAGTATCGTTGGTTTTCCACTCTACAAACCATTGGTCCATTGCCTGTTAGCTTTCTCGTTTTTATACCTGATTTTTGCCTGCCCTACAATATCGCCTTGCCTATAACTATAATAGACTGTCTCTCGTTTATGGTATGTGTATTCCCTACAGCTGCTGTTTACCAGTGTTGACCTTGCCTGTTGTGACCCCTTTTTGTACCTCAACTTTATTTAGTAAAGTTTTTAAACTGTCCAGCCATGACACATACACTTTAAAGTTCACACTACAACGTTTTTGAATTGCCAACCATTTTTAAGATCAATGATCTGATGATTCTAAACGTTTTTTACAAAGTAAATGCCATTAGGTGACAATGACCATGTCTTTGGTTCACCAGTCAGTTTTTTTCATTCTTCAACTACTTTGGGTTGATCCAATCCTTTGCAGCATAAGTGATGGATCCTACAAAATCTTTCTGAAGTTTTCAACACGATCATAAATTGACCTATGTCTATGTTTCTACACTCAAACTATATCCAAACATATAAAGAACCGAAGAACTGTATATTCAGCCCTTGACAGATTCTACTGTAGATAAGGATGGCCAATGCTTTTCACTTCACTTGTATTCAGTGGCTTTAAAGTTATAGATGCATGGTTTGGTGTAAATGTCCAAAAGTTCCACGAGAAATGTCAGAAGTACCACTTTTATACTCTTCCCTGTGTCTTCCTATGCTTTTAAGAATGGAGCAAGGGCATAAAAAAAGTCCAGGCATCTTTTTGGACCAATATGGCCACCAGTTCATTAACACTACCACTTCCCTCCACTTTACTGCTTATTACAGCTAAACAAAATGTTATTCACAAGAAAAACAACCCTTATACGCACAAGCTGCCCTGCGGGTTCAGTTTTTATCACCAGTTTTCTTATCATTTTATGAGCAAACATAGTTCGTTCTGTTTCCTCTAACAAGCTTGATTTTTGTTTGTGTTTCGTTAAGACAAGTCTCCCTGCACAGCCGTCCTTATTGAACGTGATTGATATTTTGTTTACTGCTGAGGTCCTGTGGGAGTGTGGAGAACGGGTCAGCCAAATACACCATACACTAATTACATCAGCACTGAATAAAAAAAACTAAAAAAAAACTGAGAGAGCAGACAGAAGCGAAGGGAATCTGCCCTACGAAGAGGAGTAGATGTGATACTGTTATCTTTACCTGGGTTACTCTTTCATTTATAATATTTGCTATTAAACATGTTTTGTTTATGCGGACAGTGTTTCGATTTTTAAAAGCACTGTAAAAAGTGCGTTCAGGTTGTAGATGACGTATTCAAATGATTTAATTCAGAAAACTGTAAAAAAAATAATAAAATCTAACGGACCTACCACTTGAATTAATTAATATTTATCAAATTAAGGCTCCTGGCACCCCTCATTTGCATAATGGGTGTGCAATATATTGGGATGTGCTATGTATGGTTCAGCTACGTGGTATCAATGTTTTAGGCTATAAGAGCAAGTTAACCATTTCACTGGTGCAAAATCAAATGTATGTTGGCTGACTGCTACAGGATTCAGGGTCCTTAAATTAATAGAAATTAAATAGAAAGAAAGTACAGTTCACTTTATTTACTTTATTAGTGTGCAGTGAAGTGAGTTTTTAAACATTTATTTATTTTATTGTTGATGATTATGGCTTACAGCCAATAAAAACCCACAAATCAGTGTCTCAGAAAATGTTAATATTATTTAAGACCAATTAGTACTTTTGGAGGTGTGGGCAGTGTGCCAAGTCCTGCTGGAAAATGAAATCCATGTCTCTCCAAACCATCCCTGATTGGTGGAAACTTCACATTAGACCTCAAGCAGTTTGGACTGTGTGTCTCTCCACTCTTCCTCCAGACTCTGCTCTGCCCTTGATTTACGAATGAAATGTAACATTTACTGATGATCAGTGATGGTTTGGAGAGACATGTTATCATCTGCTGGTGTTGATCCACTGTGTTCTATCAAGTCCAAACAAAGTCAGTGCAGTGCTTTTCTGGAAAAGGTTACAGCACTTCATGCTTCCCTCTGCTGACAACATTTTTATGTTGATTCTGATTTCATTTTCCAGCAGGACTTGGCACACTGCCCACACTGCCAAAAGTACCAATTGTTCTTATATAATATTTTTTTAGACACTGATATTTGGGTTTTTATTAGCTGTAAGCCATAATCATCAATAATAAATGAATCTATATAATATTTGAGTTTTACAGGCTACAGTGCCACGCCTACCACAAATGGCCAGAAAGTCCAGGACTAGATCCTGGATTCAAGGTCCTCAAATGACATAAGTACAGTACATTTCACATTTTTCACTTTCTTTATTAGCCTTAAATCATTTAACCCTCCCTTTATGTTCATTAGTCAGAACCGGCAGTGGTGTTCCCGGGTCATACGGAGCTGTCGCATGTTTAATTATCCAAAATATATCTGAAAAAAAAATCCAAAAAGCCGTGTGATAATATCATTACTAACTATTTAGTGCAATAGTGTTCCTTACCTCTAACAGGTAATGGTTCAATTAATAATAAGGATAATTCACTCGTGTTTCATTAAAAAAAAAAAAAACTTTTTTTAATGTTTCCCTACTTTATTACTTTTGAAAGACCAACATATAAAACAGTAGTTTTACATAACATTGAAACATAACATTGCAAATTTTTAGTTTCAGTTTAGTTTTTGTAGGGGCTGGAAATATGTCGCAAATATTTGAGATGAACTTGATATTTTTTATATGATATGATGATTCCACTAATTAAGGCAAGCAGAAGAAGTTTCATACTGAAAAAGTATTTTTAACTATTTTTATTTTATTTTATTTTTTATCTTTAAACTTCCAAGATGTGTCAATTTGATGCATAACATAACATGGTTAACGAGGGTTAAGCTATTTATCCAGTATATTGTTGTATAGTATTGTTGTATTGTATGCAGATTTACACTTTACTGCTTACCACTATGGCGCATTGGGTTGTTGAATAAAGACGTACGTTTAGAATATCTTTACTGTCAGCCCGTCCGTTTTACGGTTTCCATATAATTGGCCGAGGCGGTTTGACATCGCTGTTTTATTCTTTAGAAAGCAACAATAGCAATAAAAGTTTGATGGTTCAGAACATTTACAAGCATTCCAGAGCGCAGTGGTGACAACCTCAACATGTGTCCCCCTTGCGCCTCCTCCCGAGCCTCTTCCCGAGCCTCCTCCCTGACAACCACCGCAGAAAACCCCAACACCAACACACTGACAAGGCCCGATCCATGCTGAGGGTTCTCGGCCCTCGGCTCTAAAACCGCAGCGATGACTCCAGCCGTTGGGCTCGTCTGGTCGGAAAGCGGGGTCTCTCTGGGGACGCCCCAAAAACATGCCATTTTAATGGCTTTCTCTTGTTCCTCGTAGACGAGTGGAGATGGGAACTGCGCTAGAGGCGAAAGCAAACAGGATGCAGCGAGACCGGTGCTTTTACAAGAGTAAACTTGCCTTTCGTTTCTTTTTTTTCCCCTTTTTTTCACTCTCTTTCTGACCTTATCCACTCTTCTGAGGATGGCTTTGCACCCTACATCCACCCTACATCCAGCCCTGGCACATATTATTATTATACTATTGGAAGTTTAGACTGATACCATACTTTGGAAACTCAATGACAATTCAACGGACCTGGTAACTAAATCTCTCTCTTTCTATCTCTTTCTATCATACCTCTCAAAAGCTAAGCTGCGGATGGAGCATTCCGCCTATGAAAAAGGCATAATAGAACCTGTGGATTATAGCTACCAGAGGGCAGAACAAAATTCCAATTTACAGAGAATATATTGAGCTTCGTGAGATGTTTTGTGCTCTGGAGCTTGCAGAAAAAAAAGAAGAAGAAAAAAAAGATTGTATTTGAAAGAAGGAATGGAAAATCCTATTGGAACATAATATTGGAACAATCACTGGGTCGAAGAATAAGAAAATAGTAAAATAAATACAGAAAAACAGCACAAGAAAAGAACAAGAAAAACATTAACCTCAGAAGAACTTGTAGAATTGACCAGAAGAATACCAAACCAAAAGAAAACCATGTATTTTACATCTTCATTGAGTTTTAATTCATTACAGACAGTATGAATCCATGCTTTGTCTGGTCAACTTGTTAATTAACATAAATTCCTGCATTTCAGGCCTGAAATACTTTACAAAACAAGTTGCGACATAGGCAATATAGGGCTGATAATGAGCTATAAATATTATTAATGATGGAATTCCCAATAGGTATTATCTTAAGGTGATTGTAATCCCAATTTGGTAAAAAAAAAAATCATCCACAGTGCATAATATCATTAAACGATTCAAGGAATCTAAACTGTCATCCAATAGTAGCCAAACTTACTTTGCCAAACCTTTGGCCAAGCACTAAAATCCAGAGTTACATTCATAAAACACTTAAGTCACTTAAAACTTTGCGCTATGCAAACAGATGCCTTATGTTAAACTTCTGTAGCATTATATTGTTTGATTTTGGTGAGAATAAAAAAAACAAAAGTTAAAAGAATAATAAAAACTACATAATGTTTCCCTGAGGCAACAAATAAAAAAAATACCTGTTTTAGGAGGTTTAAAATAGCTTTCAAAAAAGCTTTCAGCTTTCAAAATCTACTTCTTTACATATTAAAACACCATTCCATAGAGGGTTGACCATGTCCAGTGGTGTTGACTCCTCTGGGCTCAGAGGCTTCTGGAATGTATCATCGCAGAGTGGAAACCAACATTTGCAGCTTCCCATCCTTATTAAATAACTACTTCTACTACTAAATAACTGATTTAACTAATAAGCCAATGAACAAACTTCTATTCAATAAGTTAAAGTGAGTTGAAGCCAGCAAAAACATCCCAAAAAACTACAGGCCCTCTAGGACCATGGTTTGGCACTAGCTGACCCAAAGCATCCATGTCCTTGGTTGCCTTCAAATTTAGGCATCGTAATTATAGGATGGCAAAAATGTCCAAAAAATGTCCAAGAGAGCTACAAGCTGTTGTGTTTATCACCAGCCACTGAAGACCTACAGGCTATGGTTTTGAGGTGATGACATGAAGCATGGTAATCTTCCAGCTAGCCCTCAAAATCGTCTCTTGGTCTCCTCCTTGCCCAAACTGGCATCTGGGACCATTCCACTTTCAAATTCACATTCAAATTTGAGCACTTAGCTCTAGCACTCGTCTTGTTAGTTGGACCGTGACCCAGTAATAGTGTTTGCACTGTTGTTCCACGTCCAGACCACATTCCAAGTCCAAGAGTTGTTGTGAGCTAGTATTAAGAAAGCAATGAGCTTTTTTGGTTGCTAACCCCTGAACATAGTGTTTTTGTTTGTTTTTTTTTTGGTACAAGCTGAAGTGTTTTGGCTGTTGTCAACTGGAATATGTTTTTTAGCCTTGGGTACAAGTCCTAGCAGATTCTAAGCACACTCCTTTTTGGTCTGAGATGTTTTTGCCAACACCTTGGTTGCTGAGTATAATACAGCAGTTGGCCTGTGCCACTTTTTCCATCTTTCTGATTGCAGGGTATAAACTACATTCAGTATCACTTAATTTGGATGGTCCAACATTGATGCCTCATGGATGCTTACCTTACATTCAACTAACATTTAATTGCATGTGTATTAAATGCATCTTAACTCCATGTTGCATGCAAATGATTTTCTTTATAGAACCTAACCCTAACCTTAAACCTAATCTTGACCATAAACCAGCCCTAAAACTTAACCCTACCATGGCCATAGTCTAAACCTTAAGCAAAACCTTAAGCAAATGTTTAGATTAGGCTTAAGGTTAGAGTTGGGTTTAGGGTTAAAACGCGAGTTGAACGTCTAAGAAGCATCTACAATGAACCATCCATTCCTTTTTGTTCAGAGATGTTTTTGCCAACACCCTGGTTGCTGAGTATAATACAGCAGTTGGCCTGTGCCACTTTTTTCCATCTTTCTGATTGCAGGATATAAACTACATTCAGTATCACTTAATTTGGATGGTCCAATATTGATGCCTCATAGATGCTTACCTTACATTCAACTTACATTTAATTGCATGCGTATTAAACACATCTAACTCTGCGCTGAATATAAATGTTTTGCTATAGAACCTTACCCTAAACCTAATCCTAATCTTGACCAAAATCAGCCCTAAAATGTAACCCTAACCGTAACCATAGTCCAAACCTCAAGCAAAACCTTAAATCTAACTTACTAAATGTAACTCTAAAATGTTTAGATTAGGCTTCAGGTTAGAGTTGGAAGCAGGGTTAAAACATCTATAATGGACTATTCCATTTTCGTTTTTGGTCTGAGATGCTTTTGCCAACACCCTGGTTGCTGAGTATAATACAGCAGTTGGCCTGTGCCATTTTTTTTCATCTTTCTGATTGCAGGGTATAAACTACATTCGGTATCGCTTTATTTGGATGGTACAATATTGATGCTTACTTGTTAATTGCATGTGTATTAAATGCATCTTAACCCTACGATGAATGTAAATGATTCTCTTTATAGAACCTAGCCCTAAATCTAATCCTAATCTTGACCATAAACCAGCCTTGAAACTTAACTCTAATTGTAGCCATAGCCGAAACCTTAAATCTAACCCTAAATGTTACTCAAAAATGTTTAGATTAGGCTTCAGGTTAGAGTTGGAAGTAGGGTTTAAACGTAAGCTGAACATCTTTGAAGCATCTACAGCTCTGGAAAAAAAATAAGAGATCACTTAAAAATCTTGATTTTCTTTGATTTTATCAAATTGAAAACCTCTGGAATTTAATCAAGAGGAAGATGGATGATCACAAACCATCAAACCAAGCTGAACTGCTTAATTTTTTGCACCAGGAGTGCAGGCATAAAGTTATCCAAAAGCAGTGTGTTAGACTGGTGGAGGAGGACATGCCAAGATGCATGAAAACTGTGATTAAAAACCAAATTATTGGTTATTCCACCAAATATTGATTTCTGAACTCTTCAAATTTGAGTATGCTGCCATGCAACTCCAACTCAGTGCCTGGTATTTAGTTCAGAAATGGCCTGAGTGATTTTGTTTTGTTACCTGGGTCTCTAATTTCAGTATCAGAGTAAAACACACCAGCACAGAATCAGCTAGGCTGGGAATCGGGCTAAAATTGGGGCAAAAATCAAAAGTGTAACCCTGGCTTTACCAAAAGCTGTACTGCCAAGGCAAAAAGAATATGCTGAAGACGGTGGACAGGGAAATCCGCGCTGGCATTTGGCAGGAAAAGGAATAAATAAGCCATGCTCTTTTTAGGCATTATTAATGTATGTCCCGGGCCAAGAAAGAAACATGTCTTTAAAGGAATTAGAAGCCATTAATCATGCGATTGCACCAATATTCCACGCTGACATTCTCAGAGGCCTAGTAAACACATAACTCCACAGTTGAGGAAGCACATTCCTCATCCCGCACCCTCCAGTCACAGGCAGGGCTCATCTCCTCTTTTGCTCTTGTAATTTCTCTAATTTAATTAGCGAATTTAATTGCTGTCAGAAAGTGTTATGGCTAGCATCTAGTCATTGTTATTGATTAGAGCACTCAGCAGGCCATAGCAATTCCCTCCTGACTGTTCAACAAAAAGGAAAACCCTATTTTCCTGAGATATTCTGAATTCTGAAGTTTCTACCAGGAGACTATAATGCTACTGTAACCTTTATCTGTTAAAATCACCAGCTTTTACCTGTCTTTAAAGGACCTCTACTTACTAACACACCTGTGTTGCTGCTTTTGAGATGCTTCAGAGATTCAGAGGTTCTGGTTCTTTTCCGTCTCGCCTCCCTACTGCTACTACTGGTTGCCGGGGGGTTAGCTCCATTACTGCTTATTATATTTATGGCAGAATCTGGCTTCTCAGAGGATCTGACTTTTCCTTCTATCCTCCCTACTGCTGCCCGATTGGACGCTTTTACTTGCCGGGGGGTTAGCCCTATTACTGCCTGTTATGTGTGGCAGAGAAAGACTCTTTACTTCAAGGAATAAAGTAAAAGGAATTGTATTTTACTGATCAAACTGTAAGGATTGTTCTCAATTTAAAAGAAGTGTTTCCTTTGCATGCTTGCCTTTGGTAAAGTCTTCTGGTAGAACTTTATTAACCTGCATTTTCCTGAGATATTCTGAGTTCTCACGAAAGCTCCATGCAGTAAAAGTTCTACTAGGAGACTCTAATGATACCAGGTGTCACCTTCACCTGGAAAAACCACCAGCTTTTACCTGTCTTTAAAGGGCCTCTACTTACTTACACACCTGCACTGCTGCTTTTCAGATGCTTCAGAGATTCAGAGGTTCAGGTTCTTTTTCCTCTATCCTCCCTGTTGCTGCCAGATTGGTCTATTCCACTTGCTGGGGGGTTAGCTCCATTACTGCTTATTATATGTATGACAGAATCTGACTTCTCAGAAGTTCTGAATTTTCAGAAATTTCTCAGAGATATTCTGAGTTCTCACGAAAGCTGCATGCAGTGAAAGTTCTACTAGGAGACTCTAATGATACCAGGTGTCATCTTCACATGGAAAAAAAAAACACCAGTTTTACCTGTCTTTAAAGGACTTCTACTTACTAACACACCTACATCACTGCTTTTCAGATGCTTCAGAGATTCAGAGGTTCTGGTTCTTTTCCCTCTATCTTCCCTACTGTTGCCCAATTGGTCACTTCCACTTGCCTGGGGGGTTAGCTCCATTACTGCCTGTTATTTGCAGCTGAGAAAGACTTTTTCTAATCAAATTGAAACGATTTTAGTGTTTACAGCTCTGGAAGTTTCTTTGATTTTACCAAAGTGAAAACCTCTAAATGTAATCAAGAGGAAGATGGATGATCACAAGCCATCAAACCAAGCTGAACTGCTTGGATTTTTCGCACTAGAAGTGGTGTAAAGTTATCCAAGAGCAGTGTGTAAGATTGGTGGAGGAGAACATATCGAATACTGATTTCTGAACTCTTGTTTTCTTTGCATTATTTGAGGTCTGAAAGCTGTGCATCTTTATTTCTTTTATTTCAGCCATTTCTAATATTCTGCAAATAAATGCTCTAATTGACAATATTTTTATTTGGAATTTGGGAGAAATGTTCATTTACATATATCTATAAATAGCAAAATCAGAAAAACAATTTTCAAGAAGTATTTCCTCTGCATGCTTGGCTTTGGTAAAGTCTTCTGGTAGAATGTCAGGAACCTGCATCCGTACTGTTTGCAAGCCGTGAGGCTTAAATGACCCGGCTTTTGGGCGGCCCTACCGGCCAAGCGAGATAACAGTCCATTAAACTGTGTACACATTCCGACATAGATCACTCCATGTTTGCAATTTGGGCTGGAGATGGCCACTTCTTGTCTGTCAGGATGGGGAAATGGAGCGCGGTAACATCCTGCACACTGCAGCTCCATCAGATGTCCGGCGGCCTGCCGATGACCCCGCAGCTAAGCCGCTAATCAAAGGAACGGCACATCTGGCCTCGGCTTAACGTCCAGCATGACATCACACTCCGCGGCCACTTAGGGAAGGCCTAAACACAGTCCGTAAATCTCCAGGGTTAACAGACCGACCAGACGCTCGCACCCATTCTGACTCCCACACAGGGAGAGGTGTCTGAGCGTGGACGGGTGGAGGCAGTAAGTGTATCGAAACTATTTACGCCTCTTTGTCCTTTCCCTCTTTGCGTAAACTAGCAAAATATTGTTTATAGGATGAGCCCCTGCAAGCAAAGCTGGACTTTCATTGAGTTGAAATATGAGACAAAGAGACAAAACAGGAAGTTGAGGACCAGAACAGAGATAATGAGAAGAATAAAAAAGAGATATAGTGAAGATAAGGCTGCGAGGATAATGTAGCTAACAAGCGATGGAAGCTTATGGACACTAATTAGCTCAGAGTGAACTGCAGGCACCAAATTACTGCACACTTGGCTGAAACTGAACTATAAACCCAGATGAGTTCACATAAGATGAAAAAAAAAAACACTTTGAGGCAATCCTTTGCCCTAAAAAATGTGTCGTATAAAATGTTATGTTTTTCATAATATACAGATCAAGCTGTTCTGTCGTCATTCTGAGAAAGAGACATAATCAAAGTGTGTTTGATGATCAAATATGGTTGAAACACAAGCAAAGTAATCTTCTCTCCACTTCAAAACATCTCTAAAAAAGAAAAAACACTTACTATAGGATCTCGCTTGTCAAGCTCAATGTTTTAACATTGTTCCCACTTACAATCTTGGTTTAGAAAATTGGCCAGCATCACCTGATTGAAAATAAGTGGGATGCTATTTGATCAACACTCCACCCCTACCACAAAATTTATAGGACACCGTTAGGAACCTCCACAACAACGAGACATCTGGCATGTAGCATTACACATGCGTTCAACAAATGTTGCCCAGTCTAAATGTTTAATCATTTATTCTTCCTGGTAACATTTTCCATTTTCTTGCAAACTTGCACTGCAATCCCACATTTTCTACGGGGTGCAATTCTTTTTGGTTAGTGTATACAGCTCTGGAAAAAAAAGAAACCACTTAAAAATGATAAGGTTCTTTGACTTTACCAAATTAAAAACATCAAGAGGAAGATGGATGATCACAAGTCATCAAACCAAGCTGGAGTGGCATAAAGTTATCCAAGAGCAGTGTATAAGACTGGTGGAAGAGAACATACCAAATCTTGATTTCTGAACTTGTTTTCTTTGCTTTATTTGAGGTCTGAAAGATCTGCATCTTTTTTTTGTTATTTCAGCCATTTCTCATTTTCTGCAAATAAATGCTCTAAATGACAAAATTTCTATTTTGAATTTGTGAAAAACATTAGTTTTACTCAAACATCTACAGGGGTTGGACAATGAAACTGAAACACCTGTCATTTTAGTGTGGGAGGTTTCATGGCTAAATTGGAGCAGCCTGGTGGCCAATCTTCATTAATTGCACATTATTGCACCAGTAAGAGCAGAGTGTGAAGGTTCAATTAGCAGGGTAAGAGCACAGTTCTGCTCAAAATATTACAAAGCACACAACATTATGGTTGACATACCAGAGTTAAAAAGAGGACAAATTATTGGTGCACGTCTTGCTGGAGCATCTGTGACCAAGACAGCAAGTCTTTGTGATGCATCAAGAGCCACGGTATCCAGGGTAATGCAGCATACCACCAAGAAGGACCAACCACATACAACAGGATTAACTGTGGACGCTGTTAGAGGAAGCTGTCTGAAAGGGTTGTTCGGGTGCTAACCCGGATTGTATCCAAAAAACATAAAACCACGGCTGCTCAAATCACGGCAGAATTCAATGTGCACCTCAACTGTCCTGTTTCCACCAGAACTGTCCGTCAGGACAATAAATTATTGTGGTCTAAAACCAGGTGTTTCAGTTTCATTGTCCAACCCCTGTAAATATAAATAGCAAAATCAGAGAAACTGTTTCAGAAAAAAAGTGGTTTCTTGTTTTTTTTCCAGAGCTGTGTATATGATATATATTACATAAAATAAGGATACATCTGCATAGCTACTTATAGAAGAAAACTTCTACGAATGCCGCCAAACATATATTGTCTGATTGACTACAATTGGACTAAGGGGGCAAATTCTGCACCTTCAATCTCCCTCCTGTTTCAAAGAGGTTCTGGAACAACAGGCTGAGAAGAGCAAGAAGAAACTGCACACACCTCCAACCCGAAGTGTGATCTGGTCACGGCGCTGGAAGTCGTCAGGGTTCTGGAAGCAGCTGTAGAGGCCGTTGCTGGTCATGTCCACCTCGATGAGGGTGAGCCGCGGCCCTTCCTCCCGCCGCCGAGCCTTCACGTCCGTGCCGTTCACCTTCCACATGACCGAGGCGTCGTTGTCCAGAGAGCCGCACTGCATGGTCACGTCGCTGCCGATCCGAGCATACTGGATCCTGGCCCCTGCAGAGAGACACAAACCCCCAAAAACCACAGTCAGGACCGCATCCTCTTCCTCCTTCACCTCCAACACTCTATGGTGTACTTAGACAGGGCCTGCGGAGTTCAGAGCCAGATGTGCTGGCAGACGAGAAGGCCTGATTATTTGCAGCTTTAGTGGATTGTATTAAACAGTGCGAGTATAAATACACTCCTCCCTGGTGCCTCGAATCTGAACTTCCAACACATCCCAAGAAATCCTGCCCTTTCTTTAATCTCCTAATGCATTTCAATACCTCGTTTGTTTCCCAAAACCCACGATTTCACACAGCGTTCATTATCAAACCGTACTTATTTCCTTTCAAACGAAGTGTCACAGATGTGTTTTTTCTTCCCCCGGAGTCAAAGAATCTCATTTCTCCTGCAGCTCATACATAAAGATATGAGTAATGACACTGAATAGAGTAAATGTAGAACATTTGTTTGAAAAGCAGAAGAAAACAGTAAAAAAAAAACAGGTCAGACAGACCACTAGAGTGATTTCACATTTGAATAGAAAAGAAATGATGCAGAAAAAAAAAACAGGCATCGAAATTATTAAATTTACTTTCTTGACCAAATATATATGATTGCCTGGATACAAAGTGTTTATTTCTGTTGAACATAAATGAACAAACAAGTACAATATAGGTACAGCATATAGGCACAATGGGTTCCGCAAAATATTATCAGCAGTAGGGTTGTGACGAGATCTCGTGGCACAAGATATCGCGAGATTAAAACGTGACAATATTTCTCGTCAAGCTTAAGCCTGTCTCGCGGGAAAAAAACAGTTTAGCATGGACTTTTTAAGAGGGATCTGGCAACACAGTAGCGATAGCAGCGAGTGTGGTGAGAGCAGCTCTTAGCAGAAAATTCGGGCATTTGCATGGAAGATGCTTCTGCAACTTTTAAGTTGTACGTCTGGCTGCATTTTGGCTCCAGTGGAAACAATAAACGGTAACAGAGTGACCAACAAGACACAAACCATATATAAATACTGTAAGTAAATCCTACACGTGACTGTTTCATAGGCAGTTGTACTAATCTCTGAGCTCTGTACTGTATTTAAAAAAATGTCTCTGTTTGCACTTCAAGCATAGGCTTAATATGACTGGTTATGGTTATGCACAGTTAAATTACAGGATATTTAGGAGAAAAAAAACACAAACCCTAGGCTTAATATGACTGGTTGTGGTTTGCACTTTTTGTTTGCACTATATAAGACCTAGAAAAGTTTTATTTTTTATTCTTATTTCTATTTCTTATAAAATCAACGTGTGAGAGAAACCAGTCTGTTAAGTTGGTGTTATATTATTTTGTCAAATAAAACTCTAGTTTTCAAGCCATTCATTTTTGACATTTTCTTTAAAATTTTATTTTTAAATCTCGTCTCGTCTCGTTCTCGTGAACCTAGTATCGTGTCTTGTCTCGTCTCGTGATATTAGTGTCTCGTCACACCCCTAATCAGCAGTATCATTTTTATTTTAAAATATACAGTTCAAGCATTAAGGCTAGGAAAGTAATGTTAGCTGAGATAGCTAAAAGCTAACCTAGCTAGCAAACTAGCTTTATTTACCTAAAAAAAACAGTGCGAGTATAAATACACTCCTCCCTGCTGCCTCGAATCTGAACTCCCAACACATCCCAAGAAATCCTGCCCTTTCTTTAATCTCCTAATGCATTTCAATACCTTGTTTGTTTCCCAAAACCCACGATTTCACACAACGTTCATTATCAAACCGTACTTAGTCACATCTCCCTTCAAATGAAGTGTCACGGATGTTTTTCTTTTCCCCCCCGGAGTCAAAGAATCTCATTTCTTCTGCAGCTCATACATAAAGATATGAGTAATGACACTAAATAGAGTAAATGTAGAACATTTGTTTGAAAAACAGTAAAAAAAAAAATAAAAAGCAGAAAAAAACAGGCATCAGAATTATTTGATTTATTTTCTTGGCCAATATATATGATTGCCTGGATACAAGGTGTTTATTTCTGCTAAATATTATCATCAGTATCATTTTTTATTTTATTTTATATCTTCATAAACTGGCTGTTTTTCAACTGAAAGATACAGTTTGAGCATTAGGGCTAGGGAAGTAATGTTAGATGAGATAGCTAGCTAGCAAGCTAATATTGTTTACCTAAAGAATGGCTAAAGAATGGCTTTTGCTCTGTGCAAATCTATCTCGAGTTCCAGTTGATCCACTGTTAGCGTTTTTCCATTTATATGGAACTGGTACCATTCTGGTTTGCAGACCTACTGTAATTTTAAAACGTTTCCTACGTTTCCACAAAAAAAGTAGGTTCCAGGACCAGTAATGTTAATTTGCAGTGGAAACTGAAGAACACTAGGTTCTTCAATGTGAACCATGACTGCCACTGCGCAATGCTCTCTGTTGATAATGAAAACTGGTGGAAACAGGGGCTGGTTCGCTAAAAAAACACCATGGTTCTTATAAGCCCAAACAGAAGCCCAAACAGTTATTTTGGTGAAAAAAAAGTGCTGTGTGAGTCTCTTGGTGGTCTTGAAATGATTTTGGCATGCTAAGGAATCTAAACGGTGATTAATATGTGCTACTTAGCACTTAGCATAGTGTTCTTTAATGTGTTATACAGTCTAAACTTTGTGTTTATTATTTCTTTGAGTAACAAAAGTGTAAACTTTAATTTACAGAAAAAAACACACAAAAAAAAATTCCCTACATTCATATTTATATTTACCCTGATACTGACATTGTAGTTCCTAACTTTTTCTTTTCCCTTCCCATCATTGGACATTCTCCTCTCTAGAACTACAATCCCCAGCATGCATCTGGAAATATCACGTATTCTGACGTTTTCAGCCAATGGCATTACTTTCTCATGCTCGTCATCCCCAGAATTTTAGAATTGTTTTGAGTAGCTACTAATTTCTACATGTATATCAATCTGTTTGTTTGTATTGTATTTGCAAAGTATTGCCATCACTGTAAAAACAAATACAGAAAAAAACAGGAAACTGATTCAATTAATACAAATGAAGAAGCAACAAAAAAAAAAAGTGTTAAGCAATTGGTATTCAGCCTTTAGCCAAATTTATCCATTTCTTTGGGTTTGGTCCAAAAAAAATGTTTCAGTGAATCATTTCTGTGGCGTGGGACCGCCCAACGCAGCAACGCACAGTCCTACCTGTCCCAGCTGATCTGCATCCGATTGATTAAGCAGGACAGGTATATAAACTCAGCCTCAGAAACGGACCACTGAAAGACTTTAAGTCATTTCTAAAGATTCTAGAGCCCCATTGGGCCAGTTTATGTTCATTTAAGTTCTTTTGGGCGTGGTGGAGGGTGTTTAACCCTCCTGTCGTGTTCGGGTCAAATCTGACTGATTTAAAACTTAAAACACTCATAAATATTGTGTTTTACATCTGATTGCCTCAAGCCCTTATGATATCCTCCACACTATGCACTTGAACACATACAAGTGAGGATCACCTCTTTCATTGAATTTTGAGTGTTTTATTCAACCTTGTTACACCTGTGGTGTTCCCGGTCAAAAGTGACCGCCATAGGAAATGAATGGGTATCCAGAATATATTCATTCATCAGACAGAAAACATTCCTATACACACCACCCTAACTCACTCACTCACACACATTTCAGATTAAACAATGTCTTTTGCAGGTACACATCTCTGTCCCGCGCTTATGTCCCGAATCCCCCTATGTGAACAAACTTGACGATACAATGTATCATATCTTCACCCAGCCTAGACAGGTGTATGTTATGTGAACCCATCTCTTTTCCACGCTTCTGTGCCAATCCCCACGTAATCAATGTATCATTTTCACACAGACCACAAATATATATATATATATATATATATATATATATATATATATATATATATATATATATACATATAGCTTGATGTTTGCCTTGCAATCCTCTTACTCTGAGCACAATGAGTAGGCAACTGACCAAGCAGTTATCTGTGGAAGAGTTTCTGGTCCAGGTTTTTGGACAGGATGAAGAGGGCACTGAAATTGAGTCAGAGATAGAGAAGGATGTCTCAGAAGTGGAAGACAACACAGATTTTGATCTGGACTTTGAGGAGACTGACCAGTCCACAGATGGAGAGGGAGAACAGGCGCCTGAAGAACAGGCACCTAAGTAGACATTCTGGTCCAAGGATGGACACCCGGGAGAGAGGAAGTAGAGCAAGAGTGGAAAACATCATGAAGATGACTCCAGGGCCAACACGGTATGCGACATCTCATGTGGATGACATCAAGTCCAGCTCCCAAATCTTTTTACCAGAGTTAATTGAGGGAATTATACTGGAGATGACAAACCTGGAGGGGAAGCGTGTGTTTGGGGACACCTGGAGAGAAATGGACCTGGTAGACCTCCAAGCCTACATAGGTCTGTTGATTTTATCAGGAGTATATCTCTCAAACAATGAGGCTACAAAAAGGGAAAAACAGGGAAAAATGGAATAAAGAATAAAGGCACCAAGTGATGCCAGGAGCAGCTATGACCGGGAACACTAAAGTAAGGGGCAGGAGGTGAACACGACCGGAGGGTTAAAGCTAAATAAAGGTACGTTTTGAGTTAATTTACTCCCCGTGTCTGTGTTCTCTGTGCTTCCTACTACCGGGTCACGGTGGCCACGCCCCTAACCTCTGGGCCCGTCACATTACTTACAATACTACAACATTGCTACTTGTTATCTTTCTATTACCTGTTGTGCCATTTGGCATCTATAGTGCAATGCAACCACAGCAACAGCTTATATTACATAATATATTAATGCTGCTGCATTTTACACAAAAACCATAAACAAGCAATATGTCATCATATCTTATGGAGCTCCCACAAGAAGACAAAATAACCCACAGGTTGACTGAAAGCAAGCTGACCACTTCTTCTTTACTTTCCTGCATCGACTGACCAAGCAGGTCTTACTCTCCAGGCAATCCCTGCCTATGAATTTTGCATGCGCTCCCATGCCTTTGGAGTCTTCTGATTCTGTGCTGTAGAACAGGATCAGAAGTGAAAGCACTGCACCAAGGAGAGCGAGCGAAAGTCTGTTATCTGCTCCCAACCAAACACTTCCGTATGAATCCGTCCAGTCAGGCTGGAGAGATATCCGGCTATGCAAATATGATAACTTTTGGCAAGCTTTGCCAGGTGTCCTTGTGCAGAAGTGAATGAGTGAGTCGTTCCGTGCTTTAAAAAGTGATATCTGGAGCGAAACTGTTGTCGATTCCTTTCTTCTTTGAGCTGGAGATAAGCCTAATTCCCTCCTAACTGATGAGGCCGTGTTTGTGTTTTGGGCCGTGTGCTCGTAGAGCCGTGTCAAGCTGGTTTAGGTGTGTTTTGGCCATAAAAGGGACTGGCAAGCTGTGTGGCAAAGTGCCAATGTTCTGATTATCTTCATCTTTATGTGAATTTTCTTCTGCGTGTCTTTGAACATCTAAAGCTCCTGTTGCTTTCTTATCTTCGTAGAAGAATGGTAGGGTAGGAAAAAGTCTTAAACAGCCTCAGGAGACGGGAAAGCATTTAAAATTACTGATTTCAATCGTACCTTCAACAGACTACTGTCATACATGCACTACACATTGTTTGCAGAGAACTTGAACACGGAGAAGACACAACGCATCAAAGCCTGTAATTGGCTGGTAGTGTAGATGTCATGCAAATTAAATTGAAGAAAGTATGCCAGCTTGAAAGCTCACAAAGATGCTTTCACATGTTTGGCTTTCTGCAATGTTTACTGGGAATCTATCAAAAATATATTCGGGTGACATTCAAGGAAGTTCACATGAGCATTTGTGTTCTTACATGCCACCAATACTGGTAAATCCTGGATGTCACACCTGATACTGACATTGTAGTTCCTAACTCTTTCTTTCTGCTTCCCGTCAGTGGACATGTTTCTCTCCAGACCTACAATCCCCAGCATGCATCTGATGTCCTAACTCTATCTTTCTCCTTCCAATCAATGGAGATGCTCCTCGTCAGAACTACAATCCCCAGCATGCATCTGATGTCCTAACTCTATCTTTCTCCTTCCAATCAATGGAGATGCTCCTCGCCAGAACTACAACCCCCAGCATGCATCTGATGCCTAATACTAAAATTGTAGTTCTTAACTCTTTCTTTCTCCTTCCCGTCAATGGACATGGTCCTTTACAGAACTACAATCCCCAGCATGCATCTGATGCCTCATATTGACATTGTAGTTCCTAACTCTTCGCGTATTCTGCCAATCGCATCACTTTCTCACGCTCATCATACCCAGAATTCTAGAATTGTTTTTACTAATTTCTATGTGTATATAAACCTCATTGTTGGTCCAGTGACATACAGAGTGTTCTTTTGTCTGAGTGTATTCCCATGTATCCCACGATTTGTGGTCGTCCCTTTAACTCTATTTGTACTGTGTTATCATTTTTTTCCAGACTGTATTTTGGCTCTGATTTATTCTCTTTTTGGTTTTGACCATTGCCTGTATGATGACTACGCTCTCTTTTTTCTTTGCCCCTAGAATTAAAGCTTTATCTATTTTTTAAGTATCTGATTTCAGTCTGTACTGTTACACTGAAAAATATTTAGCATATTAAAATTTGTGAAAGTAACTACACTAGTACTACAGTATGCTGCATAGCTCCAACCAGCCCACAGCTCTGAATGCACCTCGGTGTTACTCACACAATTTCCCAGCTACACAACCCTAACGACAATCTTCTAAAATATTTACCAGCCCAAACACAGATCACCCGGAGGATAAAAGAGACGCATGCAAGGCCTGAAGCTCTCTAAAGCCCATTTAATGGAGCTGATTTAATAGCACACCCTCAGATCCGTTCCCTCTAAAAGGACGGCTGAGTAAAACATGCCAGTGAAACGTCCCCTCTCCAAACATCTTCACCATAGGAGTCATTACTTTGCCCTCTGTCTCATGTCCTTTGAAGATTCTCATTAAGAGCTTGTCTCTCGTTTGCCCTCGTTTTTGTCGGTGCGCTTTTGGCACACGGCTCGCTTGGCAGGGTGCGAATAAACCCATTTCCTGTTTCCTGCTCACTTATCTGCAGACACCCCCGAACAGGCAGCGATAGGACACCTAATCGCTGGCCCCACGGCATGAGCAAAACAAAGCCCAGGCACAATAAGTCATGTCTGCTGCTTTTCGATAGCCCAGAATGTTAAATTCTCATTATGCAGTTTAGCAGGTGCGTCTGTCACAGCCTTATCTGATGCAGAGGTCCTTTTTTTCCCCTTTCCTCGCGTAGCCACTGTAGGCATTTCCACTCCGGCCCCTCCCTCCGCCACCCCGCCTCATGCATTTGTCACTGGTGTAATGCATATTATCTTCAAACACACAGAAGCACCCTCAAACAAGCCAAAGAAACCCCCACAGACTCCTCTGATGTTAGCCACTCCACGATAATGCACTGTGAAACTAACACGTAGCTTCAAGGACAATGGCTGTGTTCCTTTCTTTCCTGAAGAGGGACGGGAATATAAAAAAAGACACACACCAAATTGAGATTCAAGGCAGCAGCTAAATTGACACTTCACGTTGACGCAGATGTAAACCGGCCATTGAGATTAACAAAGGCTCCGGGGAGGACTCCACACCCACACGGAGGAGCTTTTGACTTTTACGAGCCGTGGTTGCGCAGGCCGGACCAGGAAGATCCTGGCCGAGGGGCCGACAGCTGGATCTCCTGCCTAGATGAGGAACAGCTGTGTCTGTGCTCGTGAAACATGCAGCCAAGAAAACAAAGCAGCTAAGTGGCCATGCAAACAGGGCACTGTTTACCAGAAGCTATCTATCTCTATAAATGGATTGCATTCTGTTGATGTTTGAGCAGAGGGAGGAAAAGAGGAAAGAACAGGTCGTAACAGGTTGGAGCTAGTATTTGTTGATCATCAGATTTCACTGCCATCAAAATAAAGAGAGAGAGAATCAAGAGCATCAGAGAGAATAACATTGGGCAAAAATGAATAAAGGAACAAATAAAGAAACCTTTAGAAATCACCTCAAGAAATTACCTCAAAATGTCATTTTCTTAGGTCACAAGACAAGACCTGGCAACATGTGCTGTCAAGAGCTGCATCATCCCCTGTGGTGCTCCAATCTGCCGTGATGTCTAAGGAACACTAGGCACAATTGCTGACTACTGGCTTTAGGGATTCCACAGCGGAATTTTCTCCTCACTCTATAATATTGCATTGTTACTCAATGGGATTTTCGCTCAAATGAAGGTCATGCAAAGCTACATGCTGCAGAAAGGTCAATGGGATTAGAAAGCATCAGATTGATACAGTGCGGATCAGACGCCTCCGTCCTGCCCTCGCAGCTCCTGCGGCTTAACCACTCCAGCCAGGGAATGTGGGCTTGGCTGTGCCGTTTATTTTCTCGCTCTGGCCTGGGGAAGGGGGATGCTCGCTAACTCCTAGCCCCTGGCGCTGTTCTGCACTCCCTCTCTCTCTTCTCCTAGACCTCCCATGATGCACCACATGCTTCTCCAGGATGGGACGGTTGGGGTTTTTGTGCTGGGACCTTCCGTTCCGCCCCAATCCTTTGTCTGTGACCTAGTAAAAATACTGGCAGCAAGTGCGGCAAGCAGATGCAAGCCACCCGGATTACATACATCTTACACTGTAGCTTCCTGGAGGTGCAAGCTAGGTTCAGAACAAATATGAGTATATAGTTGGGGATGGAGTTGTTAAATATGCTTTACCTATCAGACTTGAGGAAATCATGTCCCATTTTGTCACACTTCTTACTCTGGACAAAGACATTGATAGGATGCCATTGTTTGCATCCTTTGTTATACCAATGAGATGACACGCTTGCCTTGGGACAGGGGTTCAGAACCTTTCCTCAAGGCTACAATTATAGCAGAATGATGTTGCCAGGTAGGTTTACTTCCACAAGCTTTAGGTCATGGATCATGACCAGGACCAGATCTCATTGCTTACATTGTTCTCTTTCTACTTGATACAATCAACTGCAATTTGCATCAACTGGGGCATTAGAGAATAGAGATAAGGAAGTACAGGAAATAATAACTCAAACAACCTGTTTGATTGAAGGAAGTACAAGGCAACAGATCAATGCAAACTGCTATCAGAGAAGATGAACGTATTCTACCACATCCACAGCAATTGGGAGAACCCTGACTAAAGTGGAATTCAGGTCCTTAAATATGTTGCACAGAAACAGAAACTCTCACTCCAGGCTAATTCACTGGTCAATTGTCCATATATTATTTGCAGTTCTTCAAGCCATACTTCTAACTAATGCTTGGACACTGCAGAAACAGATTCTGCTGAACTATTGGACCATTAAAGCCTCTTGAAGCACCCCTGCCCTGGTTGATTTTTTCTTGCTCCATTTAATTAACTGAGTGCCAAACCTTAAGTATAAGGGTACAAGGCAAATAGAGTACACCTGTCCAGATTAAATTTTGGTGAATATTTTTCTTACGTATAGTCAATTGATTGGCAACCCTTGTTTTACGGTGGGAAAGTAGGTACTCCAATACTCTATTCAACAATCAATGGTACTTTTGTACCAATGTTGGCAATCAGTGCTGTATTTTTTCCAAAACTTGATGAATTAGGATTATTATTCAGAAGATTTCCAAAATTTAGGATAGTAACAAGGACACTACTCCTGTACACTGGTACCTACTCGACCAGAGTACTAACTAATTGACCAAGGTTGGCAATCATTGCTATAAATGACCCAGTATTGCTTGATACTTTTGTACACTTGTACCCTTGGACGACCTTGAGGAGGTTACTGCTGGACTATGGGATTACATACAGTGCAGGCCAAAAGTTTTGTTTATTTTCATGACTATTTACATTGTAGATTCTCACTGAAGGCATTAAAACTATGAATGAACACATGTGGAGTTTTATGTACTTAACAAAAAATGACCTGGCCTCCACAGTCACCGGACCTGAACCCAATCCAGATGGTTTGGGGTGAGCTGGACTACAGAGTGAAGAAGGCAAAGGGGCAACAAGTGCTAAACAACCCTGGGAACTCGTCCTTCAAGACTGTTGGAAAACCATTTCAGGTGACCACCTCTTGAAGCTAATTGAGAGAATGATGCCAAGAGTGTGCAAAGCAGTAATCAGAGCAAAAGGTGACTATTTCGAAGAAACTAGAATATACATTTTCAGTGAGAATCTACGATGTAAATAGCCATGAAAACAAAGAAAACGCATTGAAAAAGAGAAGGTTTGTACAAACTTTTGGCCTGTACTGTAGACAATATTAGATTTTATAATTCTGTATTATATAAGTAATGCCAGCCACAAATTGAGATGCACAGATCCAGTATCGTAGGCTCTCTACACTATGAAGAGGCATTATGCAACTGGCCAAGTCCATCTACCTCAATCCCTGGACCATATTCGACCATGGAGGGATGGAGCAATGTTACGAGGCAATTAGTCTGATTGCAAAGATACTATGAGGGCTGGTGGTCTGCTCTAATTTGCCTCTGCTCCTTCTATCTGATAAAGTATCCTCATAAGGAAGAGAATGCACATTCTCTGAGACAGCTCTTGCGTAATGCACTCTCAATGCCCTTAGCTAACTTGTTGAACTCTACAGAGCACCAGCTTGTTTTTCAGTGTTATGGAGGTAGTTCTCATGGAGATCCAAAAACCCAAGTCAAACTCGATGCGTATCCTTCCCAAAACAAGGCGAGTTATGAGTTTTCACCCAGATGCTTCATTCATATTTGAAGTGGCTGCCTGAGCCAGGAGATTTTGGTGTGGGCTGTGTTTATTACTCAAGGCAAAAAGTGAAGAGCATTTACTGAAGTTCAGGCCCTTGCGAGGTCAGCACCGAGTTTACAGATAACAAGCGAGCGCGCTGTTGCCCCATAGACCCTATCAAGACCAGAATTGTAGATGGGGCTACAGCTGTTAAAAAAAGGTCTTGCAGCACAAGCGCCTGCAACACAAGAGCATCTTAATGCGCAAGCCTCCCGAAAAAAAAAAAAAAAAAAGAGGAAAGCTTCAAAAATGATTCTGTGGGAGAGCTGGGAGAAACAATCCTGATGGAACTAAGTTGCATGTCATCCTGAGCCCTATTTAGAGGCCTGCAGGCCAAGGCTATGCTACTTTCATCCCCAGCTCTAAGTCTGCAGCATGTACCTGTTCCATCACACTCTGGCCCACAGAGAGCAGAGAAAACACGGCTATATCCCCTGATTACTTGCACATTCATCCTTCACTTCGCTCTGAGACGGAGAAAATGCGTGGCCTGCTGGTGGAATGTAAACAGCCCCTGGCTGATCTGTGTCTTCTGCTGCCCCTCTACCCTTTCCTCCTTCTGGGGGGGGGGGGGGGGGGAGAACCTGCCTGCCCACACACACACACATACAACTACATCCACAACCACCCTCACCACCACAATAACAACGACATAGGCAGGTATATTTTAGGTCTGAGTGCGATGATCCGTGAAAAAATGAAATGCTAATATATCTGGATGACGTTACAATGCATTCCCATGGTTTACCTACAGTGCACTAAAGCCATCACAATTTACTTGATGGGAACCATTGCTGTGTTAACCACTGATATCACACCATGATTATTTAAACCCCCATAAAAAAGACCCACCTAGAACACCTAAAGTTCATCAGGATGCTATGAGTACGTATAGCTCCGGAAAAAAAATAAGAGACCACTTAAAAATGATGAGTTTCTTTAATTGAAACCAAATTGAAAACCTCTTAAATATATTAAAGAGGAATATGGATGATCACAAACCTTGAATGAATTTTTGCACCAGGAGTAAAGGCATAAAGTTATCCAAAAGCAGTGTGTAAGACTGGTGGAGGAAGGAGAACATGCCAAGATGCATGATTAAAACTGTGATTAAAATTCAGGGTTATTCCAACAAATATTGATTTCTGAACTCTTAAAACTTTATAAATATGAACTTGTTTTCTTTGCATCATTTGAGGTCTGAAAGCTCTGCATCTTTTTTGTTATTTCAGCCATTTTTTTTTTCATGTTCTGCAAATAAATGCTTTAAATGACAATATTTTTATTTGGGATTTGGGAGAAATGTTGTTCGTAGTTTATAGAATAAAACAAAAATCCTCATTTTACTTAAACATTTACTTATAAATAGCAAAGTCAGAGAGACTGATTCAGAAACTAAAGTGTTCTCTTCATTTTTTAAGAGCTTCTAGCATAATGTATACAGTATTTGCTCAGTAGTAGTTTTGGGACACTTACTCATTCATTTCTGATCATGTCTGAGGATCAAGGATCAAGGGTACTTAAAGCAAAAAGCAACAAGATCCAAAAAGTGAATGATGTCAGGATGATGTCAGGATGATCACCACCCCACCCTAATTGGCCATAATTGTTGTGAATTACCCAGTTCTGCTGAACTACGTCTATGAGACTGAAGTCCGAGACTCCCAGTCCTTTCCTTAGGCATTCATTAGAAGAGGTGTCCACAAACATTTGGACATATAGCGGATGTTGTGCAGCTTCACTGCAAACACAGCAGGGGTCAGAGGGAAGTCTGGCTCTCGTTTATTATGCCTGTTTTGACAGGCTCTCAGAGCATCAATGCGCAGCATAATTTGTCTCCATTCGCTTGACCGTTGTTATTGTTTCCACCAATCAATCCACATCCAAAAAGACTCTTTTTGGGCTTTCCCTGGAGTTTAGATGTGAATGGAAAGTCTTTTTTTTTTTTTTTTCTTTGCAAATTTAACTCAATGCAATGTACGCTTCCAGCCACATTCCCCCGATTTAGAGATGTTGCTATGCGGAGAAAGGGTCGCAGCGAGGAATACAAAGCATTTTTGATTGCGTGCCAATGTTTTGTAGCCTCCCCACTGCTCATGGATCATTTATCTTGTCAGGCCTAGGCACATCTGAAAAAAAGCAGAATGAAAGAAATTGAAAACACTCGATGCTACTCTGGCCAGTTCTTGGAACGTCTCTGGAGTGGAGGGGAACTGGACTGGACTTGGCGAGTTTGAGTCGAATATTCTTCAGTATAACATGATCAAAATTGCTCACATAAATCCTTGTCACAAATCAATTTTGAATTAGGGCGAGGGAGTTAAAATGAGTCTTCCGGACCTTTTTAAGGGGAGAAAGGAGAAAAGAACTTCATGATGTTGCACATTGTACAGTACATTGTGCTTTACATTTACTTCTGACCGTCACACGTTGTATGCCTTTGTATGTCTTGCGTTTTGTGTGTTTCTGTTTTGCTTTTGGGTATGTTTTGTTTTCCTTGCCATGTGCTCCTTTGCACATGGCTTTGTTTTGTTTCTGTGTTGTTTCCTCCCTTGTCTCTGCCCTAGCCCCACCCAGTCATCAACGTTTACTCATGTTTTGTTTGTTACCACGCACCCTTGTTTCCTTCCCCAGGTGTTTCCCGTTTCACAGAGCCTCAGTCCTGCTTTGTTTCTTGTTTGTTATCTTTAGTTTGTTTGTTTCTTCCTTTGTTTTACTCTCAGTCTTATTGTTTGTTTCTTTGTCTTTATTTTTGTTCTCTGTATTAGAGAACAAAATATGTGAGATGCTATCCTGTGAATGAGGTTGAACACTGTACAGTGCATCCATGGCAATGTGAACTGAACTTCCATTTCTGAAGTTGTGCAGGAATTTAAGATCCCTCGATCTATGGTGTCACATGTGTAACGTAAAACCATGAGTAATATATCATAGACGGCATTACCCCCCACAGTGGACAGCGATTACAGTGGGTGGTAATGGCTGGGACTTGCTGCATCTGGCTAGAAGACAAGGGACTCTGTCAGAAATCAATCAATTCAGGAGGCATTAAACCTATGAACTTAACCTACAGGCCAATGCAGATTTCTTTTTTTGCGTTAATGGGACATGGTTAAAAAGTCACAGAAGAAGATCCTTTTTCCTCTAGATAAGAGGATTTGGGTGAGCAGTACTTTCAAAAGTTTGAATTCAGGCACATGTTGTACACTCTTATGGTCCTCAAAATAGGTAAGATGTTCTCAGTGTTCGATGTGACTTCAAGGGACCACTTCAGGGTCACTTTTTTCACGTTGCTTCTCTTCTTTCTGTAACAGCACATTCATCACTATACTAGAATTGCTGTGCCTTTCCAAACATTTCACTTTGCCATTTGAGACCTAATTGAGGACTAAGAGGATGTTCACCGTCGTGCACTTATAATGCAGAGCCATTACAAGTATTGATCCCCAAGTGCTTCTTTAGTCTTTATCAACACTTTACCTTCAGCCCGCTGTATCACCTCTATCAATATACTGGCACAACAGGCTTACAGAAAGGCACTGGACAGGATGGACAGTGCTCAGGGACCTTTGCTGGTTGCTGTAAAAGGATCTTGATGTGTCTGAAGGCTAAACAGGCAAATTACTGTCACTGTCATTGATCCCTGCAAGGCAACGTTAAAAAACTAGATATGAATTGAGATTGTTTTTTTTGTCTTTAGTCAAAACTATAAAAAACAAAATGAAACATTTGACATTTTTGCAGGTTTATGTTCATTTTGCCAAATTGGAGCAGCCTGGTGGCCAATCTTCATTAATTGCACATTGCACCAGTAAGAGCAGAGTGTGACGGTTCAATTAGCAGGGTAAGAGCACAGTTTGACTCAAAATATTGCTATGCACACAACATTATAAGTGACATACCAGAGTTCAAAAGAGGACAAATTGTTGGTGCACATCTTTCTGGCGCATCTGTGACCAAGACAACAAGTATTTGTGATGTATCAAGAGCCACAGTATCCAGGGTAATGTCAGCATACCACCAAGAAGGACCAACCACATCCAACAGGATTAACTGTGGACGCTGTAAGAGGAAGCTGTCTGAAAGGGATGTTTGGGTGCTAACCCGGATTGTATCCAAAAAACATAACACCACGGCTGCCCAAATCACGGCAGAATTCAATGTGCACCTCAACTCTCCTGTTTCTACCAGAACTGAAGGTGTTTCAGTTTCATTGTCCAACCCCTGTATATTACACAAAGAAACAAACAAAGCAAAAAAAAAATAGATACAATAGAACAACAGATAAAGACGAATCTGTAACCATGAAAACATAATGAAAGACTGGGTGTGGGCTAGAGGAACATAAAGCCACAACCCCCCACCCAGTCAACATTTATACAGATGTTGAGTAGGGTTGCAACTACTGATTTTTTTTGGTATTATAATTATAATCGTTGCAGCTTTACTGTTGAGCAGTGGAACGAACAGTGGAGTGTTCTGTGTTGAGTGATGGTGCTCCATCGTTTAAGTTTGGGATAAGTTGACGATAAATTGGCGATAAGTTGGTACTTGGGTGGTGATCATCCAACATCACTACCTAACCTCATTAAAGTCATTAGCTGTTGAGTGAAATTAATAAAAAAAATAAATCTAGTTGGTATGAAGCTTTCCCCT
Organism: Astyanax mexicanus; assembly: GCF_023375975.1. NCBI lineage: Eukaryota > Metazoa > Chordata > Actinopteri > Characiformes > Acestrorhamphidae > Astyanax > Astyanax mexicanus. Next base: position 24,395,648 of record NC_064427.1, on the reverse strand, counting down.
AAACAAAAAAAGTAAGACAGATACTCCAACAGAAGCCAGATAAACTTGGAAGAAGTAACAATGCCTGAGCAGGTGTCCCAGTACTCGTCCATATGTCCACATGGACGAGTCTTTTTTTTCCGCTCTACTCAGCATTCCATCCTCCGCTCACACCTTCCCATGCTTCCTATTCCAGGGTCGGCGCCCCACATCGCGAGGCAAGCGAAAGCTGTCGTGACTTCAGCCAAATTCCCCCATTACCTCAGGGTAATCCCAGCATGATTGGCCTGCTTAGGGCCCCGTTCTGCAGTCTTGCGGGTGGCACGCTACTTACGGGGATCTGTCACATTCCGCCCGCAGAAGCGTGCAGGCCTTGTTTTCCTTGCACTCAATGCTAATCTGACTTCGGTCAGGAAATAGGCAGACCTCGTTGGGACTGTCACTGCAATAACAGATCCCCCCGGAGAAAACAATCACGGTCAGGTGGGGCGCAGCTCAAATCCCAGGCCCTGTACGGTCGGCCGGCTGGCGAGGAACCACTTTTTTCCACTGATGGAGGGTCTAATGTTACATGGAACCAAAGATGAGATGGATTGTCCAGGGCTGGCTTGGCTGGCTTTCTTTTTTTTTCTTCTTCTTCTAATGGATGTAACCCTAAGAGCACTTTGCTTCCACCCAAGCATCCCATCCCATCCTATTCCATCCACCCGAGGCCAATCAAGACGTGACGTCTTCACGGCTCGAACCGTGAAGTGGTTCCCAATGCCAACCTACTTCAACTCAAGGAGGGTTTTTGGTCGCAGTAATTAGATAGTACACTGGATCAGTACTTCACACTGTAAGTCCGGATAAGTTGAATTTACTTAAAAAAATTGAGGAATTCGGTTGCCTTAAAAAAGTTAAGTAATGGGGTATTAAAACTTGAGTTAGCATAAATTAAAACATCAAGTTATTACAACTAAAGGGAAACTTGATTTATTTGTAAGGTAGCCCAGGGGTAATCACTACACACTGATGGTTAGTGTCAGAAACTGTTGGACACACCCAGTATGCAAATAGATTGTGACAGAAGCCAATGGAAAAGAAGCGAATGCGAATGACAACAGACTAAACTCAGTTATTACAAGTTCAAACAACATATGGGTTTACAGTGCACGAACTCTGAAGTATAAGAATCATGAACAGATGGTGACTGTTTTCTGTGTTGCATTGCTAATTAGGTTATTTTTATATACAACTAATACGGCATGTACACTTGCAACACTGGCAATATGGCTGAAAAGGGGTTACAAAGTTCAAAGCAGGCAAAACGATGAAACGATTGTCTGTCTAATTACAATCTTCTTTTGCTGATGGAGACGTTTCTACGTTTCATTTTGAACTGAAGTGTGGGTGTACGCTGGCTTCTACTGAGTAATCTTCCCTAATGGGCTATGGACTACGCGGGAAACAGAGGCACAAGCAGAGTGCAACTATTATTAACTCTCCAGTGTTCCCCGTTAGCACAACCCCAGGCATTCAACTCACACTGTGAACACTTCTCTACTCTTTCAGCCCCAGCTGAATGGACTGTAGACTGCTAAAATCACACTTTTCTTACTCTAGATATTTTCAAAGATATCATAAACGACTCCATATTCCCATAAAATAACCTCATCTTCATCATCTTCATCAAAAAAAACAAACAAAAAATAGCTCTATCCACAAGGAATCCACTGAAAAGAATGAAACTTGAAGAATGATCATGCTATAGACAATGCTTCTGAATTACTCATGACCCAATTTTTTTTCTTGGTGGAGATGACAAACATTTTACACAACCAGAAAACCTGGGGCCCTATTTTAGCAAACTACGTCAAATCAGTCAATTGTGGATTGTGCATCTGGATGTAAGGCGTGTCAGTATGTCTTGTCTGTATTGTGAGGGTGCAAAATTTATGCCTTGCACGGCTCAAAACGTGCAAAAGAGATAAAATAATTCCCTTTATTGACCATGAGGCACTCCTGCTGACTGTTCACTGCTGTCAGGGTTTTAATTAGTCAGTAGTGCACCTATATTTCCCGCAGCCAAGAAAGAGACACAACAGATATTTAACCTGAAAACACCTCACTTCCACACCACCACACATATTGGGGTAGATATATTCCTAAACTCTGCTGCTTTTTTAATGGTACAGAAGCATGAAAAGCCGTGAAAAGAAACAAGCATCGCAACGCGCTTTGTGTATGGTGTATGATAGAGCCCATGGTGTCATGGTGTTGAGCACGTTTTGATGATGATTTTGATGCCCTTATGATGGTAGAGCACCTTTAGTCTTCATTACAGACACTCCGAAAGTCTAACGTTGCATGAAATTGCGTTGAGTAAGGTCCTGCAATCAGTGGCCAAATCTCAAATGTTCAATGGGTACTCCATTGCACTATTCCAACAAGACAATGCTCGCCTACATACTGATGCCATCTGTGAAGAGCTTGTCTTGAAGACACAGATACAATGCCATGGTCATCTGTCTTGCTGTATTGCTAGACTAGACCTATCCTTAATAGATCATATGATGGATGCTATTGGATGCGCCATCAACTCTCGCTAAGGCCTGCTTCAAAATCAGCAGAAAGATGTCTGACATGTTGCACTGCATGTTAAACTTGTGTTACACATTACTTCTGTCTAAATCACATGTTTTAACAATTTATTCTTCAAGTTGTGTCCTCACCTTACACTCATAATGAAATTCATCTGTAATCCAGCAGATTTTCTACAAGCCGTTGACATCGATATCTGACTTATCTTATGAGTTTTTCTTCCGCACAATCCAGGAAACACAATCTCACACTATAATACTGTTTTCTGAGCATGCATGGTCACACATTCTGAGCAGAGTTCAGATCAATAAGGGCTTATATTTGATTTGTTTCATCAGAGTAACAACAAAAGGTGACTGAAGTGCGAAATGCATTTCTGTTCATATGCTTGCTGGGTGAAAAGTCTAGTTAGATCATGTTCTTTATGTATATTTGTATATTTTAAATACAAAAAATTCTAATAAGAAGAGATTAGAGATACAGAAGGCTACTCTTTTTTTGTTTTTTATGACTTTTATCATAACTATGTTTTATTCGCAGAGGTGGAAAGTAATGTATTACATTTACTCACATTACTGTAATTGAGTAGATTTTATGAGTAATTTGTAATTTTTAAAGTAGCTTTTAAAATAGGTAATTTTACTTTTACTCAAGTACATTTTGACACAAGTAATTTACTTTGCTACATTAAAAAACACCCCATTACTGAGTAAACAATTAAATGCTGGGGGGAAAAAAAGAATTTAAATTAAAACTAAAACTAAAAACGATTAAAAAAAAAGAGTTTTGTTCTCCATGGTAGCACAGCTAAACTTTTCCCAGTAATGCTTATTACTAAAGCATAGCAATGGCAAGTTAAAAAAATAAAAATTTACTGTAAAACTATAAAAATACGGTTTATAGTCACCTATATGACCATAACTTTTTACTTTTTTAACCGGAAAAAAAATGCATCATAAAAACCTATGCCACTTGTTCTTGAAAATGTTTTCTGGAGTAGTCTGAACTAAAATACTGCTTGAAAGGTTCAAATTATTATTTGGAATAATAATTCATTAAAAATATTTAATTTATGATTGTTGTGCTTTTTTTTTACATCAAATAAATAAAAGTAACTATGTAACTTTTACTCAAAGTACATTTTAAATTGAGTACTTTTTTACTTTTACTCGTGTAGATTGTTAGACTGGTACTTTTACTTTTACTTGAGTAGAATTTTAGCAAAGTAAAGGTACTTTTACTTCATTACAATTTTTCAGTACTTTTTCCACCTCTGTCTAGCTTGGTCCGGACTCTAGACTCATTTCTGGAAAGTTGCTTTAGAACAGTCAATCAAATGAATCTGAATGAATCAGGGGATGGATATTTCCTAGACTTGACCTACTTGTATCACGACTGTGCTCTTTGGTGAAGCTGAGAGAAGATTCTCCTTTTAAGTCTGGTGTCCTCAAATGAGTTCTAATGAGCTTCTAAAAAAGCTCCTTCTACCACCAGCCTGCTCAGTTTGGTGCAAAGTAATGTTTTTAGAAAAAAGCATAAAATAAAGATTGAAATGAATCTGAAAGTATTCATTAGTAGATGTGCTCACAAACCTTTACAGATCATACACTGTGCCAGTCAAAAAAAATGGACAATCCCTTGTCATTTAGTGTTTTACTTAATTTACTTCATTTAATTAGTTTTTTTTTTACATTGTAGATTAATATTAAAGACAGGAAAACAATTAAGGGACACATAAGGATGAATCAGTAAACAGTAAAAAAGATGAACTAAGATGGTGATTTGAGATGATTTAATTGAGATGAGCTGGAGCTTCACAGCATGAAGGAAAAGCAGCAGCTATTGTTCAGCACCTCCAGAAACTCCTTCCTTCAAGACGCTGAGAAAACTATTCCAGGTGACTCTCCCTCATGAAGACACTGAGATTAAAATATACCAAGAGCCTGCAGATCTGTCCTCAAAACGTAAAGTATAAAACATATTCTGGATTGTTTGCGAAATAATTCATTCAATAATGCTCCTGTATAGCTTTAATAATAGTCTTCAATATTACATATTACATTTACAATGTAAAAAATATTACAAAGAAAAACACTGAATGAGAAAAGTTGTGTCCAAACTTTTGACTGGTACTGTAAAGGTCATTTTGTACTGTAGTTCCTTAACTACAGACTGTAGTTATGTTTACTTAATTATCCTGTGAGGAAAGTGAGTGGGCCAGACACAGCAGCAGTGCTGCTGGAGTGCTTAAACATCTCAGTATCACTGCTGGGCAGAGAATAGTCCACCAATAGTGTCTTATTGGCAGTGTCCTGTGGGCAGTGTCCTGTGACCACTGATAAAGGATAAAGAGGATGACCAACACTGAGGGCCCTATCGTACACTCAGCGTGAGGCACGTTGCGATGCACATTGCTATCTTATACTCAGTCAACAATCTATTGTTTACACCTTTTGCCCACGCTGTTAAAATAGCATCAGAGTCTATGAATAGGTATTCTGAATTTCTGGTGCGTTTCTGGTGCATCTTGGCGGTGGGAAATACAGGTGCGCCACTGACTGATTAAAACCCTGACAATAATCAACAGTGAACAGTCAACAGTCAGCCACCCAATCCTATTTTAGCCATGCATGGGCCCAAGTCATCAAACAGTCAAACAGTGAAAGGAGGATAATACAGTACACAGAGAAAAAGACTACAGAGGACTACAGTCTGTTATTAAATACAGTAGAACCACAAAGTTCTCCTATTCCCTTAAACCTTAGAACCCTACGGACACATTTTACGACTAAAATCGCACCTTGTGTTCTCAGCTTAATTACTCAGGAATCCCTTCACACATAAACATAAACCATATATGGTTAGAAAGGGCGGAACTTACTCTTTCTAAAAATAGTGATGACATCTCAGTGCGGTAAAGCTAAATCTACAAGAAACCCATTGAGAAAAACACCTAAAAAAGTGAGATCTCCTCCCCCAACCAATATTATTTACCTTTAGTGCTTCAAACATATTTATATGATGTTTCAAACCAAACAGTATCAGTAAATGACTCAAAAGTGTCCACAGAAAAAATGTGAAACTACCTGCTTTACTCAAACTAAAGCTAGGTATGATGTGCGCACTATTTCATATAGTTTTTATTTTACTCGCACATTTTAACTAAGTAGTTATTTTGCACTAAACATTTTTATTTATTTAGACTAAAAAGTTGACATTTTTGTTTATAGTTTTCTTTGTGTGCGCTGATTAAAATAATGAAAGTCATAGGCTGCTCTGAGTGTCAGGTTTTTAATAAGTTAATCTACATGTATCCTAGAGGTGTGATTTTCGAGAAAAATAACTCTGCCTGATGCTCTCCATGTATTTTGTCAAAGTAATAAATAATAAGCCATGTAATGAACTATCTTTAATATGAACTTATGCTTCTCATATACTCATATATATTCTAGTCTAACCATTTTTGAAAAGATACGTCTTAGGTGTGAATATATTTAAAGGCTATACATTCAAAAATAAGTTCAAAAGTACAATTTTGAACAAAACACGGCCAATTCCTGGAAAATATAACAATTCTGCTTATTTTTACATTTTAAATGATTCTATTTTTGAGCAGCCGTATGGCTTCTGGAGTGAAAGAGCTCAGGGCTCATATGGCTGTCTGATATAATTACTGTGTTATAAGATCTGAAAGAGGAACTGACGAAAAACGAAGAAAATACACATCAAAAGGGTTAAAAAAGCTGCAAAAATGGACAATCGTTGTAGAAACAAAGAAGCAAAGCAGGTCCTAATGTTCTGCTCGACTGGTATAGCATATATTGTCGCTCATGATAGTGTGGGAACAGTGCGCAGAACTGTTCCACATTTCTTCTTAATTACTGAACAGCACAGCAAACTGGTGAGAGCTCCTGAGCTCCTGCTTTGGAAACTACCAGCAGACTGCTGCTGCTAGACCACACAGGAAATTAAAACTAAGTACAGGCATTAGTCGTTAGAGACGAGCTCGCAGTTCGTTGTTTGTTTGCTCCGCCGTGCATATCATCCACCCCCCCCCAACCCCACCCACCGCCACTAAACACCCCCAACCCAACACCCCCACCAGTCGTCGTAGAGGAGGAAACTCCTTCAGCAGATATATCGGCGCTGCCAAACACGCAAAAGCAGGCGTTAGATCGCGTACAGTAATAGCTGTGATATTATGACTCCATATATATATCCGTGGCGTTTATGGCGATATCAAAGCGTAATTATCTTTGCATAATGTATCTGGAGATGTATCAGCTTTATTTCCTTGGATAAATTACAATTCAAGTGCGGCGCTCTGAATTCCACAAGGTCGAAAAAAATCTTTTCAGACTCCGGCCTAATCCGCTTTCAGAAGGTGTGATAATATTCATAAATACAACATTAAAGGTATTAATAAGCCCTTGACACGGAAAGTGACCTTCCGAGCCCATTCTCTGGCTGCTAATTATGTGCACCAATTTGGTTCTCTTTCTGATGGATGAGCCTAGCGAGCGGCGGCGGCCGCGGCGCTAGCTTTTCTATCAGCGCTAGCCGGAATAGCGAGTGACCTCTGAAGTGCCGCCGCTTGCCTCCATTCAGAGGCGCCGCGGTAAATAGGAGGTAACAGTATCATATCAGCTTTGTTACAGCTTTCATTGCCATAGCGCTCAGTTTTTTTTTGTCACAGGAAAGCAAAAGAAAAAAAAAAGAGGAAAAAAAAGGCTAAGAGCGGCAGCAAGGTGAAAGCGCTATTATGGGAGGTTAATGCTAACAACGGTGGATTTTCTGACCTGTAGTCCTCACACACCCCCTTCCCTCTCTCTCTCTCTCTCTCTCTCTTTGTGTGTGTATATATATATATATATATATATGTGTGTGTGTGTACATAAGGAGGTGTGAAGATTAATGGGCTGTGTTCACTGTCTGACGGCTGGGGGCTCTCAGTGCCGTTGCAAATGTGTACAAATACGCACAATAATACACACACACACACACACATACATACACACATATACAATACATGTACACATACAGTCTTCAGACTACAGTCTATGCTAATACAACATATGGGTGATGATAAATGATGCTAAGTTGCTAAACCAGGCTTGCAATCATGCAGTTTCAGCACTTCAGGTTGGGGGTAGTTAGGTTGTGGCTGCATGTATTGCGGTGTTATGTATTTAGAATATACTTATGTATATGTAACAGTACACAGTTACAAGTAGAGAAATGATTGAAAACATTGGGCCCATTGCTATCTCACACCCCACCAACAGTCTATTTTCACATCTTCCGCTGCATCTGTCTCATTTAAATAGCAACGATGTGTGTAAATATATATCTACACTGCTGGGCGTGGGGGTGTACTGCTATCTTGGCAACAAAGAACACAGGTGCGCCACTGACTGAATACATCCTAGATTGATGTCAACAGTCGGATGGTCATCGCTATCTTGGCAGTAAATTGTTAACAGGTGGAGCCCCAATTTGATATGGTCAAGTAGATATGTTTTTTTTTGTCTTGTAGCCAATAATTGTGAGCAGGCTCTAGACATCCTGCAACTCTGACCAGGACAAAGTGGATTCAAAGAAGGATGTGTGAATTTCAAACTGGTTGAGATGTTCCAACATTGGAGGGAATTTTGAGGGAAAAGGCAAGGAACCAGAAGTTTAAGGGGTTAAAAGCCCTGTATTGTAACAGAATCTCCATATGGAATATCTACATGTAAGGCAGCAAGTGAACAGTCAGTAAAATCTTGAAGTTGAGGTGTTTAAAAGCAGTAAAAATGGTTCAGAATGAGAACTTAAACTACTCTGATACAAGCCAAACTCTGACAGCTATAAAACTGGGTCACAACATCTCCAAAACATCAGGCAAGCCTTTTGGGGTGTTCTTAGTTTGCAGCGCTCTGCCCTTAACAAAAATTCTCCAAGAAAGGACAGCCAGTGAACTGCAGACAGGGTCACTGCTTCATCTGGTCTATGGAGGTTTCAGATTGCCCAGAAGAACTACTGTAGTGCAAATGTATGCTGGCTATGTCCTCGTGCACACATATCACAATATTTTTCTGCATTTTGGCCTCCCACTCTGTTACTGGTCACTGAAAAAACAGATCTTTAAAATGCTCCATTTTTCTCATTTTTTTCCAATCCACCATCCATGCAACTGTCTGTTCACCCATCCATTTATCTTACTATATATATGGCCAACCATGCACACATCCATCCATGCGTCTTACTATATTTATCCATTGATTCAAGCATCCTCCCATCTACCTACCTTTCCACCTCCCCACCCAGCTCTGTAAAAAAACTAAGTGACCACTTCATAAGTGACGAATTTCTTGAAGCTGAATTGCTTCAATTTTTGGCCCAGAAGTGGCAAGTAAGACTGGTGGAGGAGAACATGCCAATGTATATTCCTATATATCCATCCATTCTTTCATTTGTCCATGTTATCTATCAATCAAACCATCCATTCATTCATATATCCATGCATTCAGCTTTCAAAATTTCATATATCTGACTATACATTTATTCATTCATTCATTCATTTACCATCCTACCTACCTATTTACCCATATATCCATCCATAAATCCATCTTTCCTTTTGTAATACATCTGTACATCGATCCATCTATCTACCTATCCATCTGTCCATCCATCCATCCATCTATACTTAAGTTATTAACGAAAACTCATGAATACAGCTCATCTTAAGAAAGTTTAATGGCTTGAATATGCATTATGTGGTCCATTCAACTTTTAGATTGTGCTTTTCCACTAAAATTACTCTGGTTCTCAAACCAGTTTCGTTCAGGCTTTTCGGCAAACCAGCCTGCACTTCCACCAGTTTTAGTAAAGCCATTAAAACGTTACATCATACATCATCAAGAGAGGGCGGTGAACACAGTTTGCATTGTAGAACCTAGTATTCTTCGGTTCCTGTTGCGAACCTACTTTTGTTGCAAACCAGTTCAATATTAGGTATGTGAACCAGAACGGTGGAAAAGCGCTAAGATTGGAGTCCAAATCTAAATCAGATTTTTTTAAAAACATGAGTTGAAGTAAAGAGATTTTAGGCAGCTTTTGAACTCCAGCTTTTAAGGTTGAAGCTGCTGCTAATATTGTTCACAGTGCGTGGAAACGTTCACAATATACTTTGATGAATTAGCACGAGCCGAACCGGGACGGAAAAACATGTTATTCATCAAAGTGAGGCGCGAGATCGCTCTTTAGTGCTTCCACAGCTGCTGCAGAGCGGGAATGTGTGTGAGGGCGCATTATCTAACTATCATCACACACTCTACAGAGTTACTCAGCACGGCCATGCCTGTGAGCGTCAGGCACGGAGCGTGACACATCAAATGCGGTCGGAGACAGAGCGGGGCTGTGTAGTTAGAGGAGGAGGGGTCAGCAGGTTCACGGCGAGTGCCACAGAGGCTCGTACCGGAGAGGCCTTTCATAATGCTGAACAAGCGCCTACACACACATGAGTGACAGCAGAGTGTTTTCATTGCATGTACAGACTCTGATTTCTCACAGCGCCAACACGTACACCTTAACACACCTGCACACGCTTCTACAACGTCAGTTAAACGGTGCCACCAACTCCTGAAAACACACACAAACACACACACGTACACATAAACATAAACATATAAATATAAATAGCAAAATCAGAGAAACTGATTCAGAAACCGAAGTGGTCTCTTAATTTTGTCCAGACCTTTGTACATATATATATATATATATATATATATATATATATATATATATATATATATATATATATATATATTTAAATATGTAATCTAATATCTAATTACTAAATAGTTGGGCATATTAATGGCATTTTGTTTAGTTCTAAATTCTTCAAAACAATGACTCTACAGCAGAAGAAAAATGCCTTCTTAACTTTTAACAAAAGTCAATATAAAAAGTTTTTATTTCAAGTAATTTAAAATTATTTTATTGGTTCACTCATCACAAAATTTTGACACAATGTAATGAATAACTGACAGATTCACATTATATCAGAAAGTAAGGAATGGCAAAAACTCGCTGGTGGATATTTTGTATGTCAGTGATGATTTATAGTACCAATTAGATACAATAACGTCCCATATCTTTTATACACACTATTGAGGTTGGAATAAATCCTTTAATCTCCATTTTCTCATTTTTTTCCAATCCATCAATGCACTTTACTAAATATCTGTTCAACAATTCATCCCCATTTATCCTTGACCTATCAGTACATTCATTCATCTGTCCATCTATGTATCCATCTATTGATCTGTCTATACACAAATACATCTATACATCCATCTATACATCAGTCCTATCTGTCCACATATTCATCCATAAATCCTTCCATCCATCTTTTCATCCAACCATCCACCCATCCATCCATCTACCCAGCCATCCAACCATTTATCTACCTACTTATTAATCTATTAAACTATCCTTGAATCTATCCATCCATCTACCTATTCATCCATTCAACCATTTATTCACCCTTCCACCAACCAAAATGTGCATCCATCCATTCAAACCCATTCGTAATGCATCCATTCACCTATCAGTTCATCCAGTCATCCCTCCATTTACCTTTCAATCCTCCCATCCATCCACACCCCCATCCATTAATCCTGTCATCAATCCATCTACTTTTCAATCCTACTGTCCATTCTTCCACACATTCACACATCCATCCATCCACTTTTCATTCCTCCTTCCCATTCATCCACCCACCCATTAATCCATCTACCTTTCAATCCTTCCATCCATCCGCACATCCTTCTACCTACCTACTTATGTATTCATCCATACAATCACCCTGTCATTATGGATCCATCAATCCATCCCTACCAATCCACACATTAATCCATCTACGTTTCAATCCTCCCATCCATCCATCCATCCATCCATCCATCCATCCATCCATCCATCCCTCCATCCATCAATTCATCCATCTTAATTTCAATTCTCCCATCCATCCACCCACCCATTAATACATCTAACTTTCAATCCTCTAATCCACCCATTCATCCATCCATCTAAGTAAAATTATTGGTCCACAACATAATTAGTTCTTCAAAAACGGAGAATGTAATTCAGTGTGTTTTCTCACACTGTGGATCAGGTTACACCTGTCACACACAGAGCTAATTCAGCGCTGTGTTCTCCGTGCTGCTCGGGGAGCGAGGTGGAGCACTCCAAGCCTTTCAGGGGCTGTTTTTGTTTCCGTCTCCGTCCTGCTCCAGATTAATGAAGCTCCGAAATGGAAACCATCACTTGCCAAATCACAACCTGCTCTGCTTAATGTGTTTAGCTTAATGAGCTCAGGGAGAGACAGCAAACAGCCAGCGATCACAAGAGAGAGAGAGAGAGAGACAAACAATGAGAGTGAAAAGAAAACAGCCACGCTTATTTTTTTAATGACTGATGATAATGGTGGCTTTCTGTGTTACCTTCAGGGGAGGCAGTTATGGAGGTATTTATGGGATACTGAGAGTGAGAGATGACTGCATTAGGTCTTTATGGAGCAGAATTCAGACCTTTTCTATATATTATACAGCTGTTTAAGTTTCCAGGCCCTGGACCTTCTCAGTGTTAGAGGGTGTTTCTTTATTTTTTTGTTTTTTTTGGAATAAATACAAAGCATATAAAAACTAATTAAATAAGTAGGTCTGTCTTAATGTTTTTTTTTTAATTGAAAAAAAAAAGATTTATTAATTAAAGGTTAATTGACATTATTATGTAATTGCATTACTATGCCATGTTATTAATTATTATTACCTCAGTGGCATTAAATTGTCCTATAAAGACAATAGTATAATTTATCACACTTATTTTGGCAACAAAATATCAACCAAAACAGTTAGAAAGAAAGGTTTAGAAAGAAAAAAAAGAACGATAGAAAAAACTAAAGAAAGAAAGAAAGAAAGATAGAAAGAAAGGTAAAGAGAGTGAGACAGTGAGAGAGACAGAGAGGCAGAACATGATAGAAGCAGAGACTTGGGGAGAGAGAGAAAGAGCAGAGACAGAGAGAGATGAGGGAGAGGGAGAGGGAGAGGAAGCAAAACATAAAGATACATACTTAGAGGCAGACAGAGGGATGGAGAAAGAGCAGAGGAAGACTTAAAGAGGCAGAGTGGGTGATACAATCTGAATGAAGACAGAAAGAGAGAGAAAGTGAGGCAGAGAGTGATAGAGGCAGAGGTTGCACAGAGAAGAATAGATAGAGATTCAAATTTAGAGGCAGAGACTTATAGAGGCAGTGAGAGAAAGAGAGAGAGAGAGAGAGAGAGAGAGAGAGAGATAATGAAGAGAGAGAGGATGGGAGGGAGGGAGCAAAAGTCAGAGATAGAGACTTATAGGCAAACAGCAGATAGAGGGATGGAGAAAAGAGCAGAGACAGAGAGAGGAAAACTTAAAGAGGCAGAGTGGGTGATAAATTCTAAAAAAAAAAGAAAAAAGAGAATGAGAGACAGTGAAAGAGGCATCAAGGCAAAGAGTGATAGAGGCAAATGCTTGGAGAGGAGAGAGAGAACAAAAGAAAGAGAGATAGAGAGAGAGGATGTAGAGGGAGCAAAAGAGATATAGATATAGACTAGAGGGATGGAGAAAGAGCAGAGAGAGAGAGAGGAAGACTTAAAGAGGCAGAAAAGGGGATAAAATCTGAATGAAGACAGAAAGAGAGAGTGATAGAGGCAGAGGTTGAACAGAGAAGAACAGACAGAGATAAAAATTTAGAGGCAGAGACTTTTAGAGGCAGTGAGAGAAAGAGAGAGAGACAGGGAGTAGGGGAAGGGTGAGGGAGAGAGAGAGAGAAAGAGAGAGGGAGACAGAGACAGATAGGGTGGGGAATAAACGCATCAGTAAGTCTAGAATGTTCCAGGCCCTCGGCGTCTCTCTGAAAGAGCCGAGCGGATCGATACACTTCAGGAGATAAGCAGCAGGCCTGCCTGCACTGTTTCAGATAATAAGTCGCTATCACCTGAAATCAAAGCCTGAACTGTAGCGCACAGCCCGGCCCGGCCAGCCGGCCTTTCACAGCAAAGCACAGCTCACAGCTAACCCTGCGTCTGGACCATGTCAAATGATGGGGGTTATAAATGCGTTATGGGCTGTGGGAGAGTATATAGCGAGATGTGCTGGTCAGCATGAGTATTGAGTAACGCTGAAGAAGACCGACGTGTAGCTAGACACTAGTTCTTTAGATCAATGTTTTGCCTCTAGTCTCTGGAGAGAAGCAAATCTATTTTTAATTTTACCTCCATCGCCTTAAAAAATGAGTAAAATAACAAGTGTGAGAGTGGTTTAGATATCCAGTAAAAAAAGGGCACAAGTTTAATCAACACTGTCAACAACTATCAGCGAACAATCCAGCTCAGAAAAAGCATCAGAGTAAGCATCACGGTAATCTTACACTCTCCAATCCTGACGAGCCCAGCTGCTGTATTTGTTAGCATTGTGGCTAACCTGCTATTCTAAGCTTCATAACTTATGTTCAGAAAGTCTACAAAGCAAAGAGCTAGACTTCATTTACTTTATCTAACAAGAATGTTGTCCTCGACGCTGATACCTGTCAACAAGTATCAGCGAATAATCCAGCTCAGAAAAAAACATTACAGTAAGCATCATGGTAATCTAACACTCTCCCATCCTGACGAGCCCAGCTGCTGTATTTGTTAGCAATGTGGCTAACCGTATATTCTAGGCTTCATAACTTTCAGAAGATTCAGAAGAACCTATATAGCGAATACATAGCAAACCGCTAGACGTTATCTACTTTATCTAACCAGAATATTGTCCTTGTCCTGTCAACAAGTATCAGCGAATAATCCAGTCTAGAGATATGCCTGTTAGCATAGCAGCTAAACTGCAATTCTAGGCTTCATAACACAAATTATGAATACCTTACATATGTGATGCTCATGTATCACAGCAAACATCAAGATTTACTATAACATGGTGAATACCATGGTACTCTCAGCCAGTCAACAACTACCAGTGAGTAATCCAGCCCAGAAAAACAGCAGTTAGGATCATGGCTGTCAATGCACGTTGTTAGCTTCATAACACAGATTTAGAATAACCTACAGATTGAATATAGCATATAGGTAGACTTACTTATGTAACCAGTGTGGTGCTCTCAGCCTGTCAATAACTATCAGTGAGTAATGCAGCTCAGAATAATTGGATAGCTAAATTCATTTGACTATAGAAATTAAACCCTATTATCCTATAATGAATCATATAGAACCCATCCAGTGCATGTGCACTAAACTTTGAGCCGTCATATTTAGCATTATGTTTATTATTTTCATTATGTTAATTCTTTAGGGTCTTTGTAAAAAGCAATACTAGTTCCAGTCCCACCAATACGACCCTTTAAGCAAACAAAAATGGTTGTTCCATGGGTTTCATCATCTGTGACGAAAAAAAAATGTGAAACATTACCACTGTTTTTTAAATTTTGAAACATTATCAATACCACTTTAAAATAAGACTACCTTTATAAAGGGTTTATAAATAAAGTAAATCATTATAAACCCTTTATGAAGGTTTATCCTGTATAAACACATTAACGTAACAAATTCTGAGGCTCCCTCATGCAGGACACCTCCGACACCCCCCACCCCCCACCCCCCACCCCACCACAGTCCGACTCCAGCAGCATCCGCTGAGCTCACGCTATTTCTCGAGACACAATATCCGCCACTTCCTCTATCTGCTGCTGGTCAAGCTACTCTGGATTCTCTCCAGCCACAAGCTCCGTTTTCAAGGTAGCGAAATCCATCTAGGCCCGCGCCGTGCTTAGGCAATCCAATTCCCCCCGCCCTTTAAACCAATTTCCAGCCTGGAATCACTTATGTCGGCTTGGCTGAAAAGGTCACAGGCAAAACAAAGCTGTGTATTTCTCTCCCCTGCTCTGGCTATCACACAGAAATACACAGCAGATCAGCGATATCAAAGTCCCACTGATCTGCTCTGTTCATCACCCGGAGAACTGCCGGATTCTCAACTGGGCTCATGAGTGCGAGTGTGTACGACCTTGGGGCCTACCATCTGAAAAAAAAAAAAAAATTCAAACGTTATACTGAAGCACAGGAATTTAGATTATAATAGATTTATACATTCTGAAGGCCTGGTGTCACATTGTGGTGTTCACTTTGATGGCAGGATGTTACATTATGTTACATAATGTCTTTTTCTAAACGTGCACTCTGGTGGCTATTCCAACAGGACGATGTTCGTGGAGCTCATGAACATTTACATATACAGCTCTGGAAAAAAAAAATAATAATAATAAGAGACCACTTCAGTTTCTGAATCAGTTTCTCTGATTTTGCTATTTATAGGTATATGTTTGACTAAAAAGATTATTGTTCTTTAATTCTATAAACTACAGACAACATTTCTCCCAAATTCCAAATTAAATTATTTATATGATGAGGAATGGCTGAAATAACAAAAAAGATGCAGAGCTTTCAGAGCTCCAATAATGCAAAGAAAACAAGTTCATATTCATAAAATTTGAAGAGTTCAGAAATCAATATTTGGTGGAATAACCCTGGTTTTTAATCACGGTTGGCATGTTCTCCTCCACCAGTCTCACACACTGCTTTTGGATAACGTTATGCCTTTACTCCTGGTGCAAAAATGCATTCAAGCAGTTCAGCTTGGTTTGATGGCTTGTGATCATCCATCTTCCTCTTGATTGTGATTATATATATATATATATATATATATATATATATATATATATATATATATATATATATATATATATATATATATATATTGAGACTTGTGCTTGACATACAGATACTATACCATGGGCAGGTGGTATAGTGAGGACCTATCCCCAGTTGAATATGTGTGGGATGCTATTGGATGCTTTATGAACACTCCACCACTGCTGTTACTGTTTTTTAAGGATGAATAATGACTATATAAATCAATTTTGTCACTTACTTACAGTTTGCCACAGTTTATAATAAGTTCTTCTTATCTGCTCTACATAAAACACACATTTTACAGTACTCTAAGTGCCTCCCGATGTTTGACAGCCAATTAATCCGCAAACTTCACAAAAGCACACAGTCAAACGTGGGAAGGAACACATTCTCATTAGACACACAGCGGGACAGTGGAAAGTTAATCATGTAATTACAAAAAAAGAGAGAAAATGAAAAAAAAAAGAGAGAGAGAAAGGTCGTGCAGCCAGAGGTTGAAAAATTCCATGTGAGATTATCCCAGACACAAGGGATTAAGATAAAAAAAAAAATCCCTTAAATCCCAAATCACTTTCCTGGTGAGTGCTTGGGCCCCTAACGTTCCTGTGCCTTGTTGCCTCGGGGTTTGTGTGTATGAGTGTGTGTTATGAGTGTGAATTAAATGACCAATATGTATGTGTCATATAAATGTAAGTACAGGATTCATAAAAAAATTGAGGCTGCCTGAATGGCCAGATCAGACTTTATGCAAACTTTATGGCAAGGTAAAGGAAAAATGGACACCAGCAGTGAATGAGGGCTTCAGTTGTGGTAAAACAAGAAAAAATCTGTATGAAAAAATGTATGAAAACCTGACGATGGCCGAACTTCTTTCATCCAGTGAATTTTCAGTTATAAGCCCATAAACTCATAGCATTCATAGCTTTCGAGATTCATAGCTTTTCGGGATTAAAGTGAAACTTAATGTGAAGCATTGCTTTGCTGTCAGGTATGGGTCACAATAAAAAGATTGTGTGAACAGCCAAAACTAAACTAAACTATCAGAATTGATTAGAAAATCGGATTCGGAAAACACTTTTACCAGTTGCGTGAACAGAAAGTACCATATATAAGTGTAATTTGTATCATAGAAATTGTATAATACAATAATAAAATTTCTATAACACAAATTACATTCAGGTACTTACCTATATATAAGGCTATATAATATGACCTATACCTATTGTATACATGGGTAATACATAATATACTGTAGCGTACATGTAGTATATACATATAAATACCTACTACTTGGCAACACACACACACACTCTTACACACACTCTCACACACACCTGCTTTGTGCCACCTCTTCTACACATAGAAGTCGATGCTGCAGATCATGCAGAACCATTTTATTATCCTTGAAACACATATGTTCGGACATCCACACAGCCACACACACACACACACACACACGCACACAATGTGAAAACAATAAACAGCAGCCCTCCCTTCATCCCGCAAACACTTAAGCCAAGGCCACATTCAGTTCGTATTTACAAACAAGCGTGAGAGCAAGGCGGAGAGGGGGGTACAGAGTGTGTGTGTGTGTGTGCGCGTGATGTGATCAAACAGATGTCTGTGGATGTCTGGATGCTGTGAAGTAGCCCTGGGCCATACACTGCTGTGTTGATATAAAGCTTGGTTAAGGCGAGACTGCTTAAGAAGAGCGTTCACACACTAGATTGGTTTAAAGCACAATAGAGGAGCAGCCCGAGGCCCAAGGCTCCTCAGCTGACCGCCGTCCAAAGTCATGGGGTGATGTCCAGTCTGTCCACACGCAGCACATCAACCCACACACTCCCGCCGACCTCAAAATACGCTATCTCAACCTTAATTAACGGCAAAGGAGGAAGGGATTAGAAGGACCTGTGTACACACCTACTCATTCAGCCAATTATTCAATCAGCCAATCATGTGACAGCAGGGCAACGCGTGCGTGACCTTGAGGTGGATGGGCTACGTATGCAAAAACCACTAAAACCGTACAATTCGATTGGTTCCATACATCTATTTCTGCATTTCAGACAAAACATACATAGAAATTGAGTAAATTGGATTCATACTGTCTGCAATTGAAAATACAAGTGAATGTAAGTAAGAATTTCAATCTTATTTGTCTGAAAGGTGCTATATAAATAAAGTTTGATTGATTGATAGATTGATTGATTGATTTTCGGATTTGGGAATGTAGTTCGTCACTGTCCTATGAAAAACATGTATCTCCAAAACAGCAACTTTACAGGAGAGAGAAATAAAACCTTCTAAACTTTCAATGAAAGTCAAAAAGAGGTAAAAAAGGTTTGTTTCTGATAATTGTGGAGAATTTCTATTGGTCCATTCATCAAGAAATTTGACGTAGTGTAAGGGACAGTTTGTGAGGTCAAATTATGTAGTAAACTAAAAATTTAAAAAAATACTTGAATGATGCCTTAAAAACCGTTTACCAGATGTTTTAGTCATGTACATATATACTTACTCAACTTTTTTGGAAGTAATAATGTCAAAGATGGACCAATGATGAAAAGAACCAAAATCCAGGGTCTGTCATTTTTACAAGACAATTCTTGTTTTTATTATTATTATTATTATTTTTCTTATTATTTTTTTGTTTTTGTCCTTAAATTTAACTATGCTGATTATCCCGCCCACTCAGCTGTACTCCCCCAACACAAGGAGGGTGAAGACAAGCACATGCCTCCTCCGATACATGTCAAGTCAGCCACCGCCTCTTTTTGAACTGCGTAATTGGAGGAAAGCGCAGTGTCTTGTTTCCGAAACATTCACCTTTAGAGTGATGTGTTGCCAGAGTGTGCTATCTACACACCCAGAGAGAGCAAGGGTAATTGTGCTCTCTCAGGTCTCTCAGCAACTGATGGCAAGCTGCATGACTGGGATTCGAACCGGCAATCTCCCGATCATAGTGCCAGCGCCTTTATTAAGACAATACTAATACATATTCTGCACTGCACACATTACAAGACTTTCTTTGATTTCTTTCTGATTTAGTCTTGTAGTCATGTTCATTGCTTTATCATGGTTAAGCATGGTAAATATTATATTGTTTCAGATGAAAACAGATACAGTCACTTGTTTTCAGTGTCATAACCACTTATTAAAGCCTACATGCTGATACTAAAGCAAAGCACACGGCTGCAGCATGTCTGCAGCAGAGCTTTATAGAGTTCATTAAACATTCAAAGCTTCTTTTTTTTTTACATCAGTTCTTTGATCTCTCCATCAGTCTTAGTCTTTGCGGTCTTTATACTTCATAGTTTGTAGAGCTGGCTAGAATGAGACAGAGAATTCAAAATGCTCTTCACACAGGTTCAGAAAAGTACCTTATTAAACTGCAGCTTATGAGTGCAACTTTTTTTGTTTATTTATTGACCTCAGTGCTACCGAACTTAAATGCTTTTTATATGAGTTATAGATATTATGTAAGTTTGTCAATAAATAAGATGCATTGCTTTTAGAGTGGACACTCTGTAAACCACTCTAAAAGAGAGACAGAAAAAAATATCCGCTCATATACACTATGATTAAAAGTCATGCCTATTCCCAGGACCCTTCATCATCAAATGCGGTAAACAGAAGCCGAGCCAAAATAAAGCAAAGAACCGACTGCTGACTGAGACATCTGACCCCTGATCCTTTTTACATACAAAAGCCCCGGTTTTTGGTTGACCCTCATTCCATTTACAAACTACCCCTGACTTCCAAGCTGAAGCTCACCATTTTCGATAGAAGACGTTCTATCAAAGCATCCACCCACTGCGGCTTACGAGAATAGCCAGCGCCAACAAAAGACACGAGCTCATCCAACAGAGTGCACCCAAGTTCAGAGCTGCCTTCACCAGTCAGATGAATTAGTGCACTGTCCGACATAATTCAACTGTAGTAGGCCACATTGCGCAACTCGGCAAAAGAAGACGAAGAAGAAGAAGAAGAAGAAGAAGAAGAAGAGCTTGGCATGAACAAGAGCTGACATCAGTTTTTTCTGACCTCTAGGAGTAAACATTATCTCGCCTGTTGAAGACTTGAGAGGACTTGGCCGTGTTATTTGGCTCATCAGCTGGAATGGAGCAGATGGACTTTCGCAGTGAAGTTGCTTTTTTTGTAGAGTAGTCCATCATCCACGTAGAATGATCAAGCATAATATATTATGATCACCTTCTTTTCGCTCCACCCATTAGATAATATTTTAAATAAAAAGAAAAGTGTTTTAACACATTTGTGCATGTGTGTGCATGAGTGGACAAGTCCGACACTGCAGCAGTGCTGCTGGAGTTTTTAAACAATGTGTTTTAAACACTAACTGTCCTCCACTCTATTAGACACTCCTATCTACTGTAGCTTCTCCACCATGTCGATGTAAACGTAGAGCATAGAGACAGACAGAAGCTTTGAATCTGTTGCTGCACTGGTCACAGAACAGTGTCCATAGGATGCTGGTGGACTAATCTCAGTCCAGTAGTGATACTGAAGTGTTTAAAAACTCCAGCAGCACTGCTGTGCTAAACCCAATCCACTCATACCAGAGCAACACCAACACACTAATCACCACCATGTCATCCATGTAGTCTTGTTCGTTAACTGCTTAAAATGCCTTAAGGCTACAGGTGTAGGTGATAAAAAAAAAACTTTTTTTCCTGCAGTAAAATAACTTAAATAGATTCTGAAAATGTAAGGGCTTTGAAATCTCCTACAGGACACTTGGGAAGTTGCCTGTTTTCTCTGTACTCAACTTAATAATTCCAGATTCAATAAAACAGGAATCAAGCCAAATTCTGCATTTTTGAAAATAGAAAAAAACTAGACAAACATAACAAAACTAAAGGTTTGATTTGTATTCAGGAAAGTATTCATTTTAAAATGACGTTCAGGAAAGAGCCAATTTAATAATATTATTCATTATATTTTGACATTAGCAGATTTACATTGCTTTTCAGTAATGATCCTTATCAATTATGAAAGTTTTTTGTTATGTAAAGCTTGAGTAGAATCCTCAAGATTTAGTGGTGTGATGTCAGGCAGACAATTGACAAAAATCTGGCCTGTTAAGGGGTTAAATAACATTCTATTTTGTCCTGGCCACTGAAAAAAAAACAGGATAAAAGAAAGAATATATAATATTTAAGCTTCCAGAGAAAAATATACAGGACTACAGTCTGTAATTATACTGTAGAACTAGGTGAAGAAGGTGTTCCTATAATGGATAATGGGTGTAGAAACTAGCAGGTGGTCATTACGTAAATGTTATGCTTAATCAGTGTAATTTTTTTTTTTTTAAATTGGACTTATTTGAGGTTCACGAGAATATCATGACCAAGTGAACCCTTTTAAAGGGCAGCCTATTGTCCAGCACAGTTCAACACAAAAAGCAGCACAAAATCTACCAATACAGCAGCTCAGGAACATGCCCCACCCCCTCACACTGAGCCAAAGCACAGTGGAGACAGCCAGATCAGAATCACAGCGCAAGAGGATCTGTCATTCGTAAAAGAGGCTCCAGAGGTCCATTTGCCAAGTGATGCTATCGGAGTGAGACAGGAAGCAGGATCCATGCATCCAATTAGGAATCAATCACGTTTCGGACAATAAAGGGATTCGGGCCATCTTTCTCCTCTCTCCTCTCTGGCCTCCTCCCTGCCTCTTCATCCCTCATCACTTCCCAGCTTCCCAACCTCTTCCCCAGCTTCCCCGTCTCAATCGAGAGCAGAAAGAGACATGCGAGGAAGGGCTGGCTCTGATCAGTACAGTACCGAAAAAGCAAAGCCCCGGCCCGAGTCAATAAACACGCCTTGACCAGACGAAGACAAGATGTGCGGCGCAATGAACGAGGGAGGCTTGTTTGTTTGGGATGCCGAGCTTCGGGTGACGAGAACGTTTAGAACGTTGATTCGGACCAGGAAAGGGAAACATATCGACAGACGCGAGGTTGAATGAATCATATGCTGTTTGCGGATGGTTTATTTTCAGACATCCAAGGAGGTAAACAGTCCTTCAGAGTTTGGAGTTTCGGAGAGCGCTGGGTGGTGAGGACGCGGCGCATTCTTCACTCTCTTTATGATTGAATTTGGACTTGAAGTTTGATACAGAGCATAGACTGTGTATAGCTGGACAGAGCATCGTCTCTTAAAAGTGAAGCCACCACAGGTCGGGCGCCCCCTGCTGTTCGGCTGCAGAAAGCTGTGTAACTCCACCCATCCCCATAGGTTTCAATGGCAAAACAGACAACTTTCAATCACATTTTTTTCTAATATATTGTAATTCTACCTCCTTTATTTAAATGCAACAGCTAGTGTAACCTCTGCTTATATTGTCAAATTTTTATATCCCTACAGAATTCGGTTTTTAAAACTTTATTCGGCTCTATTCATAAAAGGTGTGGTTATGGTAAAAGGGCTGCTTATGGGCGGGACCAATAACAGACCGTCAGCTCCGCTCCGCTCTGCAGTCTGTGACCGAGAGGCAGCCCTCAGGGGCGGGCGGGGTTATTTAAATGAGTAGGCATCTCTCCACAGTCTTTCTCCCTCCTCTGGTCTCTACTGCGCAGACTCTGGTCTCTGAATCGCCAAAATGGCGGAAGATTTTGGCTTCATTTTCATTGAATGAATGGGAACGGCGATACGGCGTCCATCTTTATATACAGTCTATGATACAGAGTAATAGTATGTAATATTTGTAATATGCAGCACTCTTATGGTAACCAATAGGAAACATCAACATCTGTTTAATCCTAAAATTTATTTTTTAACAAAAGAGATTATATAGTTTAGAACTCTTTCAAAAAGCATTGCACTAGGTATTCACTGATACCTAAATAATAATAATTGTATCAATGCCAGATTTTCAAGTATCTGCCGATACTACCAACCCTGACTTCAGTACACAATAGATGCGTTTAATTTATCTTGAAATTCATTGTTTTTATAGGACATTTTTTTCTTATAGATTTTATCTGGAAAGGGCAGTGTTTTGTTCTGTATCCCAAATAATTAGGAATTTTCTAAATGCTTCCACTGCTGGTGTGGCTATTCTCCTGAATATATTAGACCTACATGGACGTATATTGACTTTTTAACATGAATGTTTTTCATTCATTCATTCATTCATTCATTCAAAAGTTGTCTGACCAGAGGAAAACAAATTGGTACGTCCTTATATACAGTCATATGAAAAAGTTTGGGCACCCCTATTCATCTTAATAATTTTTAGTTCTAAATATTTGGGTGTTTGCAACAGCCATTTCAGTTTGATATATCTAATAACTGATGGACACAGTAATATTTCAGGACTGAAATGAGAAATGTGCAATATGCATTAAACCAAAATTTGACCGGTGCAAAAGTATGATTTGATTTTGATTTGAACTACTTTTTACTGACTTACTGAAGCACAAAATTGGTTTGTTAACCTCATTGAGCTTTGAACTTCATAGCCAGGTGTATCCAATCATGAGAAAAGGTATTTAAGGTGGCCAATTGCAAGTTGTTCTCCTATTTGAATCTCCTCTGAAGAGTGGCATCATGGGCTCATCAAAACAAGGCCAAGAAAAATATCAGAAAGGCAGAGAAGAAGAATGGTGAGAACAGTCAAGGACACTCCACAGACCACCTCCAAAGAGCTGCAGCAAGATGATGCTGCAGCTCTTTGGAGGTGGTCTGTGGATTGTCCTTGACTGTTCTCACCATTCTTCTTCTCTGTCCTTGAGAATTGTTTTGATGAGCCTATGATGCCACTCTTCAGAGGAGATTCAAATAGAAGAACAACTTGCAATTGGCCACCTTAAATACCTTTTTTCATGATTGCACCGGTTAAATTTTGGTTTAATGCATATTGCACATTTTCTGTTAGTACAATAAACCTCATTTCAATCCTGAAATATTACTGTGTTCATCAGTTATTGGATATATTAAACTGAAATGGCTGTTGCAAACACCCACATATTTAGAACTAAAAATGATTAAGATTAATTGGGGTGCCCAAACTTTTTCATATGACTGTATTATCCTTGATAGTACATATACACTGCAAACAAATGTTCCTGGTTCTGGAACCTTCTTTTGTTTCAAAATTAGGTTTGCAAACCAGAATGATGGCCGTTCCACGTCGGTAGAGACAGTTTCTCCAACAAAAGCAGGATAAACTCTAGTTTTAATACTCTTAACAATGAACATGTATATGGAGCTACGTTCATCCATACAGTGTAGCTCCAAAAAAATCCTGGCCTCCAGACCTGGTGTCAGTCCTGTCAGGTAAGGATTACATCAGTTTCTAGAGACAGTGGAGACAGTTCCTGTCCATTTTTGCCTGTTCTTCCATGACATTTTTCCGCTTCGTGTCCAAGCAGAACGCAACATTGACACTCCCACATTCCAGCATGACGGCTGGAGAGGTTCTTGTGTGATCGGTTCAACAGGCATGATGGAACACTGTGGAAATTCTGAGCGAGCAGCAGAATCACCAGACCTCAATCCTAATTCTGGAATGTGGAAACATTTTTTCTACCCGGTTTGTGGAAGAATGGATTAGGATGGACAACAGATCGCTCAAGTGGCTGATGTAATCCTCACCTGACAGGACTGACACACTCCTCCTAAAGCTGGATAAGAGTGTGAAAAGTGTGAAAAAATATTTTACAAGCACTAGTTTGTGTTGGCAAGAATCTGACGATATGATATGTATCTCAATACTGCACTTACGATTCAAGATGCTGTAGGAAAGGCAATATGCAGCTACGTATAAAAAACGGTTGTTTTATTCTATAAACTACTGACAACATTTCTCCCAAATTCCAAATAAAAATATTTTTTTGCATTTATTTGCAGAAAATGAAAAAAAAAAAAAACGATGCAGAGCTTTCAGTTCTCAAATAATGCAAATAAAACAAGTTCATATTCATAAAGTTTTAAGAGTTCAGAAATCAATATTTGGTGGAATAACCCTGGTTTTTAGTCACAGTGTTAATGCATCTTGGCATGTTCCCCTCCACCAGTCTTACACACTGCTTTTGGATAACTTAAATATGCATTTTCTCTTGGTGCAAAAAAATCAAGCACTTCAGTTTGGTTTGATGGCTTGTGATCATCCATCTTCTTCTTGATTACATTCCAGAGGCTTTCAATTTGGTAAAGTCAAGGTGACTCGTTAAGTGGTCTCTTATTTTTTTCCCAGAACCATGCTTCTACAAATTAGGCATACTTGAAGCCCCCCATCCACAACATCCTTACATCACAACAGACCCCCAGCATACTCTTTTATGAAAACCAAAACATTTTCACACAAAAGTTAGCACACCCCAGTGTATCCACTACTTCTGACTCAACTAGAAGTGTTTTTTTATATCTTTTAAGTCATACAACAGCATCTACAACGCAGGAGTAAAAATGAACTGTGCCTGCTGCATCAGAGAATGCCAACACCACCCCCCTTCATGCACCTGACTCCTTCTTTTCCAGCTGTTTTAGCACCAGCCAGGCTGTAAACCCAACACTCAGGATGCCGCCACACCCCCAGTGATGAGAGCTATGAAGACATGACAGCTCACGCCTGCTCTGGTTGGTGCCATCAGCTGCTGAGAGCATCCGTCCTCAGGACGACGTGTTAGAAACACTGGGACCGAGACACCACATGAACACCTCGCATTCGCAGCTCGCTGTGGTGACAGAATTCACACCCGCAACCCTGTTTTAGACACTACGGGCTGTAAGCATCTGTAGGGGTAAATGACGTCTAGCTGCAGGCCTTGGACTGGTAAGAGTTTCCTCTTGGGCTGAAGAAGACCCCTGGCTTGGGCCTACCTTGTCTTTAGTTTGGTCAGAACCAAAATAGCAGGTGTGACCCAAATTTGGTCTAAGCTAAAGAAAAGATTCTCATTCAAAATCTGGATCGTTTGTAGTGAGAAAACGCTTTTTTGGATGGTTAACACATCCTGAATAATTTTAGGTAGTTAGCAAGCTCGTACACAGACCCGTCTCAACAAGGCAAGCAAACCAATCAATTTCCTATTTCCTGTCCCAAACTGGCCTGTGGCCCCCAGACAGTGACTGATTATGATTCGAAAGCAACAACAAACTGTGTGTGTCCCTTTAAATTATGTGACAGGCAATGCAGAAAAATCCATTGACACTGTTATCAGAATCCCCCTCAAGAGGGCCCCTCCCACTAGTTGCTGACAGTAGCCAGCCAGACAGACAGGTTCATCATTAATGCAGCCGGCAATATATGAAACTTCAGCCATTATGAAGCGAAGTTATCAAACAGGAATCCCTGAAAGCACACTACTGTTACCCTCTAAACAATAGAAGAAGAAAAAGTCAGGTGTTGTGCCAAAATCTGTTCCCCCATTGCATACACATGGGAGGTCTAGACGCCATGCATATCCAGGCCTTTCGGCATGGTGTATGGGCGTCCCAACACTAAATTCCAAAGAGAGGCATCAGGAACAACAAGAATGGAAAGACAGAGCATGCAACTATAGGTCTCCAGCATGTGCTTTAGCTTTATCTCTCCAGTGGTCCAGACTAATTTTAGGAAATTAAGGGAAACTATTGTCACCCTTTAAACAATTGAAAAAGTCTGGTATTGGGGCAAAATCTGTCCCCCTTTTCCATGTACATTGGAGGTCCAAATGCCCATGCATACCCTGGCCTTTGCAAAAAAGGACTTGCAAAAAAGAAGCCTTTCATTAGAAACGGTGTCCACAAACATTAGGACATGCGGTTGTTTTCTTACATAGTAATGATCATTTTCAAACTTGCCGCTTAGTGCTTAGTGATTCTGATTTGCACGGATAAAACTTGATTAATGCAGATTTTTAGTATTTCTGGTCAGCGCAGTCAACCCTACAGCCATCAGTGTCTTAAGTTCCTGCTTATCCTATTTTAGGAAAGGCATGGAAAAGTTCCTGCTTTGAAACAAGCCGGGAAGTGTCTGAGTAATAATCGGGGATTTACAGCTCAGTCCGAAGATTTGTCCTAATCCCATCTGTACATAGGGATATGCTTAAATCCCGCGGCCGGATCGCTGTCCGTTTGCATGCGGCCCGTGCCAGTGTAGTGCCTGTAATCCTGCAAGTCAGCATGAGGCATATGTAGCTATCAGCATGTGAAGAAGGGTCAATCCCCACCGCTCCCCTTTCGCTCCCCTTTTTCCCCTCGCTCCACACTCAGCTTTGATCCTACAAAGGGAGACACCAATCGGATGCCGGAGAAGTACGGACCCTATAGATGCGGTGGGCTAAAATAAGCGATAGATTAAAGGCAGCGGTAGTGGTCCACTCAGCAGAACGGGCGGCGGGCGGGACAGTGGGTGCACAGATACATTCCGTCTCATTTGCACTTAGGAGCTCATGAATAATTAAAGTGCCAGTGATGGGCTTGTCTGGACTTCCAGCGCTGTGATTGATGGAATGAAAAGAGGCTTTGTCTGCCCGTTCCTGATGGAGGGAGAGGGAAAGAGAGAGATCTTGAGAATGAAAGAGAGAGAGAGAAAGAGTGAGAGAGAGAGACAGAGTGGAAGAGTAAAAAGAAAAAACAATTTAATTAGCTATGGAATCTAGCGATTCCATAATTACAGCAAAAGCTTCATCAACTCAATGGTGAACTCCTTCATTAAACAATGTATTTTAAAAGGGGGCTTATTATAATTATTATGCACATGATTAGATGAAGCTTATAAAGCTTATAAAGCAGTATGAATATAAAGTAGCCATAAGCAACAAATGAAGAACTACAATATCAAATTCAAACTACAATATCTGACAAATACACCAGATAGGAGGCAGAAGCAAATCATCACTGGCCTGTAAAAACCTTGCCATTTTTTTGCCATAAAGACAATCTGGTAATTGTTTTTTACTCTTTTTTAACTGTTTTTTTAGTGATTGGACCAAAAGAAATGCATGAAAATTTCCATTAAATATACAGTAGTTGTTGCAAAATGACATTAAAATCTTGTGGGCAAAATTTTACAATGAAAAGCCCAATAGAAATTAAATTTACAGTGTGCACAAATGTATTCATTGCTGTGAAACATGGTGAAGAGAGCTTCATAGTTTGAGGGCACTCATTGCAAAGGGTCCAATTACAATCTGACAACATGCTTATGTAGGGTTCCAGGTTTGGCCCTATAGATTTGTAGCCTATGTAAGTTATTACTCACAAATGTGCCCAATCACTACAGTCTACCATAAATATCTTGCATGAATCCAGTCTAGACCCCCATGTGCAGTGCTCAAACCACATGGGCCCCATGTTTAACCCCTCCTTTGCCCTTCACGAATAATCAGTTAACAAATCTTGTACGGTCAACGACATTCCTGTGGTCATAACATGATTAATGATGAATGGGGTAGACGCTGGCTGACAACAGATGGGCTACAGTCTGTAAGTCTTTAGCGTTGAGTTGACCTATTGGGTAAATGGTGTTAATAAAGAAACCAGTCAATGGAAGTAGGCACCAAGGTAATGGTTCCTACTCATATAACAGCTGTGCTGAACTTGTCAATAAGTTGTTTGAGAGCATCAGTTGTAAAGTTGTGGAGAGGTAGAGTTGGTGTACAGTGAATATCCCTATTGAGTAATGTTTTAATCCATATTGTGGCAAGAATTACTCAACTAAGTAAAGAAAGTTAAAAAATTACTTTAAGAAATGAAGATCAATCAATCCAAAACATTTCAAGGTTGAGTCGCAAAGATCATTATAATGCTGTGATGAAACTGGCTCTCATCAGGATCTCCCCAGAAAAGGAAGACCCAGAGTTACATCTGTTGCACAGGATAAGTTCATCAGAGTTACCAACCTCAGAAATCACAAGTTAACAGCACCTTAGTTGAGAACACAGAGTATTTAGGTTACTACATGATTTCTTTATGGGATCCTAGTCTGGATTATTTCTAATAAAAGAAAAATATCTGTATACTGGTGCGGTGTATGTTAACCCTTAGAACCCGACAGATGGATTTTACGTCCAAAATCGCACCTTGTGTTCTCAGCTTAATTTCTCAGGAAGGCCTTCACTCATCAGCATAAACCATATATGCTCTATTTATTTGCTCAACACATAATCAGTGGTATTTACATTCAATCTTGGGTCTCTGAGTAAATCGCATGACATCATCATTGCCACTAATTCCACAAAGTGGTGTGATCATCCCAAAAAAAAAGTCCACCTGATGCTGTTTTTGTATTTTGTAAAAAGTAATAAGCAATGTAATGAACTATTATCCATATTCTTATGCTTTCAACTCATAAACATACTAGTCTAACCATTTTTGAAAAGATATCTTAGGTGTGAATATATTTATTTGAAGTCTATACATTCAAAAATATGTAAAACAAACAAACAAAAAAAGGTTCCTTTTTCCTATATTTCAAATGATTACATTTTTGAGCAGTCATATGGCTTATGGAGTAAAAGAGCTCATGGCATGTGGCTGTCTGATATAATTACTGTGTTATAAGACCTGAAAGAGAAACTGGCAAAACCTGAGAAAAGTAAAACACCACAAAACTAGGTGTTCAAAGGGTTAAAATACATGATTTTGCACTATTATAAGTTATAAGTGTACAAGCCTTCCTATTCTATTCATCTGAGCTTTATCCCTTAAACCAATATGGGATTGTTAATATCTTTCTCCTTTGTCCTGAAAGGAATGGTTTTATTAACGACTTTTGGCTCATTTCTGGACAGCTAGCACCAATCAAGTGTCCACAATAACCAAGCCCCTGGCTATTCTGCATGAAAACAAATCTAATTGTCTATACAACCCATAATACACAGACACACACACACACACACACACAAAGGCAGGAGCACAGCAATCACTCCACACTCAAAGCGGAGTGATGAATGCTATGAAACTCCGCTATTGGAACAACAGAGGCCGACAGCTGCTGCAAGCATGCGAGCGTTTCAACATTTCCAAAAAAAGTGCAAAAACACAAAGTTCTGCTTCAACAGACCAGACAACTGCAGAATGGAAAGAGAGGGAAGCATGTGTACTCTGTGTGTGTATATATATATATATATACGTTATTTGCTTTATTTATCTCTTTACCAAATTGATGAGCAGTGCTGAAAGTTTAATGATGATGTCCTGCGCTGTCAGAACTTTCGCATAATTACTCCAGGAGAGGACGGCTTTCCGTTAATTTACACTCAGTGTTTGCATTCGTCTTGTCTCCTTTTGGGATGTTTCTGACACTAATTATAACGATCAAATCATACTTCCGTCAGAAAAAAACAAACATTAGACTTTTCCTGGGAGGCATGTAAAGCATCCCAATCATCGGCATAGTTTAGGTGTGTGTGTTTGTGTGTGTGTGGGTGCACTTGTTTTAGTATATTTCTGGAACAAAATCATATAAACCATGTGGAGTCCCGACTTTGCAAAGTACTTTTTATGAAACGTTCAAAACTGACTTTAAAACGGGCTTTTAGAGGTCTTCATCCTCCTTTCACTCTCTTTTATAACGGTCAGCAGGGCTGTTTCAAGGCATTTGGAGGCCCCAAGCAAATGCCACCTTCATCAAACAGTGAAGGGTTAGGCTATTGCAATGGATGCTGTTGGTCAGCTTATTCTCAGTTGAGCAGTCACACTGAGGTGTTTAAAAACTCCAGCAGCACTGCTGTGTCTGATCTACTCATGCCAGTACAACAGGAAAAAAAAAACCTTCTCAACTTTCAGAAAATTTCTATTTGTCCATTTATCATCAAACATTTGTAACAAAGCCATATATGGCAGCTCACTGCTATCTTAGACCCTGGCAACAGTCTATTTTTACACCATGAGCGTAGTGGTCTGGAAGTGAGTTGTGTGTTCAGGTAAATTTCTGGTGTATTGCTATCTTGGCAATGAAAAACACAGGTACACCACTGATTAGACTGATTAGAACCCGACAACAGTCAACCACGCAGAGATTCATTGGCATTGTATCTAGGCATTGTAGGTACGCTGATGTACTACACCCTTGCTGGTTCTTAAAGGGAATGGAATTGGTTGCTTTATTGGTTTGGCTGATTGGTTTATTTCACATTACAGCCAAAACACACCCATGATTAATTAAGAGAATTAGTACATGCCTTTTAAAAGTGTTAAGCTGTGCAAGGTGTACTTTTCTTGTTGTTTCGATAGCAAAGACACACTAGCATATGCCCTAAATTAAGCTGCATGGTGTGTAGATGGCAGCTTGTTGATAGATTGCTAAAATAGAGCCCATGCCAGGACTGACATGCCAAATATCATGGGAGTATGTGGACAGAAAGTGGACTGGATTTCTGCCAGAGTCGCTTGTCTGTTGTCGTACGGACAATTCTAGCCAGACACCGCCAGTCACGATCCTTTCCACCCACTGCTTTGTCCACTGTGGGTGGTAATGCCTTCCATTATAATTCCCAATACAAGAAACCAGGCAGTTTTAATGTTATGGCTAGTCAGTAATCATACATTTAAATTACATAGAATGCCTTGCAAAAGTATTCGACCCCCTTGAACTTTTCCACCTTTTGCCACATTTCAGGCTTCAAACATAAAGATGAATTTTTTTTTGTGAAGAATCAACAACAAGTGGGACGCAATCGTGAAGTCAAGTCCAGACCTGAATCCAATCGAGAATCTGTGGAAAGAGCTGAAAACTGCTGTTCACAAACGCTCTCCATTCAACCTCACTGAGCTCCAGCTGTTTTGCGAGGAAGAATGGGCAAAAATTTCAGTCTCTTGATGTGCAAAACTGATAGAGACATACCCTAAGTGACTTGCAGCTGTAATCGCAGAAAAAGGTGGCACTACAAAGTATTACAAAGTATTAAAGGGGGGCGAATAATATTGCACGCCCTACTTTTTTATTTTTTTATTCCTAAAAAAGTTTAAAATATCCAATAAATTTCGTTCCACTTCACAATAGTGTCCCACTTCTTGTTAATTCTTCACGAAAAAAAAAATCGTATCTTTATGTTTGAAGCCTACAATATGGCAAAATGTTGAAAAGTTCAAGGGGGCCGAATACTTTTGCAAGGCACTGTAAGGACACTTTAAAAGGAGTGAGAGAGTGCCTGTGTTTGATGAGGAAGACTCATTAAAGTGACGTGCAAGGTTGCAGCTTGCAACAACAGCACATTAACTCTACAGCCTGGTCAGCTGAGAGCACTGCTGACCGTATCACCCGACACAGCTAACCAGTCACGGCAGAGTGACATCACCACGACAGCGCTGACCGTATCACCCGACACAGCTAACGAGTCATGGCACAGTGACATCACCATACCAGTCACGACGCCAGAAAAACCAAGAGCAAGCAATGAGGGCACGCTGGTGATGTAATCAGGGCCGAAGGAGATGATGACCGCGGCAGTGGCAGCGGTTTGGAAGATGATGATGAAGATGTGGATGACAGCATGAGAGCATCAGTGGAAAATAACTGCAGGCATGAATTCCAAAGCTCTGCAACAGACTGGGTCCACTCAGTGGTCTAGAAAAGAAAAGTGAACGCCCTGAAAAATTTAAGCTTCCCTAATTAAACTAATATACAAAAATAAATGGGATAAAGTCCAATAGCACATTAACTCAATTTTCTCTCATTTATGGGAAGAATATTCAAGAAAAATCTTTCCTAAAGTGGTCCAAGAATGTCAAACCATACATGAGCATGAAAATCTGTAAACCCTTAAGTACAGTTTGTGTTCTTTTTAAAAATAAAAAGTTAAATCCACATACGTAAATAAAACTTCAAAATTAAAAAGTGTACATAAATGCATCCTACTACATGGACAGAGGTTAAAAAACTATAGCTACTGCAGAAGAACATGGAAACAAGGCTGAAAAAATGTATGCTAGGTGACCAAAGCAAGGTTTAGCGATGTTTATAAGCATACTGAAGCTTTTAGAGAGGCTAAAAGCTAATGCTAGATGACCAAAGCAAGGGCTGATGCTGTTTTTCAGCACAGTGGAGCTTTTAAATAGGCTAAAAGCTAAAGCTAGTTGAGCAAAGCAAGGTTTAGCAATGTTTATAAGCATACTGGAGCATTAGGACTGGCTAAAACGGAATGCAAGGTAGATAAAGCGGGACTGATGCAGTTTTTCACTAAAGCTTTTAGAGAGGCTAAAAGCTAATGCTTGTTGACCAAAGGAGGGGCAAATGCTATTATTCAGCAGCTAATTCTAGCTAATGCTAGATGAGAAAAGCAGGGGCTGATGCTGTTATTCAGCACACTGGCACTTTTAGAGATGCTAAAATCTAATGCTAAATGACAAAAGCAAGGGCTGATGCTGTTTTTCAGCACAGTGGAGCTTTTACAGAGGCTAAAAGGTAATGCTAGGTGACCAAAGCAGGGACTGGTGCTGTTTTTAAGCACACTGAAGCTTTTAAAGAGGCTAAAAGCTAATGAGCTAATGCTAGGTGAGCAAAGCAAGGCTAAAAGCTAATGCTAGATGATCAAAGCAGGGAATGATACTGTTATTAGGCACACTAAAGCTTTTAGAGAGGCTAAAAGCTAATGCTAGTTGACCAAAGCAGTGGCAAATGCTATTATTCAGCAGCTAATGCTAGATAAGAAAAGCAGGGGCTGATGCTGTTATTCAGCACACTGGAGATTTTTAAATAGGCTAAAAGCTAATGCTAGGTGAACAAAGAAAGGTTTAGCGCTGTTTATTAGCATGCTGGAGAAATTAACGCATTGTGAGAGAAGCAATGACTGGTGCTGTTATCTAGCATAATAGAGCTTGTTGAGCAGCTAAAAGCTAATTGTAGATGACCAAAGCAGGGGCTGTTGATGTTATTCAGTACACTGGAGCTTTTAGAGAGGCTAAAAGCTAATGCTAGGTCAAACATCTACACTTTTCTATAGCTTGCTAACTACACACCATGCCAGAGAGGCCATCAACACTTGAGCAGGTGAAAACAGCGTGGCTAAAAAGTGGCTAAAAGCTAAAAGCTAATACAATGCCAAACAACTACAGTTTTTTTTCAGCTAGCTAACCACACAACATGCCAGACGGACATCAAGAGGACAGCAATCCCTGTTTAATAAGGCTTTTAAAAGCATTCACAGTTGTTTTTAGCAAGGCTAGGCTAGGCTAAGCTATGCTACTTAGTTACTCTGGCCTTTCATGGTCACATAAACCAGCCAATAAAAGCAGAGCTCATCCTTTTGTTCCCATAGCCTTTGTGAAATAGCATTTTCTTTTTCTTTCGGATGTAAAATAAATATATTTTTAATGTAAATAAGCTTGTTTACCTGCGTATAACCATTTGTAACCCATTCAAAATCACATACTACACAATTTATCAGCAACTTAAGAAAAACAAGAAAGTGTTCCATGCTGTGAATGTGTGTGTGTGTATGTGTGTGTGTGAGTGTTAATGTAATGTAGCGTATAAAGCCTTAGTCATGTATTTCAGTAGATCACTTTTTAAGTGTCATCAGCTCCTTAGTGAAAATGCAGCTTAATGGATGTTCACACAGGCCTGTGGGAGACGGTCACTGACAACACAATGTCTACACACACACACACACACACACACACACTGACTGCTCTGGCCCTTTCTTCTATAGCTGCTTAATCTTTCAGGGCTTTGTTGTAAAGCTCAGTGTTTGACCCTGTGACAGGGAAGTCTCTCTACAGGCAACTAGGCCACGACTAATACAACACACACACACACACACACACACACACACACCCCACCCTGTGGTCAGGTGATAGCAGTCTGGCCCTTCTTTGCTCACACTGTGACTCCTCTGTTTCACCCAGACAGGAGAGAGAGAGAGAGAGAGAGAGAGAGAGAGAGAGAGAGAGAGAGAGAGAGAGACTAAAACAAAGATAAAGATAGAAAAGAGAGAGAGAAAGGTTATGAGAGATGAAAAAGTGAAAGTATATATATATATATATATATATATACAGAGAGAGAGAGAGAGAGAGAGACTAAACAAGGTGAATGATAGGGCATATAAGAATGGCAATAATTCAACTTTACCCCAAAATTAATCTCCTTTTAAAATCAACTATAAAATAATTTATCATAATACGTAATATTGTTGCAAGTGGCAATCTTACATAATAATAAAAAGTGATGTCTACTAGAGCATGAAGTATTAAGGACCTCCAAAAGAAATCTAAAACATTTATGCAAAAAAGGTCAAATATTTCAGTATTTAAAAAAATAAATAAATAAATATATATATATCCTCTAAAGATCCCGTGTCCTCATATGTGGACATTACATTCTGCCTCTCTGCACCATGATACTTATTTTTTTTTAAACATTGACCCTTTGGCATCATATGGAGACACTGCCTGTACCATCTAGTGGTCACATGACAACATTACACTTATTAAATTGATTGTAAACAAGATAACGGGAATCCCAGTCAAAGGTTTCTACAGCCAGTTCAGACAGAAATGTGCATACATTTTGTTTTTGGACTAATTGGGTCCTCCTGATCCAAATAGCGAGAATAATGTTTTGAAAAAGTTAATTTAGGTCCTACTATTTAGAAAATAGCTAGGAAAAATGTAAATGCACACCATGCAAAAGTCTAGGTCTTAAGAGGATATATATATATATATATATATATATATATATATATATATATATA
Organism: Astyanax mexicanus; assembly: GCF_023375975.1. Lineage (NCBI taxonomy): Eukaryota > Metazoa > Chordata > Actinopteri > Characiformes > Acestrorhamphidae > Astyanax > Astyanax mexicanus. The sequence continues at coordinate 24,359,684 of NC_064427.1, read as the reverse complement.
TATATATATATATATATATATATATAACAATTGATGGCAATCAAGCACAAACTGGCTTCCACACTTATTCTTACTAAAGCTTAGGCCGGCATCTAAGAAGAACGTAAGAATGTAGGAATGTCTAAAACGCGTTTAGGATAACTTGAAAAGAGTTGAGAAAAAGATAGGAAATCGCAGTTTATAAAAAAAAGTATTTGTTATAATTGTTAAAGGCAATCTGCCGTTTTAAGCACAAACTGGCATGCACGATGATGATAACTAAAACATGCGTCATATGACAGGTATACGTACTTTTAAAACATGTTTAGTCTAATGTAAAATAAAAGTTAGGAAAAGGAAAGGAAATCTCAATTCATAAAAAACATGATTTGTTGTAACTGTTGACGGCAATCTGCGGGTTCAAGCGCGAACTGGCTTGCCCAGTGATGACTACTGAAAAAAAGCATACGCTGGTGAGATTTAAAAAGGTGTTTTTTTACACTTTTATGCTAATGTAAAAACAGATGACGAAAGAAAATAAATCATAGTTTATAAATAGCTTATAAATAGCTGTGTAAATAAGTGGCATTCTTGCATGGCAATGCCTACTAGCACATGAGGCATTAAGGGCCCCTAAAAGGCATCTAAAACACTCTCTTTGGCACAATGATGTACAAAGAGGTGACAAAAATAGGTAAAAAAAAATAAATGTTGTAACAGTTGATGACAATCTGCAATCTTAAGTGTGAACTAGTTTGCATGATGATGCTTACTAAAGCAAAGGCCATAAGAGAGGCATAAGCACTATTAAAGCACTTTTAAAACACTTTCATATTTTATATTTATATTAGAATATAAAGAAATGAGAAAAGAGTTGGAAATCACATTTTCTATAAAAAATAAAATCAGAATTTGCTCTAACGGTCGATGGCAATCTGTGAATTCAAGCAAAAACTCATTTGCATGATGATGACAACTAAAGCATAGACCATTAGAGAAGTATAAGCACTTTAAAAAAAACATGTTTAGTCTAAAGTCAAATAAAAGGTGAAAAATGGAAGGAAATCTCAAATCATAAAAACATGATTTGCGGGTTTAAGTGCAAACTGGCTTGAATAAAGATGATAACTAAAGCTGTTGAGGTTTAAGAAGGTCTAAAAATACTTTTATGCTAATGTAAAAACAGATGACAAAAGAAAAGGAAATCACAGTTTATAAATGCATCATTAGTTAATGTGACCGTTAATAGCAATCTGCAGGCTCAAGCGCAAACTGGCTTGCATGACAATGCCTACTAAAGCAAAGGCCATAAGAGAGGCAAAAGCACTTTTAAAAGGCACTTTAAAATCACCTTTAGTTTAATAAAAAGAGATGTGAAAAGAGTAGGAAATCACAATTTCTATTTAAAAAAAATATATAATTTGCTATAACGGCTGATGGCAATCTGTGGGTTTAAGCACAAACACATGATGACACCAAAAGCAAAGGCCATGAGAGAGGTATAAAAAAGGCACTTTTAAAGCACACTTTTAAAGATGACAAACAAATATAATTTGTTCAGTTGATGGCAATCTGCGGGCTTAAGTATGAACCAGTTTGCACGAGAAACTAAGAATACTAAAGCGAAGGCATTGCATAAGAGAGGCAAAATCACTTTTAAAGCAATTTTAAAAACGCTTTTAGTCTTATATAATAAGGCTTATATAAGAGATGTAAAAAGAGCAGGAAGTCGCATTTTCTATCAAATTAAAATCATAATTTGCTATATAACAGTTGATGGCAATCTGCGGGTTCAAGCACAAACTAAAGCATAGACCACGAAAGAGGTATAAGCACTTTTAAAGCACTTTTAGTCTAATGTAAAAAGAGATGACAAACGAATATAATTTGTTCTAACAGTTGATGGCAATCTGCGGGCTTAAGTATGAACCAGCTTGCACGAGAAACTAAGAATACTAAAGCAAAGGCATTGCATAAGAGAGGCAAAATCACTTTTAAAGCAATTTTAAAAACACTTTTAGTCTTATATAATAAGGCTTATATAAGAGATGTAAAAAGAGCAGGAAATCGCATTTTCTATCAAATTAAAATCATAATTTGCTATATAACAGTTGATGGCAATCTGCGGGTTCAAGCACAAACAAAAGCATAGACCACGAAAGAGGTATAAGCACTTTTAAAGCATGTTTAGAGTAAAATGAGCTCATTAAAAACACAACTTAACACAACATAAACTTTAGCTGTCCACCTCAAACTGGCACAATGATGCAGTGGCCTTTATACCTACATGAATCATTCTTATATAATAATTATGTGCTGATCATGAAAAACTTTAAAAATGCATGTCAAAAATGCCTAAAACTAACAAAAATAGCTTTTATAGCTAAAATTAGATTTTACACCATTCACAATCCAGTTTAAACTAAATTAAACTTCATCTTTCATCTTAATCTAAGTGGACTAGATCTGGTAAACTGCCCCAGAGAGAGTTTGACTGGTTAAAAAACCACAACAGAGTCGGATCCACTAAGCTAGCAGCATAAGCCTGGACCACAGAGAGAACAAGTGTGTGTGTGTGTGTGTGTGTGTTTGTGTGTGTGTAAATATGTGTGTGTGTGTGTGTGTGTGTGTGTGTGTGTGTGTGCAGGGATGGACAAGCAAAAAGAGGAAGGTCTTACCTTGCTGGCTGCGTCTCTGGGCATACACCACCACCACCACGGCGAGCACCACACAGCACACCGACGTCACAATGTTGGCCATCTGCAAACACACACACACACACACACACAGGGGCGACGGTAAGCTTCCGGCCAGAAACACCCACCCAGCAGCACTGATGACCAGCCAACATCAGGAGATTCCTCCCTCTCTCTCTCCCTCTCTCTCTCTCTCTCTCTACCACCCTCTCTCACTCAATCTCTTTCTATGACTGTCTCCTCATCCCCCGCCCTCCTTCACTCTCCTCCCTCCCCTCTGCTTGTCTCTCTCTCTCGCACTCTAGTTCTTTAAGCTCCTCTCTCTCCCCCTCTCTCTCTCCTATCACTTTCTTGATGTCTATGTAAATGTCTCTCGCTCATTGCTTCTCTCTCTCTGTCTAGCTCTCTTAGCCTCTCTCTCCTATCACTTTCTCTACATCTGTCAATGGCTCTCGTTCATGTCTTCTCTCTCTCTCTATCTCTCCTAGCACTTTCTCAGTGTCACTCACCCATTTCCTTTCTCGCTTTAGTTCTCTTAGCCTCTCTCTCTCTCTCTCTCTCTCTCACTCTCACAATCACTTTTCCTATATCTGTCAATCTCTCTCTCTCTCTCTCTCTCTCTCTCTCTCCTATCACTTTCTCAGTGTCACTCGCTCATTTCCTTTCTACTTTTAGTTCTCTTAACCTCTCTCTCTCTCTCCCAATCACTTTTGCTATATCTGTCAATCTCTCTCTCTCTCTCTCTCTCTCTCTCTCGTTCTATCTGTCTCTAATTTTCTTAGCCTCTCTCTTCCTCTTTCTACTATCACTTTCTCTACATCTGTCAATGGCTCTCGTTCATGTCTTCTCTCTCTCTCTATCTCTCCTAGCACTTTCTCAGTGTCACTCACCCATTTCCTTTCTCGCTTTAGTTCTCTTAGCCTCTCTCTCTCTCTCTCTCTCTCTCTCCCAATCACTTTTGCTATATCTGTCAATCTCTCTCTCTCTCTCTCTCTCTCTCCTATCACTTTCTCAGTGTCACTCGCTCATTTCCTTTCTACTTTTAGTTCTCTTAACCTCTCTCTCTCTCTCTCTCTCCCAATCACTTTTGCTATATCTGTCAATCTCTCTCTCTCTCTCTCTCTCTCTCTCTCTCTCTCTCTCTCGTTCTATCTGTCTCTAATTTTCTTAGCCTCTCTCTTCCTCTTTCTACTATCACTTTCTCTAGGTTACTGTCAATGTCTCTCGCTCTTCTCCCTCTTAGCTTGTCTCTCCAAGCACTTTCTCTGTGTCACTCGCTTATTTTCGTTCCATTTTTAGTTCTCTTAGCCTGCCTCTTTCTTCCTCTTTGCCATATCTGTCAATATCTCTCTCTCTCTCTCTCTCTTATTCTGTGTCTGTCTTTCTCTCTCCTATCACTTTCTCTATATCTTCGATAATGTCTCTCAATAATATCTCTCTCTCTCGATCGCTTTCTCTCTCTCGTTCAATCTGTCTCTAGTTCTCTTAGCCTCTCTCTTCCTCTCTCTGCTATCACTTTGTCTATATTTTTATAAATGTCTCTCGCTCCTCTCTCTCTTTCTCTTTCTCTCTCTCTCTGCTCTGCTTGCCTCTATGTCTCGCACCTTCGCTGCCTTTCACTCTCATCTTACAGCAGCTGATCAATAGAATCAGCGCCCACAGGGAGCGCTGGCTCCTCGCACAGACACACACACACACACACACACACACACACACACACACACACACACACACACACGCGCGCACACACACACACTCCTCACTAACACACACTCACTAACACACATGCAAGCACTGGGCTTTAAAGGGCCAGTGGAGTCAGAGAGCCTGACCTCAGCCTCCTCCCTCCGGCCTCAGGGTAAAAAGAGAGGGATTGAAATAAAGAGATAGAGAGAGAGAGAGATGGAGAGGGATGGAGAGAGAGAGAGACTGAGAGAAGGAGTAAACAATACCAGGCTCTGTATGTCTGCGGATGTTTTCAGGCTTTTCTGGCTTTTACAGGAAGTCTACCACTACTGCACACTTGTCTCTCGCTCGCCCTCGGACCACATCACCCACCCTGACCTCATGATGAAGCCCCCTCACACTGACTGATCCCCTCTTCCTCTCTCTTTCACTGACTCACTGCCACTACCCACTTTCTGCATCCGTCCGGCTGCTTTCTCCTCCGTACTCTCTCTGTTAAAAAAAAGTTTGGAGACACCCTGATTCCTTCTGCAGTTTTAAGACTTTTATTAATCAATTTTTTGGTGATTCTCCAATCTATGCTCCATCCACAACTAAATCGTTTTATGGCGACTGTTCTAAAAAAATAAATAAAAAAAAGCTTTCCAGAAAAGTACTAAGTTACCAAGTTTAAAGAACTTGGCAGATTTGCAAAAGAAGCTCAAAAGCTACTTTTTTAGCCGTCTGGTATCACCAAATGCACTGGCATATCTAATTCATTTTTTTTGACATTCCTATTATTATTTATGTGAAAGTCTGTGCAGCTGAGTATTTCTGTTCTGTCCCTCACCATGTCTAACTGATGATTTGGTGGATTGGTGCATCTATCCATATTTTTGACAAAACTGACCAATGGACACTTAGGCCCAAATCCATTGATCTTTTTTTATCCCTATCCCTTATTTTTGAGTGTAACCCTTCCCTTAGAACAGCGTTACAAGGGGAAGAAGAGAAATGCTCACCCTACAAATTGGGACAACCCGTCAACCTCCTGATTCAGACATAGCTATAGCAGTGGAGCACCAAAGTTCAGCAACCTACCTGCTGCAGGTAAACTAGTTAACTTTAGGGCATCAAATGTCTTTAGAAAGGGGGCAGGTGTTGCAGCAATGAATTATTATTTCCTGTTTCTTAATACCTCTACGATGAGGAGCTAAAAAAAGAGTTTAATCAGCTTTTATTTAGTTTTATTTTTCCGTTCTACCCTGAAATATGTCGTTTTTTTATGCTTATGAAGAAAAAGGAAACTAAAACATTTAAACTAGACACTAAGAATATGGTAATAAAGTGGTTGTTATAATAAATATAAAGATAAAGATAAATAAATATAAAGAACAGACAACCAACCTAGTTCCATGGACTTGTATGCATTTGAATTTGTGTGAAACAGTTGCCTCATGAAGTCAAAAGCATAACCAAATACTTCTGATTACTTTTGATGCTCTGCAGGAGATAAGTATATAAATAGCTGTGTGGTGTTTCGGTGGAAGGACTCAGTTTTGCTAGAGATTTGGGCAGTTAATAATTTTCAGTTTGTGTTTAGAGTTTTGAGAAACTGAGCCAAGTTTCTAGAAATGCGTTTATACATTTGGGAAAAAACTGTATTAGTTGTCATTTGTAGGTTTTTTTTATTGTCAGCTCTGAAAAATCTCAGTTTGAAGGGTCATGCAGTCCTAACTCTTCCCCCTCCCCCTCAAGCCTAACAAGAATCGCAACCCATGGCCCTACCATTTAGCTCTAAATGGTAGGGCCACGGGGTGAAATGAGATTGGGCCTTAGGAAATCTCTAAGGACCTACTTAACGCAACAGTCTGTAAGCATTAGGAGCATTAGGGGCATCCAGGGATTTGGAGACCTCTGTGGTAAGAATGTGTAATTGCACTGATTATGCAGAAGGGTACTAGTAAATAAATAAACTGCTGTGTAAAAGGTATGAAAATGAATATCTTTATTCTAAAGACTGTAATGTTTGTCTTCCACTTAAAGAGCCAATGGTGTCAAACCAGACTCTACGGTAAAGTTAACCAAGATATGAGATGGAAGGATGGATGGGTGAATGGATGGGTGAATGGATGGATGGATGGATGGATGGATGGATGGAGGGGTAGAAAGTAAAAAAAAGAATTTGCTTATCATCAATAGTTTACACTATTTAAAACAAAGAGTTGACATTTTTTTTGCCTAAACTACTTGAAAATGATTTTTAAAATGTTAATGTTAATATCTATAAACTACAGACAACATTTCTCTCAAATTCCAAATTAAAATATTGTCATTTAGAGCATTTATTTGCAGAAAATGAGAAATGGCTGAAATAACAAAAACGATACAGAGATTTCAGACCTCAAATAATGCAGAGGAAACACGTTTACATTAATAAAGTTTTAAGAGTTCAGAAACCAATATTTGGTGGAAAAACCCTGTTTTTATGCATATTGGCTTGTTCTCCTCCACCAGTCTTACACACTGCTTTATGCTGCTACTCCTGGTGCAAAAATTCAAGCAGTTCAGCTTGGTATGATGGCTTGTGATCGTCAATCTTAGATATATAAACCTATATATGTTTTTTTCAGAAATAAATGAATAATTTTCATTTAGTTTTTCACCTAGAAGATGCAAAATGAACGTTTAATTTTAGAATGAACCACATGCGGCACTGAAACTCCTCCCGCATTTTGGTCCAAATGTTATTTAAACAGCTGAAAGGGTTCAGACTGCTTATCAGCAATAACCTTCCAATAAAGGCATAAACTGTATGGAATCTTATATTATTCCCAAAATACTGTCAAAACGACAGTATTTATACACAGGCTTGCTGTTCCCAAACTTTTGACAGGCTGTGTTCCTCCCTCCCCTCTCCCCGTTCCTCTGCTCCTCAGAAGACTCCCCGAGCCAAGCATCTGAAGAACCACGACCAAGAACAACACTTCCCAGGGTTGGGGTATCAATCCGTCTCGCTAAGTATCTCCCACACTTCAAACATTAAAAGGAGCCCACAGTTAGAACAACAGCGAGAGGAGCATTTTTCAGCAGCAGACGCGCGGTACGGCGTTAGCGGCGAGAGAAAAACACATTTCCCCAGTTAAAAACACAGAGGAAGCCATGGGAGGGAACTCAAGCAGAAGACTAATACACTTTTTACACCACTTAATTGTTTCCCATGATCCCAGCGGTACTTATTCATTACAGTTAAACAGGAAATCACAGCGTAGCAGCGCGGGGAAGGCTAACACGCTAAGGGTATTTAGCAGCGAAGCTTATCACAACACTAGCTCGCCAACATGAAAGAGCCGAGCCGCGCTCCAGCCTCCTCCACGAGAACAAACGCCGCTTTGGCTCTGGTGTCGAGAAGATAAGTGTGTGATGTAAACCTAATATTTGTGCGGTAATGTTGTCTGTCCACACACTCAAAGATGGAGGATGTTTAGCTTTCGCTCGGCTACTTATTACAGCTCTGTTTATGTGTCAGCCTGTTAGAGCTAGCTTTCTAGCCTCGTTAAACACAGGATGTGCATTTATTTACTCAAGTCAAAACAAGACAAGGGGATATTTCCTTAGTTTTGAAATATCACTGATCATTTTCTGAGACAGTGGAGCTCAGTGTAGGGAGCCTTTAACAGCAACTCAACACTTTACAATTCTGAGTAGATAGATAGATAGATAGATAGATAGATAGATAGATAGATAGATAGATAGATAGATAGATAGATAGATAGATAGATAGATAGATAGATAGATAGATAGATGAGAATTGGGAAACGGCTATATATCAATATTTGGTGGAATAATGCCGGTTTTAATCACACTTTTCATGCATCTTGGCATACTCACCTCCACCAGTCTTACACACTACTTTTAGATAGATAGATCCATAGATCTTCAATAGATGTTCATAATTTTCATTTGTAACTTAAATTTCTTGCAAATAGATTCCTATTGGGTCGTTCATCGTGAAATGTTGGCACAGTTTGCCAAAGGGACAGATTGTCTGCTCAAGTTATGTAATAAACTAAAAACTGACAAAAATGAAGGTACTTGTTTTCATTGGACAGTGACATTATCTGCCTAAGAATTCCAAAATTCATGGAACACAAACAAGAATTGTGTCCCATGACTTGCCGTGTCCCACAGAAACTAAAGAACACTGCACTTGTACAATGTGGAGAAAACGGGATTAAAAACTAGAAATAAAATTATATAAAAAAAATGCTGTACATACAATGAAACACATTAAACCGCTTCACAATGACTCTGAGGATTGAAACATACATACATACATACAGACATTTTGCAGTAAAATACATCAGTAATATTCTCTATCAATTATGAATGAGTCCTGTTTCCACTGGAGTTCATTACCGATCGTCCTCAAAGTGTTTCTGAATGAAATCCAGCACGGAAATATCAAACGCAAAACAGTTAAACTATATAAACTGATATTTTCAATTACCGGCGCTTGTCAAAGCCGCGCATTCTGGATTCCTAGAAAGTTTGGCGCCGAGCCTCCAGCCGGATACGGGAGGATATCTGTTGATTGACACTTCGTATTTATTCCTGCATTACAGAAATAAAGCGTAGTGACGGCGGTGAAATTAAAATTGCATCTCCCTGTCACCGCTTTAGAATTCCACTCTTTCTCTCCGGGCCGTAAGTAGCATTTAGCCTATCAAACTCTAGAACAATAAGTTTGATATCTGACAGCTCAGGATCTTTTTTTCTTAATGACACCCCGTGGCACTGAGGACTGTATAATAATGCCAGCCAATTGAGAATCATCTATTTTCCCTTCATCTACTTCCATATTTATTTATTCATTTTTTTATTTATGGCTTTTCGGTGCTGAATAGGCGTTTGGGTGGGTGCTTAATTAAAATATATAATTCATCGGAGCTACTGAATGATTTTCTCTCGCTCTCGTTTCAGGTTCTTTGTGATGTCCTGTACAATTTGCATTTAAATTGGAAATTCCAGGCTGAATACTTGGCGAGAGAGGGTATGAAGTATCACAAAATAGAATCCCAGGCCCAGCCGGAGAAGTCCCACCGTACCGCTGACTGACAGACACGCCGCCAGAAATCATAAAAGCCCCCAACCCCCCGCCCCGCCCCATCTCCGTTTTTTATTGTCTGTTTTATTTTCCACCTTCTTCTCTCCTTGGGAAAAGCTCTGAATGTGTGAAAGTGTAGCCCATTATGAATCTATCTGCTTTAAAAGATATGAAGATTAGGGGAGATGTTTAATGCAGATGGCACCGGTGGCAGCTGGGCGTTTTGGGGAGAGAAAAAAAAAGGAATAGAGAGAAATAGAGAGAGAGACGAAGAGAGAGAAAGAGAACCCGAGGTGGATCGCTAAGGTTAGTCATGAAGCCGAGCGCGGCGGAGACGATGCTGCCTCGCAGGAGTTACGAGCGAGACGCTTTGATTAGGAATTCTTCTGAAGAGTTTTCACAGAGCCTCACCTGACGCGCTGTAAAGTTTGCTGCTTAAACTGGAGGTTAAACTGTTAAAAACTGTCTGTTCTAGATTTAGACAGACCTGAAATGAGTTAATTAACCCCCTCAAATTTTAACAGAAATGTGAGTGCTTAAAGATTTCTAGTCTATGGGCTCTTTATGAACTTTATAGAGCAGGTTGATAGACAAGTGTTGTCGAAGTAGTAGTCAAAGACCAGGCTTAATTTGTGTCTGGAAAACTGACTCTATAGCATACAGTATATATAGCAGTCATGAGCGTTATGTTAGAACAGGAAGGAGCCATCCCCAAACTGTTCTCGCAAAGTTAGGAGCATGAAACTGTCCAGAATCTGTTGGCATAACAAAGCATTAAAGGATTCTTTTACTGGAACAAAGAAGCTGAGCCTGATAACTCCCGATAACAACCATACATCATAATGATCCCCTTTACACTTGGGTTAAGGTTCCTATATAAAAAAGTCTGTGTAGTCAAGGTCTAGGCTTCATTCTTGTCTGGGAAACTGACCCTATAACATAATGTATATAGCAGTAGTGAGCGTCATGTTGGAACATGAAAGAGCCATCCCCAAACTGTTTTCTCAAAGTTATGAGCATGAAATTGTCCAGAATCTGTTGGCATAACAAAGCATTAAGAGTTTCTTTCACTGGAACTAAGAAGCTGAGCCCAACTGCTGAAAAGAACCCAGCATCATAATGATCGCCCCTCTACCAAACTTTACCCATGGCACAATGAAGTCAAACACACAGTACAGTTCTCTTGGCAGCCGGCAAACTCAGGCTCATCCATCGGACTGCAAGGCAGAAAAGCATGATGGGTCACTGCAGAGAACAATCTAGAGCCCAAACCACTCTAGAGTCTAGAGGATCTTTATGAACTTTATAGAGCAGTTTAGTAGAAAGGGGTTAAGGTTTCTATTTAAAAAGTGCTGTGTAGTCAAAGACCAGGCTCAATTCCAGTCTGGAAAACTGACTCTATAGCATACAGTATATATATATATATATATATAAGTCATGAGCGTTATGTTAGAACAGGAAGGAGCCATCCCCAAACTGTTCTCGCAAAGTTGGAACCATAAAATTATCCAAAATCTGTTGGCATAACAAAGCAAGAAGCTGAGCCGAACTCCTGAAAACAACCCCACATTATAATGATCCCACCTCCACCAAACTTTACCCTTGGCATAATAAAGGTTCGTCCATCGGACTAACAAACAGAAATGCATGATGGGTCAATACAGAGAACAAACTAGAGCCCATTTCTTTGAGTATCGATGCAGCTGTTTGAACATGTAAACCCATTCCATGATGCTCTCTACTCTCGTCTGTTCTTGAGCTACTTTGAAGCAACATGTTTGAAGGTCTGTAATTATTTACTCTGCAGAAAGTTGGTTTAATTTCCAGTTGCTTCCACTTTGTGTTAATACCACTGACAGTTGACTGTGGAATATTTAATAGTGAGGAAATTGTACAAATTGACTTTTCTGGACTGTTAGGAAAACTACTATACCCCTTATTAGCACCACACCTGAAACTAGTGGTTTGAGCAGAAGTTCTCTTCTGAATTAAAAAAAATGGTTAAGATTAAAAGGTGCACCAAGCCAGATTTAGCTAGAAACCACAAAATAACTCGATCTGAAACTCTGAAAGGAGATCAAACTGACCTTGGCAACAGCAAAACTATCAAAAGTGTTTTTTATTCAAAGGAAGACTGAACGAAGAAATGCCATGTCTCATCACAATGTTAGATGGAGTATCTAAAAAAGTAGCTCCTCTGTTTTTAAAACTCCCTTCATAATGAGAAAAAAAATATGTATTATTATTGACTTTTTATCACTCATAACTCACTGAAATCAGTTCACAATTCTGCCAATTTCTTAAAGTATGCCCAAAGCACATTTTAAAAACTTTTCTAATCAATAATCCATTTGTGTTTGTAGATAGAACAGCAGTGCTAGCATGCTAAAGACATTAGCATTGATTCTTATCACAACATTCCAGCATCCTCCATGAGAAGCAACTGCTCTTTGGCTCTGATGTCAAGGAGATAAGTGTGCAACGTAAAGCCAATATTTGTGCGGTAATGTTGTCTGTCCACACAGTTAAGATGGAAGATGTTTAGCTTCAGCTCGGATACTTTTTTAAGCTTAGTTTATGGGTTGGCCTGTTCAGGCTAGTCTTTTATCACCGGCTTGGGTTGAGACCAGGTTCATCCTTTATGAATACAGGATGTGCTTTGGTTTACTCAAGTCAAAACAAGATAGAAAACTATTTTTTTTAGACTAAGTTTGAAATATAAAGTATACTTGGGCGTTTTCAGTGTGTTACGCTTTGCTAAGTTTAGTCTGTAGCAATATTTTCTGTGAGATTTTTTTCTCTGTGAGAGTCCTGAAGCAGGTTAACATAAACTCTTCTTGCTGAATGCAGTTAAATCCTCACAGCAATGCTCTAAAATCTAGCGTAAAACCTTCTTTTACTGGACAGTAGAGGAACTTAGTTTAACAATTTGGAGTTTCAATGATAATAGAAGCAGAAGAACGAGAAGAGGAGGCTTCTCAAGTTGTTTGAGAGTTCATCAGACAAGTTCATCCAAGACTTTCTGGACCTTGCATTGTGCATTTATATGCAGTCATGTTGGAACAGGAAGACGCCATCCCCAAACCCGCGAAAGTTCCTGCGAAGTTGGGAGCATGAAAATATCCAAAAGCTGTTGGTACACTGAAGCATTAAGAATTCCTTTTACTGGAATTAAGGATCTGAGCCCAACTCCTGAAAGTAACCCCACATCATAATGATCCCCCCTCTACCAAACTTTACCTGTGGTACTGTGAAGCCAAACAAGAACAGCTCTCCTATCAACTGCCAAAGTCACGTTGTTTGAGACTGGGAGTTAGTTATGAGATTTAACCCATATTTCAACATAAATAAAAAAGTAATCTACCCACTGAACTCAACAGTAGCGATGCTGTGCTTCCATACCCACTACTTAAAACCGCTAATACATCACAAGGCTCTGTAAAAAAGAGTTAACTACAGCAAGAAGTTGGGGTCAAACTTTTTGAAATGATCAAATGATCAATATGCATTAAAGATTACAGATTTATCGTGTGCATGTCTCTGTGAATATCTGTTTATACTCAGTCGCCAAATCTGAGCCCAACTCCTGAAAACAGTCCCATACACTAATGATCCCCCCTCCACCAAACTTTACCCTACCCTTGGCACACTGAAGCCAGACAAGAACAGTCCTCCCAGCAACCGCCAAACTCAGACTGATCAGTTTGTTTCAAGTTTTTGTTTCAATAAGAAGAGGAGGCAAGATGTTTGAGAGTAAGTGAGTGAGTGAGAGCTAGTTATGAGATTTAATCCACATTTTTTATTCAACATAAATAAAAAAAGTAATCTACCTTCTGAACTCCACAGTAGCGACGCTGTGTTTGCGTACGCACTACATAAAACCGCGTTCGTGTTACAAGGCTCTGTAAAAAGAATTAACTACAGCAAGAAGTTGGGGCAAAACTGGACAACTGTGAAGTGATCAAATGATCAATATGCATTAAAATTCACAGATTTATCAGCAAGTGCATCTCTGTAAATATCCACTCATACTCAGTCTCAAAACCAACATTTAGTACTAAATTAAGAATGACAAGAGGAGGAAAGTAGTTTGAGAGTGAGATTATGAGAGTGAGTTATAAGATTTAATCCATATTCCAACCTAAATAAAAAAGTAATCTGCCTCCTTAACTCAACAGTAGCGATGCTGTGTGCGCTCATACTACAGCAAGAAGTTGGGGCCAAACTTATTGAAATGATCAAATGATCAATATATAGGCATTAGAGTTCACAGATTTATCAAGTGCATCTCTGTAAATATCCATTGATACTCAGTCTCAAAAACAACATTTAGTGCTAAATTATGTGGAGTAGAGGTTCTCTACAGGTTCTCTGACAAATATGTCAACAATTGTGTTTGGGAACAAAGCAAGGGAGCGCAAATGTGGGCGTTTGAATAGATTTGAATAAAATCTATTCGAAATCCTAATTCCAAACCTAATTACGTTTTTTTTTTGTATGCGCTCTAAACTGAGATACATAACTACAATCTCAATAATAATCAGTATAATACGCCAGAGCGCAAATCCTTCTTGACACACACACACACATACATACATACAGTACAGGCTGAAAGTTTGGACACGCCTTCTCTTTTTCAATGCGTTTTCTTTATTTTCATGACTATTTACTTTGTAGATTCTCACTGAAGGCATCAAAACTATGAATGAACACATGTGGAGTTAATAAAAAATGACCTGGCCTCCACAGTCACCGGACCTGAACCCAATCCAGATGGTTTGGGGTGAGCTGGAGCACAGAGTGAAGGAGGCAAAGGGGCAACAAGTGCTAATAAACTCCTCTGGGAACTCCTTCCTTCAAGACTGTTGGAAAACCATTTCAGGTGGCCACCTCTTGAAGCTCATTCAGAGAATGATGCCAAGGGTGTGCAAAGCAGTAATCAGAGCAAAGGGGGGCTATTTTGAAGAAACTAGAATATATATATATATATATATATATATATATATATGTATATATATATATATACATATATATATATATATATATATATATATAATTTTTTTTCACCTTTTTTTGTTAAGTACATGTGTTCAATCATAGTTTTGATGCCTTCAGTGAGAATCTACAATGTAAATTGTCATGAAAATTGAAAAAGAGAAGGTGTGTCCAAACTTTTGGCCCGTACTGAACCTACACACATACACACACACACACACACACACACTCCTACAGAAGTCCATCTCCTGTAATTAAAGCCTTGCTTCCTGGGCCGCCCCTGACACTAATTTCCCCCACATCAATTGCATGCTATCAGAGATCGCTCAGATTAACATCCATGCAATAGAGGCCATGCGCTGGCCTGTACATGCACGCGTGCATGCAATGCATTCAATAGCCTGACCTCTAGACCTGGGCTTTGTCTTCAACCGCTTGCTACAGACGCTATCAGTCCTGTCAAGGCCTGCCCGACGGGGGGCCGCTAACTCGGGGGCTGCTGCGATGGTGTATGCATTGGAACAAAGAAATCGATACAGCATCAGCACACACACACACACAACGCGCCGGACGTCTCTTTTAGCACCTGTCCACACTGACTTGTTTGTGCGTCGGGGAGATTGCGAATAAATGTGTGTTTAGGCGTGTGTGTGGCCCAGTGTTCGTGAGCATGCATGCGTAGCTGTGTTTGAGCTAGCGCTAGCGGGGGTTAGCCATCTGGATTGCGTCCACAGGAACGGACCTGCTCCACACCCAGAAGAGCTCCCTAACCAAACACAGGTCGCCGACCCCCTGACCCTCCTGAGTGTATCAAACCTAAGCAAACAGAGCAGGACCGTGGGCGGCCGAGGCCTAGTTAGCTCTGATAGCTTTCGCTCTCCTGTGGCTCTCTGGGAAACTCAGCGAGAAAGCGTCTCCCGGACCTTTCGGGAAGGTCCGGGCCTCTGTTTCCAGTTAACACCATCCGTGCAAATAAAACAGGACGCGACATACAGAACTAGTGTGCAAGTGTGGGCCACTGGTGGGATTCATTTCCTACAGAGTCTCGCTCTGGTCTTCTGCAATCAATTAGCTTTGAACAAGGCTACGTTCAGACTGCAAGGCCATCGAAGAATCGAAGATTCTTGGCATGTCTAGCTTGTCCAGATGAGTTTTTGATAGGCTGGGCAGTTATAAACCACAAGAAATACGATTTAACGGCATTTCTAGTTTGCATCCCAGCTAATAGAGTATGTTATAGGAACGTTTAGCAATGATTTGAAAAGATTTCAGGAATGTTAGCCTGTCTGTGATTATCAACTATCAAAAAATTCATATGGACACCAGCTAACAAATTCCTGCATTTTACAGTTAATGATTTTAGAAGGTTCAGACTATCTTAATATTTTCTGGATGTTCTTATAACATTGTTGTTATAGTCTGGACAGCCATAAACCATGTGAAATCTGATTTATGTCATGTCTAAACTATATAAATATTGATTTATGATAGTCTTATGATTTATGGGCGAACACCCAGAAACCACACAAAATCTGAATTTTGCATAGATTGCATATTTTTTATCCAGATTGATTTTGATAGTCTGGACAGCCAGAAGCAACATACAATCTGATTTTTTTGGCACAATTCAATTTTTCTTGCAAAAACTGAATCCAAATCACTTTTTGAAGTGGTTTGAAATGAGATTTTAATCTACAGATTTGTACAGATGCGTCTTATTATGAATATATGAATTTATGCCATTTTGTTTTTAAGTCATTTGGATTTGTGTGTAATAAGGTCAGTGTACATAAATGCCATAAAACTGTGTATTACACAGTGGTGGTTGGTGTGGTGCAGTGGATAACACCGCCACCTGCCAGTAAGCTTCCATGTGGGAGACTTGGGTTCAATTCCAGGTCTGGGTGACTGAATACTGCGCTACCCCAATAATAGTCATTGGGCAAGACTCCTAACACGATATTAACCCTTCCTCTGTAATAGTAATAACCTTGTAATAAGTCACTCTGGATAAGATAATGCCATATTTCATATTCATTCTTTAACAACCCATGTAATAACAATATAACTACAGATTTATTACAGCTTTATTACAGTTGTATAGGTTTTTATGCAATTGTATGTGTCAGTCTTGATTTGTCTAGTAGTACTAATGTAATTAAATGGCATAAAAAAACATTACATTATTAGAATGGTTCTTAAATGATGTTCACAGCTAGATAAATAAATACTAACATCATGGGAACATTAAACTGTAACTGAAAAAAGACTGACACAAGAGATATTGCAGCAACATTAAGAGAGCTTTTTTTTTAAAGAAATAAATAACAATGTTATAAGAACATCCAAAAAGTATTAAGACAGTTTGAACTCTTTAAGGGAATTAACTGTAACGTTAAAAAAATGTTAGCTGGTGTCCAGATGAATTTTTGTTAGCCTGAACAGCCAAAAACTGTGTGAAAATGTGAAATCTCATTTCTGTCATGTCTAAATTGTATAAATATTGATTTATGATAGTCTAAACATCCAGAAAACAAACAAAATCAGAATTGAATTTTTGGCATACATAAATTTTATCCAGATTGATTTTTGATAGTGTGGACAGTTAGAAGCCATGTAAAATCCAAATTTTGGTCTATCTAGATTGAATGCAGAATCATTTTTTAAAGTCTGGACAGCAAAAAACACATACAATTTAGAAATTTAGTAATTGTAGCAAAAAATGGATTCAGATTGCATTTTGAAGTGGTTTACAATCAGATTTATACAGATGTGTCTCAGTCTGAACTCTGTACATGCTAAAAATGGATTTTAATGTGTCAAACAATGAAACATCTTACGAAATCCAATTCAGATTAATGGTAATTTGGGGGAAAAAAATGTGTAGAAAAAGCTTATTTACTGAAACTGACCTTAATACCACAGATAAGGTTTGAACACACAAATCTGATCACGAAATAAAATGTGAACAGTCTTCACAACAGATCAGATTTGAAAAGAAAATCCAATTTTCCTGCAGTCTGAACACTGAACACACAACTGAATACAGTCTAAGAGCTCAGAACGAAAATACCTTTCTGATGAATTCATGAAACACTGCTGCGGCTGAAGATCTAATATCCATAAACACTTTACTCATTTATGGAGCGTCAGGTTGATATGAGCGATGGAATTTGTTCAGGGATAATGAGCACACTAAAAAAATTACACAATCAATTTTTTTTATGACTATTCTCAAATTAAACTGGCCAAAAATTGATTGGTCTCTTCATTAAAGAAAACTGCCAATCGTTTAACCTGGTCTAACCTTTGGAAATCGCAGCGATAATGTGATATCATTTTAATTGGATTTTATCTGGAGTCCAGTATACACTGTCAGACAATCACATATCATGCAGACGGACCACTTTGACAACTATTTATCAGAGAATGAGATGCTATTCATACCCTGTCTATCATTTAAATGTGGATGTGGAGATTTCTGACAGAGTCGCATGTCTGTATGCACGGACAATGTCAGCCAGATGCCGCCGGTCATGATCATTACCACCAATCGCTATCCACTGTGGGTGTTATATATTAGTTATGCCTTCTATTATGTATTCCCGGTACACATGTGACACTATGGATTAAAGCCTCAATCACACACATTATTCAGTATTTATTAAGGGAAGATTGACACAATGTTCTGCTATGTCTATCTGACACTAATATACATGTATAATGACAAAACCTTCATAACCCTAAGAATCTGTAGGTACCACTTGACAATAAGGCTCTTTCATAAAGGGTTTTAAATAGTCTATGAGGTTAATGAGTTTATTAAACAATTAGTAATCTGTTTGTAAATACTTTATAAACCATTTATTAGTATTTATAACACATAAAACGTATCCTCTAATAAAATAATATAGAAAGTCATTTTAGTAATTTAATGTTATTTTATTTTAATAAACATAAAATGATGCGTTATGATTAGTGGATAAATTATTTATCTGGGTATTTAAAGTTTATAATATATATGTAGCATCCCGAAAGATCTGAGGTTTAACAGTATAAATGACTGTGAAACCACTGTTGTCCTTTCTATGTTTTGTAACTGCTTATTAAGGATTTATAAAGTATTTATAGCCCAGATTAATAACATTAATAAACTCCTTTATAAACTATTTATAAACCTTTTATAAAGGAGCCTTTGTGTAAATAGTACAAATCTGTAACAATGCATACTTCACCAGTAGTTGCACTGGTTATGTAAATGCATGGAATAACAATGGTTTGCATTACAGCATTAGTAGAAAATTATCATGTAAAATAATAATGCAATACATTTAACATTTCTGGTATTTGCTTAGGAGTTTTTTATCTTCAACATATCGTAGAGTATCACAGAATATCAGTATTATGATATCATTGTTATCTTGAGGGCACCGTATCGTGATAATATCTATTGTATTATGATGAGATTCTCTATGATTCCCATCCCTAGTCAATAGAGAGTACATCATATAATACTTCATAAGTCCCATTCATTTCCTCAAACCCAAAGACACATTTCGATACTTTTGCTCAAAGACAAACTCAGCAAACGCCAATCCAGCGCCATGACACTGACCATTCACCCGCCGCCACTCTCTGCAGGTCCACGCTAAACGAGTAAATGAGTTACTGAGGTAAATCTAAAAGTGTCCAGCTATGAACCGGCCTCTGTTTTCGAGTTCAAAAACACTTTGTTTACCCGGTTTCCACCAAGGCCCTTAAAATACAGCCTCCATGAATAGGGCTTTCCTGCTCCGGCAGCAAGCGCAACCCTGACCACCCCGGGTGCTGACCACACCACGCTGCCAGGCCCATAACCGGGAGGCTAAATAAGCAGATCCCCCACAGCGAGATGCACACAGGATGCTTTTTCCTGCATAAGGAGGCTGTGTGAGCGTGGCCGCGAGCCTGTGTGGCGGTGCAGTTTTCGGCCACGGCGGCGGGCGAATAATATAACGACTATGAGTCAGTGAATAGCAGCTTCAAATGCGCGATTTCTCTTTTTCTGGGGGTGGGCGGGGTCGGGGTGAATCAAGCTGTCTGTTGATAAACACAACACAGGCAGCACAGCTTGTCGGCTCCTCTGGATGCAGGCCAGGCAGACTTCTGCCTGCACCGCTGCGAGGCCGAGGGAAAATATGTCCAAACGGCACGGCGGTTACGGCACTGTTGTCTAATGTTTACGAATTCCGTCCTTCTGCTCGGGCACTATGATCCTACATGGCGAGGCATATGGAGCGCTTGCCAAATGAAGGGCTGGAACAGGTTGCCAGAGGAAAGGATGTGTGAAGGATGACAGCTATGATGATGAGGATGGTGATGATCAACCTGCTGTATTCTTCAATACGGGGGTCTTATCTACTGAGTCTCTACTGAGAGCCCACCATCACAATGGTGTCTCTACGCTGGAACTTCCACACTACCGTCTTCACGCTGACACCTCCAAGTCAGCAACTCCATGCCGGCACCTCTACGCTGGCGTTTCCAAACTGGCATCTCCAAACTGGCGTCTGCATGCCGGCACCTCTATGATGGCACCTCCATGCTGGCGTCTCTAGGTTGTCCCCAAAATGCCGGCACGTCTACGCTGGCACCTCCGCACTGTAACCATCACGTTGGCATCTGTACACTGGCACCTCCACACTGGCATCTCTTCATGCTGGCACTTCCACTCTGCCGTCTCCACGCTGGCGTCTCCACACTGGCGTCTCCACACTGGCGTCTCCACATTGGCACCTCCTCTCTGGTGTCTGTATGGTGGCACCTCCACATTGGCGTCTCTTGATGCTGGAACTTCCACTCCGCCACCTCCACACTGCCGTCTCCACACTGCAGCCTCCAAACTGGCACATCCACACTTCAGTCTCCTTGCCAGCACCTCCACTCTGGCGTCTCCACCCGTGGACTTGCTTGAACTCCTCTGAACGCAGCAGAAGCAGAGAGGAGCCATTTGACACTCTGTGATCTATGACTCGTAATATAATTATCTATTTCTTCATCAGTTCCCTCGCCCAGGGCGGACATCTGTCATGACGAGATGGCGATGGGACTGGCTCTCCCCTTCTCTCTCTCTCTCTCCTTCTCTTTCCTCTCTCTATGTCGTTTCTATCTATCTCTGCCTTTCTCAGCTGATAACAGCATCTTAAAAGTATAGTTTTTCCATAAATACAATTTCCCCTTAAGTCTAGCATCATTTATCAACCATGACATGTTACACTATAAGGACTAGTGATGCATGAATATTTGTCAACCAAAAATAAGTGAATAGACCAAAATTCAAATTTACTCATAAAAAAAGACTAATTTATGTAGCCAGGTGGTGAATTGAGAATACACCTTTAAAATGTGTGTCTGTAACTTTAAGAAACACAATCAGAAGTGTTGTCACCCTGAGAGAGGAAAGGGAGGAGCTAAGAGCATGGTAGAGAAGGAGGCTCAAGCTGCAGTGAATGGTGGTGCTCCATTTTAGGATCCATCCAGAGCCATCCTAATGAAATAAGAGGTAAAAATCAGGGAATACTGAACAATATAAGGTTTAGTTGGCCTATAACAGTAGTAGATGCCTATATTGCCTTTCTAAACATGTATTTTGAATGAATCACAACCAGATGCGGGCAGATGGCATTGTTTCAGTGGGGTATTGTGCTCCTCGTGTTCAAGCCTTGTATTTTTCTGGGTTACAGAAGCTGTTTATCCAAGTTCTCTTAAAGAAATGCTCAAGTCTTGTTGAGTAAAGCTGAGTAAATCGAGGTGAGCTTAAAAACAAATATAAAAAGAGCTCTGTTAATGGTATTAAGGTGGTATTAATGTTATTTATCTATTTTCTGTAATTAGTGCCACTACCAAATACTGTGCTGTGTTCTAAGCTAGGGTTTTACAGTGTATTCATTTTATTTTTGTTATTTTGAGTACAATTGAGTACAAGCTCTGATAAAAGTCTATAAATCTGTACACTGCAGTTGCAGTAAGTCAAAGATAGGTGGTGCAGTGTTGTTGTGCATTGAGACTAATATTTCTGCTCAGCAAGTGCTGATTGTCTTTATTTTGCTTTTATTTCATATTTGAGGCTCATTGTCTGTAAGAAGCCAGTGATTTATTTTTGTTTGTTTATTTCCTATTGTTTTATCATTCATATACATTTTATATTCAATATTTCATAAAAATCCCTAGAGTGGGATCTATCAGAATAAAATACCCGAAAAAGTATTTTGTCATTTGGTGTGCGTCCTTTCCCCGGTGACAAAATGTATTTTTGAGGAAAGGTTATAGGAAGGTAGCATGGTATTTCACATTTTGACCTGTTGGAGATGCCTCACTTATTCATTAAAGTATTATTAGTATTATTACTTTGAAATTCACTTATTATTATACATATTATTATAAGTGCATTATATATTATAATATGGCTGGCTTTCTCTGTGTGAATTTCACTCACGTGACTTGAATAGAACTGCTATTTACTGAAGTAAATTCATGATTAGAAAAGCACTGCTGAGGTCCATTCATGATTAGAATAGCACTGGTATGACTGTTGGGATGAAACATGCTAAGCCTTGAAGAAAGAATAGTTTTGCAATTGCTTTTCCTTTGATAGGTAAGAAAAAATACATTCAGGCTATTTTTCATAAAAAGTGGCAATTTAAACAAACTGGGTAAACCCATGTTTATTATTCAGCCTTTGGCCAAGTTTTTAATTTTGTTTGGTTTCAGTTTTTTTTTTTTTTCCGAAAGCAAAGTATAACCAAAATCCACCTGCAACAATCACCAAGCTGGTTGACCAGCATGACCGGCAATACCAAGCAGATTAAGTGCACAACTGAAGACGGAACCTTCAGATACCGAACGTCTAATGAACGTCTTGGCTGCTCGTCTTCACTTCACTTGAAATAAAAGGGGAAAAAATTGGGCACATTTATTTTGTTTGCAAACCAGCATATTAAATCTTCTGGATTAGATGTCATGCCACAAATACACAAATCATTCACTTTTGCTTCCCACTTCCCAGGGAGAGCTCGGTTCAGATCTGGCTGATCTGAAAGCAGACCCCGCCCTGCTGAAGCATCCGAGCATCGTTTTGGGATCATCACCTCCACATTTACCAAAGCATATAAAACCAAGCGGCCCCGACCCGCGGAGGCGGTTAGTCTTGTTTATGGGTTGATTTGTCAGTGGAACGACATCTATAAATAAAGCAGGGGAGGCTGCTGGTCGGGGGTGCCAGGCGGTGGGCTCGGCTGAGCTCCGGCGCAGCGGCTGGCGCGGGGCGTCCTGCGTGCCCTGTGGCATGCACACTAAATGTGCCTGAGCCTGCCATCTCTGCAGGAAGACAACATCTGTTCTTCTGACAAACCAGCGAGCAGGAGCCAATAAATTACCGTGCCGTATGGAGGCGGCAGGGCGCGAGAGAAGCGCTCTGAAAAATAACAAAAAAAAAACAACACTTTGTTAAGAGAGGAATTAAGAGAGAAAGAGAGAGAAAGAGAGAGAGCAGCCCAGACTTGAAAGTCAAAAGTACCTTTTGACTTTTCACATGTAAAGACAACCTTTTTACCTCAGAGGTTTCTCTGAAGCGAGGAGATGCTGCCACTTTGTGACTCGTGGAGCTTCTTCTTGTGACTTTCTGAGGAGTGTAGGAGTGTGCCAGCTGTCAACAGCACAGCCCCCGGCCCACAATGCAGCTGAGTGATGCCTCCTAAACCCAACATATGGAGCGCAGAGTGTGTATTCTTCGCTTCTCCGTCCCAAAGGCAATGCCGAGGGGCGGCCAGGGGCGGCCAAAGCTCTTGGCCACTCTCCTTATTCAGAGAAAGGCAGTGAGCCATGACCGGTGCAGCGATGCAATTTAAACAAAGCTGTCTTAATTGTCAAAAAAAGGCTACATTTTAGGAACAGTTAAGACAGTTTTTAAAAGAAATGATACACTGGATTAAAATGATGAAGAAAAGCTGCTCAAAAGCAGCTTCAACAACATTGTGATGCCACAATGACTTGAAACACAACAAAAAAGTGTCGGCTAAGTGCACTACGTAACTCTGATGAAGCGAGTCATACAGCAACACATGTTAGAACTGTGCAATGCCGCGAAAAACCATTAAAACAATCATAAAACGTATTTATATAAATGCTATAGTTGCAGAGGTAGTCGTAATCTCTGTATCTCTCTCAGCTTGTCCAGAAATGCATGTGTAAAGCATGTCCAATAGGGGAAACGGTACTGTAACAGGTTTTGCCTGAAGCATGCAACATCTAGCTAATTTTGGAACAGTCAATCCAAAATTGGAAAAATGGAAAAATATTCCATTAATACGTTTAACTCCACTCCAAATTCCGTTACTACTACAACACGGAAAAGAGAACGAGTCGAAGAAGCCAAAGCAACATGAGATCTCGGTCCACGTTCTTCCTCGTCTTCCTTAAAAGTGACGGTTTGATTGTTTGGTATTTCTCAGCTTGTCCAGAAATGCATGTGTAAACCTAACACTAAATGTGTCCCTTAGGGGTGGGCGATACGGCTCTAAAATAATATCACGATATTTCAGGGTATTTTTGCGATAACCTTATACATGGCGATATAGGAAAACAGAAAAATAATTAATTCATTTCAGGAATATAGTATAAGAGTAGAACAGCATAATCATAATGTGGCAAAATAAATAATATAGCATAAAATAATATAATGCAGCAAAAAATATTGCAGAATATTTAGTGCAAGCAGATAAACTGCAAACTAAAACAATTATACAATAAATACACTTAAAGCTTCACAGTAAATAATAGACTAATTTTAAGACAGAACATCTCTATTATCACGATATGGATTTTTAATATCAGGATATTTCTGTGTCACGATATATTGTATACGATATAATATTGCCCACCCCTAGTGTCCCTTAATAAAGGCTCAAACTGCAAATTCACTGGCCAATTCTCACATATTGCTAAATTAATTAAACTGAATTAATTTGTCCCTCAGTGTAAAACACTGAGTAAAACATAACTTAAATAATATTAATTATTCATTAACAACCAGTATTTATTCCAATATGCTTCAGACAGTGTTGTTACTGGTATCATTGTATTATGTATTATATATATATATATATATATATATATATATATATATATATATATATATATATATATATATGAGTTATTTCTGTATGTAGCTCACTGTAAAAGTTCTGGTAGTATTGGTATTGATGCTGTTGTGAAAATACTTTTATTTAAAAAAAAATCCAACTTTACAGGAGAAGGAAAAACATTCTTAACGTTCAATGCAAGTCAATGGGAAAAGGTTTTATTCTGTGTCATTTTGGAGCATTTTCTATTGGTCCGTTCACCATGAAAATGTTTTCACAACAGCAACAATACACAAAGCCATCACTGTGTTGTTTAAGTTGCATGGATACTGCGAGGGTATCAGTGCATGCAGCTTCGCTTGCGTGGGTGGCCTGATATATATGTACACATCGTCGGCTGTGGGCAGCTCAGTCCACACTTTGCACTGTGCGAGAAGCCAGGTGGGTGGTAACTAAGCTCGCTCGGGCCCAGTGTGGACAGGTAGCTCATTGTGTGGATAAACAGTTCTGACTTCTGGTTGAAGGCTAATATATGGACCGGGGGACTGAAGTGCAGCATGGGTGTTGTCAGAAGACGCCTGGAGCATCGGGGGAGAAGCCCAGGGGCGTCCCGAGCTGTGGAGGCCAGGCTTCGGCAGCCCTTGTCACGGAGCTGACAGAGTCATTAGGATTCTATTCCCAGCTCCCTGCTCCTTTCATTGCTTATTAGCAATACAATCCATTACAGGCAGGCCATGCTCACGGCCTCCTCCCTGCCCGCTCCCCAAATTACACACGAGGGGAAATATTCCATCAGTACGGGCAGCCACACTCTCCATATTCCTCAACGACTACAACAAGAAAAAGAGAAAGTAGGAGCTGAAGGATCCAAAGAAGCCGAAGAAAAGCAATAGAAGACAACAAGGCTGACACACTGACGGCAACATGAAAGAAACTTCCAGTGCAAACAAAGAGAGCTTAGTTGTAAAGGGACTGGTGGGACGTCCATATAGTTTAACCGCAGGGAATGCCATAGTTGCAGAGGTGGAATCTCTGTATCTCTCTCAGCTTGTCCAGAAATGCATGTGTAAAGCATGTCCCTAAGGGGAAACGGTTTTGTAACAGGTTTCGCCTAGAGCATGACGCAAACCTCAACATAAACACAAATTCTCAACATTTTGCTAGTTAATTTGGGTTGTCGATATAGTTTTACCACAGGGAATGCCATAGTTTCAGAGATGGAATATCAGTATCTCGCTCAGCATGTCCAGAAATGCATGTGTAAAACATGTCCTTAAGGGGAAACGGTTTTGTTACAGGTTTTGCCTGGAGCATGACACAATTCTTAACATAAAAAAAAGCTTTTGCTAGCTAATTTTGGACCAGTCAAAACAAAACTGAAAAATATGCAATCACTACATTCAGGTGTCCTCTACAAATTCCACAACTACTACGACAAAAAAAAAGTGAAGAAGCTGAAGGATCCATAGAAGCCAACACAAAAATAAAGCAACAGGAGATAACAAAGCCAACACACTGATGAACACAACATGAAAAACCCTTGCAGTCAATGAGGCCACTTACATATGGAGGTACTGGTGTGACGCTGATCGCGTTTCACTGCAGGAATTGGCATGGCAACTTCTACTCAAGCACACAGTCCTAAGCAATGGGACATTACAAGGCCAGCGCACTACTAGTAACAAAAAAAGAAACTTCCAGTCACAAAGAGCACTTAGTTATAGAGCGACTGGAGGGATGTCGATTATGTTTCACTTCAGAGAATACAGATATTGTCCAGAAAAGCTTGAGTAAAGCATGTCCTTTTTGTAACAGGTTTTGCCTAGAGATTGACACAATTCTGAACATAAAAAAGTGTTTTTCCAGCTAATTTTGGATCATTCAATTCAAAATCGCAAGCTTTCCATCAGTACAGGTAGGCATACTCTCCATATTGCTCAAATACTAAAAGAAAGAGGGAAGGAACTGAGGAAGCCGGAAAAAAAACAGTAGGAAATAACAAGGCCAAAGTTCCAGTCACAGAGAGCATTTAGTTATGGAGGTACTGGTGTGATGTTGATGGCGTTTCACTGCAGGGAATGCCATAGTAACATAGATGGAATCTCTGTATCTCTCTCAGCTTGTCCAGAAATGCATGTGTAATGTGTGTTCTATAGTAGAAATGGTTTTGTAACAGGTTTTGCCTGGAGCATGACACAATTGTCAACGGTCAATCCAAAATCACAAACTTTCCATCAGTACGGGAAGGCATACTCTCCATATTTCGCAACTACTACAAGGAAAAAAAAAAACAAACTGAAGAAGGAACTGAAGAAGCCGAAGAAAAGCAACAGGAAATAACAAGGCCAGCGTTCCAGTCACAGAGGGCACTTTGTTATGGAGGGACTGGTGTGTGATGTTGATGGCATTTCTCTGCAGGAACTGGCATCGCAACTTCTACTCAAGCACATAGCCCTGAGCAACAGGACATAACAAGGCCGGCGTAATAACGACGACACAAAAGAAACTTCCAGTCACAAAGAGCACTTAGTTATCGAGGCACTGGTGAGATGTTGATGGTGTTTCACCGCAGGGAATGCCATAGTTACTTCTACTCAACGTACAGATGCGGGAATCACGACGACGGAACGCAGACTTAACAACCCGCCGACCCCCCACCCCTCAGCACCAGGCGCTTTATACGGAACAACACGACGGAATGATATTAAAAGCGTCGTTACGAAACTCGCGCCATGTGCCTTGTGCTATGTGCGCTACATCCCAAACACAGCCCACGGAGCATGAAGCAAATCAAGCAAGCCGTTCACAATTCTGCTGTTCTGCTATTCTGCTATTCTGCTACTCTGCTACCGGAGCGGGTTGCCGAGCTAATCAAACAGCGCTTCTTTCCATAGGAACCATTTGGAGTTCAATTTCAGATTCCATTTCACAGAACTGCGGGATAAGCAGCAGTGTCCCGGGCCCGGCGATTCGGCGCAATTACAATCGCAAGGCTGGAAATCGTTGAGTCTGCACCCCTCTCCCTGACAGAGCCCATCGATTTGCGCTGCTGGAAAGAAAGAGAGAGAAAGTGAGACAGCTCTCTCGCACGGTGGAGTGGAACCTCCGCACGGCCCACCTGAGCGAACAGCGCTGAGATTATCTGTAGCTGGCCTACACTCCACACTCTCTGCTCGGGTGGACTGTAGGCTTGAGTGACACGAACAAGTCGACCAGCTGAAGAAAGTTGTGAACTCAAGATGTGAATGGAATATATACAATACTGGTCAAAAGTCTTTGTATTTTCCTACATTGTAAATAAATACTGAAGTCATTCCGACTATTGAGGAAAACATACAGGGGTTGGACAATGAAACTGAAACATCTGTCATTTTAGTGTGGGAGGTTTCATGGCTAAATTAGACCAGCCTGGTGGCCAATCTTCATTAATTGCACAGTATTGCACCAGTAAGAGCAGAGTGTGAAGGTTCAATTAGCAGGGTAAGAGCACATTTCTGCTCGAAATATTGCAATGCACACAACATTATGGGTGACATACCAGAGTTCAAAAGAGGACAAATTGTTGGTGCACGTCTTGCTGGAGCATCTGTGACCAAGACAGCAAGTCTTTGTGATGTATCAAGAGCCACGTTATCCAGGGTAATGTCAGCATACCACTAAGAAGGACCAACCACATCCAACAGGATTAACCTGATCGCTGTAAGAGGAAGCTGTCTGAAAGGGATGTTCGGGTGCTTGTATCAAAAAACATAAAACCACGGCTGCCCAAATCACGGCAGAATTCAATGTGCACCTCAACTCTCCTGTTTCCACCAGAACTGTCCGTCACCACAATAAATTATTGTGGTCTAAAACCAGGTGTTTCAGTTTCATTGTCCAACCCCTGTAAGGAATCATGTAGTAACTTTAAAGTATCAAACAAACCAAAATACTCTGTAAAGAAGCATTTAGGTGCTCTTATCTGGGGTACTGTTAACTTGCGTCTGTTTCTGAGGCTGGGAACTTTGATAAATGTATCCTGTGCAACAGAGGAAACTCTTGCTCTTTCTTTCCTGGGGCAGTCCTGATGAGTGCCAGTTTCATCACAACATTTTTGAATTTCTTTCTTTACTTATTTGATTAGTTCTTGCCCCCCAAAAAAAGTTTTTAATGGTCCATGCCACTGCACTTGAGGATACTTTACAAGTTCCTGAATTAATTCTACATTTTTGTCTTTAAGTGCTAGTAGTTGAGTAGTTCTTGCCATAATATGGATTAGAACATTACTCAAAAAAGGGATATTCACTGTATACTTGTAACTCTACCTCTTCACAACTTTACAACTGATGCTCTCAAACCAAACCTGGTTTGTTTAACACTTGTTTGTTTACTGAATAATTCCATAATTCCATCTTCATAGTTTGGATGACTTTAGTACTAAGGTGTGTTCAAACTTTTGACTGGCACTGTACTTGTATGTGTATATGAAATACAACAAATATATAAAACAATAGAATACATTGACCTGGCAAATGTCACAGGTATTGTAAATCACTAGTATTCTGACATTGCCATGACCATATGGTAATGCCTTCTATGACCAATTCCTAATCCTATCGATCTGGTTACAAACCATCAGGCCATGAGCTCACTCACAAGATAGCACCTAATAATAACTAATACATCATGTGAGCATTTCCAAGCTGTCCCATGAGGTAAAACTTCATGATCAGTTGAGACACTACTGATAGAAACAAGAGCCATGTTCTACTCTTTTAAAAATATTGGTGTCAGAAGTGCGTTCTTTGGAGTCCTGATATTAAAAAGTGCGAATCAACTCCAGGAAAGTTTAGCCATAGTTTCTTTGCAAACAGTCCTGGATCATCAAACCATCACATCCCTGCAGAAATATAAAGATCTAAAGATGCCTTTCCAATGCATTAAAGCAATTGCCGCCAAAATAGGAACACGCTTGAAGTGTAGATATATTCCTAACCCCAATATTATTTTAACGGCGCAAACATATTGGTGTCAGAAGTGCGTTCTTTGGAGTCCTGCCACTAAAAAAGGCGAATCAACTCCAGGAAAGTTTAGCCATAGTTTCTTTGCAAGCAGTCCTGGATCATCAAACCATCATATCCCTGCAGAAATATAAAGATCTAAAGATGCCTTCCCATTCTACTGAAGCCATTCAATCACTCAATTTCAATGAGTTGAAACCAAACCACACAATTGAAAGATCTCTTCAGGGAAGCAAAAGTGGTTTTTCGATAGAATCGCTCTCAAAAGAAACTCTTTCTGGCAAGAGCCTAGAAGGACACTGAGGACTTTGGCTCTGGCAAGGCCGAAGCCTTTACACTAAAGGAGCTTCTGTAGATTTAACTTTCAACAAAGAGAATTCTTCAGAACTTGTCTGGCCACTGCACAATGCTCGCTCAAAAACTCCCACTGCGTACAAGCCTGGAGTCGGCACACTGCAGAGCACACGTTCTCTGTCTCCTGACCCTGAAATCTCGTCCATATGGTCCGAGCATGTCCAGCAGTCCAGCGAAAAAAGAAAGAAAGAAAAAAAAAACACCTCAGCAACACACAAGAGTGCAATTGACAATTACATTTTGCACTAGCTGGAGAATGCCTGTCTCAAGAATGTCTGTCGCGGCAGAATTAGATTATCGATTTGTTTCTATCTCTCCGTCATTGCACTCAAAGACAATGCCACCCTTTTCTGTCCTCTGCGTCTACAGCAACCATTCCAGACGATGGAAACTCTGAATGGCAGGATCTCTCAAAAACTTTGCTACAGACAAAGTTATGGTGTATCCATGACTGCAGGATGATTACACAAGCATCAGAAATAGAATTAGCTTCACAGGATTAGCAAAATGCTAATGCCTTGTTTTCCAAATTGTTTGTAACAATAATTACACACTCTATTTAAAAATACTTTACTCTTAAGATGAGTAAAACGTAAAAAGTGTTTTTCTTGGAACCAAAGACTTTATAGAATAGTTTAAGAGTAATCTGACCCTTTTTTAATTCACTAGGTAGTTCGGAACTTTAAGCTCACTTCCTGTTTTACCTCAGCAACAACAAAGGCCACTAATTTTCCATTTTTTTAAATCACTAAAACATAGTTATATAGTTCTTTACACAGCAACAGAAACACACCTTTAAATACACTACCAGTCAACAATTTAGAAACACCTTGGCCCCAATTTTAGTGATTTATAGCATGATTATTACAAAAGCAACACAGAATTAGCAAAATGCTAATGCTAAGCAAAGAGGGTTTGGTTTCCAAAGTGTTTGTAACACTAATTACTTAAGAACACAATCCTTAAGAACATTCTTAAAATTAGTAAAATAATTATTTTCCTTGTAAACAAAGACTTTGTTAGTAGGTTATAATTGTTAAAAATATTCTGACCCTTTTTTAAATCACTAATTAGTTCGTAACTTAAGGTTCACATGCAGTTTTATCTCAGCAACAACCACTGACCACTAATTTTCCATTTTTAAAAATTGAAAAAATCACTTAAGCACTTACATAGTTCTTTACACAGCAACAGAAACACGCCTTTTAATACACTAACAGTTAAAAATGTAGAAACACCTTGGGCCCTATTTTTGTGATTTATACCATGATGATTACAAAAGCAACACAGAACTAGCAAAATGCTAATGCTAAGCAAAGAGGGTTTGGTTTCCAAGTATTTCGTTTGTAACACTAATTACTTAAGAACACAATCCTTATGAACATTCTTAAAATGAGTAAAATAAGTGTTTTCCTTGTAACCAAAGACTTTGTTAGTAGGATATAATTGTTAAAAATATTCTGACCCTTTTTTTAAATCACTAATTAGTTCGTAACTTAAGGTTCACATGCAGTTTTACCTCAGCAACTTCCACTAACCACTAATTTTCCATTTTTATAAATTAAAAAACTCACTGAAGCACATAGTTACATTTTTTTTTACACAGCAACAGAAACACGCCTTAAAATACAGTACCCATCAAAAGTTTGGAAACACCTTGGGCCCTGTTTTAGTGATTTATTTCATGATGAGTACACAAGCAACACAGAATTAGCTAAATGCTAATGCTAAGCAAAGAGGGTTTGGTTTCCCAAAGTGTTTATGACACTAACTACTTTAAAACACTATACTTATGAACATTCTTAAAATTAGTAAAGACTTAAGAGTATTCCGAAGCTTTTTTAACTCACTAATTATTTCATAACTTTAAGTTCACATGCAGTTTTACCTAAAAAAAAAAAAAAACAAAGGCCAATAATAATCTGATTTTAAAAAATCCCTCAAGCATGTAGTTACATGGTTCTTTACACAGCAACAGAAACACGCCTTTTTAAATACAGTCCCCATCAAAAATGTAGAAACACCTTGGGCCCTATTTTAGCGATCTACAGCGCACCATTCAATTGTTAAATCACACAGCTGGATTTAGGGTGTGTCAGTGTGTCTTTGGTATCGTGAAGGCACAAAAAATATGCCTTGCGTGGCTCAAAATGAGCAAAAGACATGTACTTCTACATGTAATTCTCTTAATTAATTAAGGGTGTGTTTTGGGCGTAGCGTGAAATAAACCAATCAGTGTGGCACGTGCCATTCCCTTTATTAAGAACCAGGTGAGCTCTGACTTTGGCACGTTCATATCTTAACAGCGAGCTGAGGAAACTACGGTGGCCGAGAAAGCCCAACGCAGTGCAAATTGAAAAGCGCTGCAAAAGCACAAAACACATCCATCAAAATTACAACACAGGCGCAGCAATTAGGAAAAACGCGCTGCAAATAGAAAAACACGCTGCAAATACAATCACAACACAACGGAATTTTCCCGGGGACCTTAAAAGATGCTGTACCAGCTAAGCTGCGTCTTCAGTAACGTCTCGGACTTCACTATGTGTACAAAGGACAATAAGTGGCAAACAAGGCGTTTTGTGAAGCAGAACTTTTAATAATATGCACACAACCGTGGTAATCACAGGTAATAAACATAACTTACTTTTCAGAAGCTTGTTTGCCACTTATTGTCCTTTGTATACAGCTGGTACAGCATCTTTTAAGGTCCCCCGGGAAAATTCCGTTATGTTGTGACTCACTTCCGTTGTGTTGTGGTTCTATTTGCAGCGCGTTTTTCTATTTGCAGCGCGTTTTTCTATTTGCTGCGCCTGTGTTGTAATTTTGATGGATGTGTTTTGTGCTTTTGCAGCACTTTTCAATTTGCACTGCGCTGGGCTTTCTCGGCCACCGTAGGAAACTGACCTGTGCGTTCACACTGTGAAGGTACACCAGCAGCTCATTTAAGGGAACAGCAATGCTATTTTTATTTATTTATTTATTTTTTCTGTTTATTGCTAAATTAAAAGTTTGGGACGTGGAGCACCTATAGGAATGGACTCTGGCGATTGCCTGTTTTCTAGGTTCATTAGAGTCATTAGAGTGGAGCCGTCAAAATAGCAACACGCCAAGTTTACCTCAAAACACCTCACTTCCAGACCACCAAACCCATCAATGTAGATATATATTCCTAAATTCTGACGCTATTTTAATGGCGTGGGAGCGCAAGGTGTGAAAATAGACTGTTGACGGGGTGTAAGATAGCAATAAGCATCATGACGAGCGTTATGCAGTATTTGGCTTTCACCGTTATCCAATTCTAACCCAATTAAAAGGCTTGGGATGATTAAAACACCCTTAAAAACACTTTTAAAAAGTTATGTAGTTCTTAAAGTTGTTCAAAAATGGTTAAGCTTAGTCATTACCAAGAAACCACAGAACCCCAAACTGTCTGCTGATATTAAATAAATGAAATTACTGAATGTTTTACTTCCAAAGCGCTGTGAACGATTCACAGCTCTTCCTTTCAATAACATTCTGCTGCATGCATTTTGATTGCCCTCGGCCGACGCACCTAGCGTGTCTGCGCTCCCCTCTTACGAATGCGACTCAGCAAAAACGCGTAAGTGCTAATGTCATGCTAATAGGGACGGCTAATGGAGTTTATTTTCGGGCGCCTCCTTTGTGCATCTATTGACTAGCATCCAAGAGGGATATAAGGGCATGCTATTCTTTACACCTTCACAACTCGATTGCCTTCAGCTTGTAAGCTAATATATTTCGAGCTTCACTGATCTATTGATCGTCTCCGCTCCACTCGAAGAAGAAAAAAAAAAAAAAAGGTCTTTTTTAGCAGAGGAAAATGAGACGAGGGAGGGAAAAAAATGCCTTCGCTTTTCAAGGAGAGAAGATATTAGCATTTTGATGGTTTGAGGAGGGGATTAGACTGTTTAAGAGGAAAACAGACAGGAAAGAAGATGATTCCTTGTAGAAAGATAAAAGTATTGTTTTAACGCTGTTAAAGACAGATCCACCAGTATCATGTCGTGTCATGTCATGTCGTGTCATGTTGTGTCGTGTCATGGTGTAAGTCAGATATTGACGAGAAATAAACGACTCCTTACTATGGTGTATGATTTCGACAAAAAAAAAAAAAAAAAAATCTTAACAATGTAATTTTGACAAAACAAAAATAAACAATATTTTATACAATATTCAAAATTGTATTTTTAAAAGTTTTAGATTGTTTTAGCATATACCTCTTAAAGGATAATAGTCTAATATTATCCTTTAATAGTCTAGTTTATTAAAGAGTATTTAAATGCAAATGAAAGAATCAGTGTCAGGTTGGAAAATTGTGATTTAATCATAATTAAAATCACGTTTCAGTTCCTTAAATGCTGGCATTTCTTTTATTTTTGGGAAGAGAACAAAATTAATTGTGTAGTGTGGTGTAATGTATCTGGCAGACTAGATCCTTTTTTTCCCCCTTTATTATATAATATTATGTATCACAATATAGTTTTTATGCTTTTTAATGGAGAACACTTGTCTAGCTCCATATTCCGCAATCAACAACCTGGAAAGAGGAAACATGCCATCAGCTAATCATT
Organism: Astyanax mexicanus; assembly: GCF_023375975.1. Lineage (NCBI taxonomy): Eukaryota > Metazoa > Chordata > Actinopteri > Characiformes > Acestrorhamphidae > Astyanax > Astyanax mexicanus. The sequence goes on along the minus strand of NC_064427.1, from coordinate 24,325,175 downwards.
TATACTGAACAATAACTCATTTTTTTTATGTCATATTTTTCAAGCAACGGTGGTACTTTACTCAATTCCAAGATACACAGTGTAGCTAAAAAGACATCAGAGTTAGCTGAGCTGCAATGCAGAGCTGCAAAAACACCCTGCTGTATTTTAACCTGTCACCAACTATCAGCGAGTGATCCAGCTCTGAAAAACTGAAACATGTTAGCATCATGGATAAACCACTTCAGGCCAGCTGTGTAGGTTAGCATTGTATTTTTTTGTTTTAACCCGTCTGAGCCTGGCTGTTAGCATCACAACTATACAGCTCAAGCTACCTTGCATGTTTTAGGCGCTTCCTTGCTCTAAAACACCTGATTCAAATCAAATCTTGTTATTAGCTTGTTATCAAGTAAAAAGTCAAATTCTATATATATATATATATAGTATTTATCCTCATTTTTTGTATCTTTTATTCAGTTTTAATTTCAGTGCATCCCCCGTTACCAGCAGGAAATCTAATAAATCATAAATACGTGAAGATCTTGAAATCTTGAAGGTGCACAAAGCAGTGGCTTTGGGTGGTTTAGCCCCTCCCACTCCCATCCCAGTTGCCTGGTGGGAGGCTCTTGCCTATCTTAACTGGTACTGACACGTGGTAATGCACATCTGACTGTCTCTCTCTCTCTCTCTCTCTCTCTCTCTCTCTCTCTCTCTCTCTCTTCCTCTGCTTGCGGATGGTCTGTAATAAACACTCTAGGCCGGGCTTGTCTGCCGCTGTCATGCTGAGCAGAATCAGCGGCGAGTGCATTAGCTGCTCTATCGGAGAGCGAGAGTATTGATCTGCTCTGAACATGGTTTACAGCTACAGAAAAAGCCTGGGAGAGGCGGCCTACAGCAGAGGGAATGTGCATTTTATTCCGCCACCTGGCTCCCGGCCAGCGCTCCATAGCTACATTACATAATTACAAATGCTTCTTAGAGGATGTCGAGACCGCCGGCCCGCTAGATATGAGGAGCAGAATGAATATGAAATGGAAATGCAGTCGCAGCAACACTGGGTTTGTTTTTTATCAAACGGAATCTAATGGATCGCAACGTGACACAGGTTAGATTTGTCACTAGCGCCATAGAGAGAGAGAGAGTCATAGTTCAAATGAATCATTACAGAACAAATAGAGAACATTTTATTAATAATACAGAGGCCTAAATTACATATGGGACATATGGTTGTGTGGCCCTAGCAAAAATATATATATATAAAGTATAGCATAAAGTATGGACCATTCCATTTGTTGGCCAATTATCTTATTTTTTAATTAAATTAGATCTAAATCTAAATTAACCGCGTAGCGCGGTTAATGCTAATACTACTCCGATCTCGACTCTGAATCTGAAAATCCTGTTTAATACTGTACTTCAGTGGATTGGCTTTACTGCTTCTTAATACCTGACCGATAAAATTCATACATTAGGCGTACCGACAATTTTTGGGAAAATTAAAGGACTTTAAGTGCATCTTATAGTGCGAAAAACACGGTAAGTAGAAATAGTCAAAGGATTGAAAAATATCTATTTCATCCAAACTGCGCTCGTGTAGGTGGAATATGTTTTATCCACATGATATTCTGTTATTCTTTTCCATTTAGCACGTTTAGCATGGCAGCAGGCACCCTTTTCTTCAGTGATTAAGCTGTCGGAGCTAAAAAATGGCATTTTTCGAATAAGCTGTTCAAGCTGTGGTGGGTCTGTGATATACAAGGAGAATAAAAATCATTACGCCTCGCTTCAAATCAGTCTCCTGAGTTTCGGCACTACTTACACCCTTGACTTTCCTTATTTACCCGAGCAACCTGGTCGATAACAGAGTAATCATAATTGTCAGGCTATGGGGGTCTGAGTTTTCTCATCAAGGGGAAAGGTTTTTTTTTTTTGTTTGTGTGTGTGTGTGTTTGTTTGTTTTTTTTTTTTTCGTTTTTTTTTTTTAAATCCTTCTCAGGTTTGCCTCCTCAGCTCCAGCTGCGATACAGATCGAAGCGTCAGCCGGGCGGAGCAGGAGGAAGGAGGCCAGCCGGAGACGTTCCCCGCCATGCCCTTCAAAAGCGTCCCGGCCGGGGAGGGCTTGTGTAACATCAGCATATTGAGTTCAGGCCATTCCTCTGCTGTGGCTTTTGATCGATGGCGAAATGGAGGGAAAATTATTGTGCATGAATTGAACAAAGCAAATCTGCGGAGTTCTTTTTTTCCTCCTCCCTCCCTCTTGTTTCCTCCTCTCGCTCTCAAGGGGAGGTTGCACCGAATGAATCATTACAGTTCTGCGTGCCTTTTTAACGAAAACACAGTTAGCGCTGGTGATTCCCAGCATCCTCGGGCCCTTCCCTTCTCTCGGTTAACTCTGATTAGTGTTGTTGCTTCTACCGCGAGGCTGATTTGATGAAGTTGGGGAAGAAAGTGTCTCTGTGACCTCTGTGATCTACATAATCAGTCTTGGCGCATGCTGACGCCGTCGACTCCCCGCTCGCTGAGATTGAGGCACTCATGGATCACTCAGTTAAGGACGATTGCTGTGGGAGACGCAGCGGTGTTGCTAAGAAGGTCCGCTGAAGAGTCAACAAATGCTGTGAACGACAGTCCAGGATGTGGACAGTCCATAGAAGCTGTTCTAGAGTTAAGGTTTTTTTAGTATAAAGTCGAGAAAATAAGGACGCAGCTGATGTATCCTTCACAATTTTTTGTCTATCATACACCACCCACAGATGGGTTGTTTTGAAGCAACTGTTTCCAGATTTAAGAAGCTTTCCAGAATGCTGACAAAACTAGAAACAACAAAAATGAATGTGATACAAAGATACAGTTACATGATCAGTTTGTTTCTAACCAGACATAATTCAAGAGTTGTTATTTGAGAAATCAAGTTCCTTTACAAGTTTTATTAAATTATCATATGCCACCCACAAATGGGTTGTTTTGAATGAAGTGTTGCCAGATTTAAGCTTTTGAGAATGCTTGTAAAACTAGAAACAACAACAATGAATGTGATACAAAGATAAAGTTATTTTGAATAAAAGATTTGCAGTACTCAAACTTGTAAAACAAAGTGTTTCATGTGTTCCATAATACATTTGTTTCTAACCAGAGATAATTCAAGAGTTAGTAATTTAGAAACTAAAGAGAAATTAGGGACGCAACTGATGTATCCTTCTTGAGTTCCTTCACAAGTTTGTTTAACCTATCCAAGCTCCACCCACAGATGTGCTAGTTTTAAGCTTTTAGGAATGCTGGTAAAACTAGAAACAACAATGAACAATATTCAAAGATAAAGTTACTTTGATTAAAAGATGCGCAGTACTCCAGCTTGTAAAACGTATTCCATGTGTTCTATGATAAGATTGTTTCTAACCAGACATAATTCAAGAATTGGTAATTGAGAAATTAAGGACGTAGCTGATGTATCCTTCACAAGTTTGATTTACCTATCCATGCTCCACCCACGGATCGGTTGTTTTTTTGCGAATGCTTAAACTAGAAACAACAACAAGGGGTTTCTCAACCACAAAAAAACAGAAAGCTGTTCCAAAGTAAAGGCTTTTTATTGTGCAGTCGAGAAACTATGGACGCAGCTGATGTATCCTCCAAAAGTTATTTCCTCATAAGTTTTATTAACCTATCATATGCCATCCAGAATGCTAGTAAAATTTGAAACAACAACAATAAATATGATTCATAGATAAAATTACTTTTAATAGAAGATGCGTAGTACAACTTGTAAAACGTGTTCCATGTGTTCTATGATAAGCTTGTTTCTAAGCAGACATAACTCAAGAATTGGTCATTTAGAAATTTAGAAGGACGCAGCTGATGTATCCTTCACAAGTTTGATTAACCTATCCAGACACAGAATGGATCTTTTGAGAATGCTGGTAAAACTAGAAACAACAACAATAAATATCATACAATGATAAAGTTACTTTGTATAAAAGATGCAGGGGAGACAGTGGATAATGTCCGGATCTGATGTCTCCCAGAGACCCCATTGGGCATCACAACTCCCAGATTAAGAGCCCCTGGTATACAGTATGTACACTAGATCTACTGAATAATTGTGCTGTGATCAGCTCTATGATATTATGAACGTGTTTGTTTAAACGTGTTTATTTTCATGATGGTCACATTAAGACGGATTTCCCATCAGGGACAACAAAGTAAATTCAGCTCAGACAAAACGCTGGGCTATTTCTCGACTGCGTGGAATCAAAGCCAGTCTTTTTGGCTTTTGAAGTCAATATTAGTCCTAATTAGAACCGCGATGTGCTTCTTCTGTAGACTAATGGAGGAGCTTTGATGGAATGACACGAATGACCATGAGGACAATTACGACACAGGTGGGCGCGAATCACAAAGTAATCACACATCACTACTTACTGTAGATTAAATCACATCGAATCGAGATAATGAGATGCTGCGTGATGAATAATTTAAATTAGATTTTAATCAACGTGAGATTAATCTGCCCATGTCCTATTTACAGATTGAAATTCTAAAGCACTTGAGCGAACATTTGCATGCCTTTCATTAACACTGAAGGGGAGGAAGAAAAAAAAATCACACAGGCTAAACAAGCCATCCAGAACCGCTTGTCTACACAACTGCCAATCTCTCTTTAACCCCTGGTATCTGCTCCACACCAGGTTTAGGGTTTAGGTTTAGGTAAAGGTTTGGGTTCGGTTTTTTGAGTTGATTCATGATTGAGGTTAGGTTTAGGTTTAGATTTAATGTTAAGATTAAGGTTTGAGTTAGGTTTTAGGGTTGATTCATGGTTGAGGTTAGGTTTAGGTTTAGATTTAATGTTAAGATTAAGGTTTGAGTTAGGTTTTAGGGTTGATTTATGGTTAAGGTTTGGGATAGGTTTTAGGGTTGATTCATGATTGAGGTTAGGGTTAGATGTAAGGTTTAGGTAAGATTAGGATTAGGATTAGGTTTTAGAGTTGATTCATGGTTGAGTCAGGGTTGGGCTTAGATTTAAGGTTTAGGTTTAGGCTAAGGTTTGGGTTAGAGTTGGGTTTTAGGGTTGATTTAAGGTTTAGGTTTTAGAGTTGATTCATGGTTGGGGTTCGGTTTAGGGTTAGTTTTAAGATTAAGGTTTGGGTAAGGATTGGGTTTTAGGGTTGATTCATGGTTGAGGTTAGGGTTAAGTTTAGGGTTATGTCCAACAGAGAATCATTTAAATTCAATTTAGGATTAAGTTGTAACAACACCATAATGACCACCTTACAACCAATTGGGATTCCACAGCAACCACCTAGGAACCACAGTAACAGTGTTTGTGGGATGAAACCCACATGGACACAGGGTTCCAGAGAACATACAGAACTCCACCCTGAACCCAATACTTTAGCACTGAGAGTTGAGTGTGCTAACCATTGAGCCATGGTGGCACCAAGCCAGCAGTACTCCAAGTTGTGCATAAGGTTGTTACATATATATTTTTATTGTCATCATTACAGCATCAATGGTGGCCAAAATTCACCAACAAGTTACAAACAACAAGTCACCCCAAACTGCTTGTCTACATACCTGGCAACCTCTCGTTAACCCCCGGTATCTACTCTACACTACACAGGAGTGGCGTGTCCTTGGTTGTTAGCGCTAGAATAATATAATTTGATGAATGACAGCAGGGAAAAGTGAGAAATCCCAGCTCGTGGGATCAGAGAGTGGATTAAAAGACGGAGCGCTCAACTTTCTTCCCCACTTTCCCAACCCAGGCAGGCACGGCGAGTCGAGCTGCAGATTTCATGGCAGCTTTTAAGGGATTAGCAGGCAAGTCTCTGCCTTTTGCACCCCCACCCCCCCCTTCCTCCAACACCATCACCACCTCCACCACCACTGTCACCACCACCACCGACATCCATCTCCAACATCTACCCCCCCACTGTGCCCCACCCGGGCCTTTGTCTTTCTGAAATCATCACTCTGGAGCATTCATCACTCTGACGAGTTTAAAAAGAGGAGTCACGAGTGCTCTCCTCTGAAGAGCGGCTTTTTGTTCGGGGGAAAACGAGAAGAACGAGGGATGAAGATGGGCTCCGCTGTGTGTACTCAACTACACTCTAAATGCCTGTCTAAGAATAACACTACTTTCCTCATTTTCCCTCATTTGCTCTTGAGCTCTTAAACAACTGTTCTGTCAAATAACATTCCCTAAACGCTTCTAGGAGGGATTGAATATAAAGCTGTAAAAAGATGAAACTTTGATTTTTTCTTAGAGCAAAATTAAGAATAAAATTATTCAAATACAATAAACAGTTAAAATTGTTAATATTGATGTTTAATCAAACCAAAAGTCAGAAATGTTTAGCTGCTCTTACTGTAATGCATTAGCTAATATGCAAAATGCCTTATTCCTGATACATTATACAGCTCTGGAAAAAAAAATTAAGAGGCCACTTTCACAGTTTCTGAATCAGTTTCTCTGATTTTGCTGTTTATAGGTTTATGTTTGAGTAAAATTAACACTGCTGTTTTATTCTATAAACTACAGACAACATTTCTCCTAAATTCCAAACAAAAATATTGTCATTTACAGCATTTATTTGCAAAAGATGCAAAGCTTTCAGACCTCAAATAATGCAAAGAAAACAAGTTCATGTTCCTAAAGTTTTAAGAGTTTAGAAATCAATATTTGGTAGAAAAACCCTGATTTTTAATCACAGTTTTCATGCATCTTGGCATGTTCTCCTCCACCAGTCTTACACACTGCTTTTGGATAACTTTACACCTTTACTCCTGGTGCAACAAACTCAAGCAGCTCAGCTTGGTTTGATGGCTTGTGATCATCCATCTTCCTCTTGATTATATTCCAGAGGTTTTCAGTTCTGTATCTGTTTTTCTGCATACTTTATTTTGGTTTCTTTCTGTTCCTATTTCTTCCTTTAATAATCAGGACCCCACTGTACTACCACAGATCAGCAGTTGCTATGGTTGTTATGGTATTAAAGTTGTTAGCTCATGGTTGCTGTGGTATCCCAGGTGATCACTAGATCGCTGTTACAAGCTGTGTGTGGTAAGGTAAACATTATATTGCCTTAAGGCTGGAAGGCAGTTGCTAGGTTACTGTTACTCTTACTGTGATATCCCAGGCGGTTGCTACAGTTTGTTGTCTTGGGTGGTTGCTCAGGTGTTTTAGCGAATAGATGATATAGTTCCTTTTATTGATGGTAGGTGATAAAGCAGTGTATTTGTACTGTTGGCACATTTCCCATTTATTTCTATGAAGGGAAAACCATGCAAAAATCAATCTATTGCTACATGGAAACATGGAAAATCCAATCAAATATAGAAAATCTGTCAGAAAAATGTTTTTTTTTTTTCATTTTTTAAGCACAATAAAAATAACAACATAGTAATATAGTAATAATGACTTTATAAATGCAAATATTCATATAATTTCTCAGAAATAACCCATTTCATTTCAGTGATTTAAAAAAAAAATGGTAGAATTCCACCATTTATTTCTAAAAGATTTGTTAACCTGAAAAAACGATCCTCACACTCATCACAAAACTTCCCAACACAAGCGTCTGCTGAAAGGGTTCCGCGGAGAACCGAGATGGCATGGATCCAACAGAACCCATTGTGGCGTTCCATTTGCGAGTGTACGTCACATTAGTTATTTTCTTTTCTCATATGAGCCACTTAGAAGTGTCACAACTGCAAACATCCCATCCCTAATGATACTTTACCCACCAAACATTTGGGCTTTATAAACAGGCTTTTGTTTAGGCTCGCTGCTTTTTGATTTATTGAGCAGACCTTCAGAGCATCGAGCCGTGATAAAATATTACAAACACGGCTTCAAACTCGACCTCAGAATCTAAACCTCGCACGCACATGAATACCCAGTCACACACACGTACACACATATGTATACATACACACACACACTCAACCGTACACTGATCAAGCATAACATTATGACCACCTGCTTTTCTACACCAATATACAGCTCTGGAAAAAATGAAGAGACCACTTCAGTTTCTGAATCACTTTCTCTGATTTTGCTATTTATAGGTTTATGTTTGAGTAAAATGAACATTGTTGTTTTATTCTATAAACTACAGACAACATTTCTCCCAAATTCCAAATAAAAATCCATTTAGAGCATTTATTTGCAAAAGATGCAGAGCTTTCAGACATCAAATAATGCAAAGAAAAACAAGTTCATATTCATAAAGTTTTAAGAGAAATCAATATCTGGAGGAATAACCCTGGTTTTAATCAAAGTTTTCATGCATCTGGGCATGTTCTCCTCCACCAGTCTTACACACTGCTTTTGGAAAACTTTATTTCTTTACTCCTGGTGCAAATATTTAAGCAGTTCAGTTTGGTTTGATGGCTTGTGCTCATCCATCTTCCTCTTGATTTTATTCCAGAGGTTTTTTAATTTGGTAAAAATAAAGAAATTAATTATTTTTAATATATACAATCAGTGAATCTTAAAAGACAATAGACTGTAGATACAGTCTCACACTCTCACACACAGACACACACATATACTCAGTACAAACTGCATGAATTTGACCCAGGCTCTCTCCTTACAGCTGCTCTTTGGTAAAAATGCATATTGGCCTTTTGCTGCATTATTAAAGCGCTCTTTGAATGATGACCTTTAGTGCACGGAGGGATGGTGTTGGGCGGTGTTGGGTTGTGTTTGGAGGGTGGTGTTGGGGGGAGGGAAGGGGGGGTGGTTGGTTAGCTTGGTTTACATGCGAGTGTATCAGAGAGAGGGGGCCGGCCGCGGGCCATGCGAGACCCTGCGAGCGTGTCCAGCTTCATCGATATAAAAGCGGATAGAGGGGCTGCCAGCGCGCACTCAGAGCGTCCCCGGCCAAATCCGGTTTCATGTTCGCCTGGATGAAAGGGAACCCTCCCTTTAAATGGCAGAGAGATGGATCCTCCGGCTCAGAGGACCGCTCGGGAGCGCGGAGAAGAAAGCAGCTCCAGGTTTGCGGCGCCGATGTTTTGCAAGTCATCCCAGGCCAGGACGCAGCGGTGGGGGTGGGGGTGGCTGGTGATGGTCTGAGTGTCTTGACGGGCCTTTATTACCAAAGCGCTACTGGAGCACTGGATTAGTTTTACCAGAGGAGATGCTGTAGATGCTTTATGCCTAATTAATGCAGGATCAAGCATAATTCCGAGAAGATGGTGTCCCATCACTTTTGGCATGCCCTATGGAAGCTCAAGAACTCCTGTGCATTGACCTGTGGGATATGTGTGTCAGTTCTCCTGCAGTAAATGTTGTGAATGGTGTGATTTTGGCCAGAGTTGACTGTTTGCTTGCATGGACGGTCACCATTGGTCATCATTATTATACTTACTGCACTTATTATTACACATTATTACACATTTCGATTGGCTACTGCGTGTAATAACTGTGGGTGATGGAACTGTTGAATTGGCTGAAATCAAGCCTAATGCCCAGAGTGGGCTACACTAAAAAAAATGATGGGAAAAATGTACTTTAAAAAAGTTTCTTCGCAACTTTCTGCATTCGCTTTTTTTAAAGTAAATTTAATTTCAGATCAATTTAAGTAACTTAAACTCAGTTTCAAGACTTAAATGTTACATAGAGTAAATAAGTGAACTGAACTTCAGTCAATCCTTTCTTTTAGTAAACTTTACTTTATTTCTGCAATATTACCTAATTACAATGACGTCATTTATACAGTATTACTGAAATATGAATATTTTTAGTTAAAACACACATTTAAGTATTTACATAATCTCAAAGATATATTTTGTAAACAGACCAAGTCTCACACATGGATGGCATACTAAAATACTAAAATATACTAGTATACTAAAATGTATGTTTTAACTAAAAATAGCTAGCAAAACATTAAATGATGGGGCGAGAGGGACGGCCATCATAAATATACCAAAAAAAAAAAGTATAGGCAAATCCTGAGGATTTTTTTTGATAGTTTTTTCTATTGCAAGTTTTCTATTTTTAAGCATTTCTATTGGTTCATTCTTTACAAAAGCAGCCTATAAAAAAATATGCAAAGGCTTGTCTTGATTACTATATTTCATTAATTATTTATACTATACCACTGGGAATTGTAAAAAGACTCAAATATATATTGAGAAGCTGATAACATCCGTGAGGATGATTAGGCCTAGTATTAGACCTCGTCCTAGACTAAACAAAAAGTATAGGCTTATTCTGAGGATTTGTTTTTGTTTTTACTATTGTAAGTAATTTTCTAGCATTTCTATTGGTCCATTCTTTACAAAAGCAGCCTACAAATGTGCAAAAGCTAGTCTTGTTTACTATATTTCATTTATTATTTATGCTTTTCCACTGGGAATTGTATAAAGACTCTATGATTTATTGAGAAGAATGATTAGGCCTAGTCCTAGACTAGGATTCCTAATCCTTTTTAATAGTAAATCTCTAGTCACAGAGCTGTAAAGTCCAGGACTAGGCCTAATCTCTGTCTTAAAAAAATCTTAAAAAAACTTAAACGCGGCACAAAAAAAGGAAAGTAAGAAAATTCCGAATTCCCAAATGTCATGAATGTAACATGAGCTTCAGGGTTATAGAGGCAGGGATGGGGAGCAGCTGCGTCATCGACACACACTCTTAAACTCTCTCTCTCTCTCACACACACACACACACACTCTCTCTTTTACTTACTTACTTACACACACACTCTCTCTCTCCCACAAACAGTGGTTCTACGAGTGTCCAAGCTCTAGATTTACAGCCCTCGCCCAACAGGCACGGCGAGGCACCGCGGCGTCTCTTCCCGGGCCGAGTAAAAGGCCCGGCATTAAATAGATTTATGCAGCAAAGCGGCATGAGACGCGGCGGATTAAGGAGATGGAGGAGTTTCATTAATTTAAAAAGCGAGCAGCCTGCAAACCTCAGCCAGGTCTACTGGTCTGGAACAGTAACGGTGCAGGATTAGCAGGGGAAAGGCCTGGGAAGGAAGCTATTTGGCCAAACTAATTAACGGAACCGCGCGAGAAAAAATATACTCGGCTGAGCAGAATGGGCCCGCCTCGGATTGAGCCGGGAAGAGGACAGAATACAGAAGCAGAAGCAGCATGAACAAACTCACCTCAAACAAAAAATAAAAAAACAGCAGCTCTGGAGGCTACAGAAGGGGGAGGGAAAAGAGGGATGCGAGAGGAAGTGCTAGAATCTGAGAATCTGAGCTTTCAGCAGGAGAGGTGATGCTAATGCTAATCTTATGCTAATAATATTAAGTGTAATAACGCTGTTGATCGAGGATCTAAATTAATTTAAGCTCAGTTTAGGTTTCTTGGCACTTGGATTGGATGTAGCTCTTATTTCTCTACTTATTACTTCTCTAATTATTACTCTACCTCACCTTCCCTTGCTCTACCTCACCTTTCCTTTGTTCTACCTCACCTTCCCTAGCTCTACCTCACTGTCCCTTGCTCTACCTCACCTTTCCTTTGTTCTACCTTACTGTCCCTCACTCTACCTCACCTTCCCTTGCTTTACCTCACCTTTCCTTTGTTCTACCTCACTGTCCCTTGCTCTATCTCACCTTCCCTTGCTCTACCTCACCTTTCCTTTGTTCTACCTCACCTTCCCTAGCTCTACCTCACTGTCCCTTGCTCTACCTCACCTTTCCTTTGTTCTACCTTACTGTCCCTCACTCTACCTCACCTTCCCTTGCTTTACCTCACCTTTCCTTTGTTCTACCTCACTGTCCCTTGCTCTATCTCACCTTCCCTTGCTCTACCTCACCTTTCCTTTGTTCTACCTCACAGTCCCTTGCTCTACCTCGCCTTTCCTTTGTTCTACCTCACCTTCCCTTGCTCTAACTCACTGTCCCTTGCTATACCTTTCCCTCCCTCACTCTACCTCACCTTCCCTAACTCTACCTCACTCTACCTCACCTTCCCTTGCTCTACCTCACCTTCCCTTGCTCTACCTCACTGTCCCTTGCTATACCTTTCCCTCCCTCACTCTACCTCACCTTGCCTTGCTCTACCTCACCTTCCCTTGCTCTACCTCACTGTCCCTTGTTATACCTTTCCCTCCCTCACTCTACCTCACCTTCCCAAGCTCTACCTCACTGTCCCTTTCTATACCTTTCCCTCCCTCACTCTACCTCACCTTCCGTAGCTCTACCTCACTCTACCTCACCCTCCCTTACTCTGCCTCACCTTCCCTCGCTCTATGCCACTCTACCTCATCCTCCCTCACTTTACCTCTTTCTCTCTTACAGTACCTCATCCTCTTTAGCTCTACATCACCCTCCCTCACTCTACCTCTCTTTCCCTCACGCTGCCTCAGTTTACCACACTTTATTTCACTTTTCCTCACTCTGCTCTACTTTTCCTTGCTCTACCTCACCCCCCCCGACTCTTTGTCACCTTTCCTCATTCTACTTCACCCTCCCTCACTGTACCTCATCCTCCTTCGCTCTAACTCACACTCTTTCACTCTACCTCACCCTCTCCCTTGCTCTACCTCACTCTGTCTCACCCTCTCTTACTCTGCCTCACCTTCCCTCACTCCATGCCACTCTACTTCACCCTCCATCACTCTACCTCATTCTCCCTTACTGTACCTCATCCTCCTTTGCACTAACTCACACTCTTTCACTCTGCCTCACCTTCCCTTACTCTATGCCACTCTACCTCACCCTCCCTTACTCTACCTCACCTTCCCTCACTCTATGCCACTCTACCTCACCCTTCCTCACCCTACCTCACTTTCCTTGGCTCTACCTCGCCCTTGCTTTTGTATTTGGCCTAAAGACCGATACAGTCTTTATAAAGTGTTTATTAATGCTGATTAATGAAATGTTATCAGCTAAATAGTACAAACACACTGAAGTGAATATGGATGTGTCACAATCCTTTTTTTAGGTATGAACAAACTGGAAAAACTGGGGTGTTGAATTCTGTATTTATGCAGGTTTAACTATCAGCACTTCACACCTGCTGCTGGGAGTACTTCCCACATCATGAAATGCTACCAGGTAGAGCTAGGAGTGTGAAGGTCATCACATGGTTCCTCTGAGTTCCTCTGAGACTCTAGAAAACGTGCCTCTGCATCATTGTGTGCAATGTTCTGTGATAGCACCAAAATATACGGTACTTTATATGAAATAGGAATGAAGTTGGAACTATTTTGGGAAAACTGGGATATTTGTGCCTATTTCTCTGAGTATTATTTCTATTGGACAAACAGGATTGTATGGATAGATAGAAAAACATGGATAGATGATAGATTCTGAAAAAATAACAAGTGACTGGATATCAGACAAGCTAAAAACGAAAGCATCCCCTATAATCAAGCATTTGCTCTTATTTAAATTTGAGTTAATAGCTAAACACCACTTCTCATACTGTACTTATCTTGTAAGATAATTTTTTATGCAGTGTACACCGTTTTATATTAAAATCCAGCTCAGAGTTTCACTGTAAATTAGAGCTAGAGACTTCTGGAGTGGATTTCTTCTCCATTATGCATGCCCCCCCACGGGGGCTTACAGTGTGAGTCACACCAGTTCAGACTTTCATAACACAATCACTGCTGGAATAACACGGCAAAGTCAGATACTAACTTTAGATCCTGATCTCCGTCTCCATCCAAAAAGCTGACTGACTGTATTTGACTGAAGTAATGAGGAAACCGTACCGTGCCAAGCGTGGCTCTACGCCTCTCTTTCCCAGAGCAACTTCTGTATTTGCGTTTTTTTGCCGCTCCTCTGCCGCGTTAAGAGCTATGGAAAATTACGCTGATGTTGTAGCGCAGCAGTTCAGCACCCAGATGTTTTCTAATGTATTGTTTCTGGCGGCCGCAGGACACATTCTCTGTTTTCGGCGGAGGTCATTTGAGAAATCATCACAGAAGAGGAGGAATTAAACGCTCTCAGCTTTGTCAAATTAGAGCGAGCAGTCGGCGGTAGAAATGACTTATCCTAGAGCATTGTCATTACTTTCAGAGGCGGAGAGGAACAGCAAAATGAGGCCTTGAGAAGATACTTGCTGGAGCATGCTCACAGATGGCTAATTAAGTCATGCTTAGATAATGGGTTGAGTTAATATAGATTAAAGATTCATTCATTTTTTTTTTTTCAAAGTTTAAGGAAAACAGTACAATTGATAGTGTTTGATATAATCGATAAAACAGCATCACTTTAATTGGATGGTCCATTGGTCCATAGATGTCATATATGCTCATAACTAACAGTCAACTGCATGTTTATTAAATGCAACTGAACTCTAAGCTGAAATCAATCAATCCATCAATCAACCTTTATTTTAACTCAGATGTACATTGAGGGCAGCCCTCATTTTCAATGTAGCCGAGCATTTACAGAAACAGGGACTGACATGACAGAGAAAATAAAAGCTACATTTAATGATTGTAAAATAGCAGTAAATAAAATAAAAAATAGATAAAAAAAAATAATAATAAAAAAAATAATTAAATTAAAAACTATAATTAAGTATGGTTTAATTGACAAAAAAATTAAAATCAAAAGAAAGTAAGACTAATACAACAAAAATGGGTTAAAATGAGCTAAAACTAACTTGTAAATAAATGAACTAACAAAAATAAAAGCAATAAAGATAATAGAAATAGTAATAACAATAAAGGAAAATCAAAATAAGACAAAAAGCAAAAATACAAAACTATTAAAAATAATAAAAATTATAATATAATAACTATAAGAATAATAATAATAAAAAATAAATAAAATGAAAATAAAATAAGGAAACAAAATAAAAAAAGGAAATAATAAAACTAAAAGAAGAAATAAAATAAAAGTTAAGGATAAATAAGATTAAGTAAAACAGGAACAGGCTGTCTGAAGGTGGTTAGATATTTAGATATTTAGATATAGTAAGGTTTGGTTCGATAGATAACAATTCACATTCAAAAAAGAGTTAAGTTGCATTTAATACGCATTTACTTGAATGTTAGTTGAGCATCTATGAAGCACCTATGGACCATGCAAATAAAATGTTATAAAAAAAAAACATACTTAGTTATACCACGGTAAAAATTACGACAGTATTAATCCTAAGCAAGATTAATTTAGAACAGGAAAGAACATGAAAGACCAGCAAACAAGCAATGGTTCTCTCTTAATATGAAGACCATTATCCACCTTTTAACCAAACACCAAGAAACACTGTAGGGTGATGAATTGTGACTAAATAACAGAAACTGTGAGGATGGTTTAACACTTAAGATTGTGTTGTGCACAATGGGAAAAAAATAAATGTGCTACAAGGGGTTCTTTGAGTGACAGAAGCAATAAAAGGCCCACCAATCACAAGTTTGTATCCCATGCTTCAGCAGCCAGAGTCCAAAAGAGAGAATATTATGATGCTGACTTTAACCTGATGTATTCTAAGAGGCTCAATGCAAAGGGACTTTTTAACCCCTCTTTCCAATGCTAGCTTGTGCCACCTTATGTTAAGTGAATTTATTACATTTAGTTAAATTAAAGGGAGTGTCTGCAAACTTATGGACATGATGTATTTGCATCTGTGTGAATCATTTTCAAACTAATATATTAGTTAAAAACATATATTATATGCTTTTGTGGTGCTATATATGTGAAAATAGACATCATACTATGTAGTTACTATGTAATAACTATATAATAACAATATAATAATAAGTAGCTATGTTGTGAGTTATAGTCACCTTTTCTGGATCAACAGGTCTGAAGCTGTGAGTCAGTTTGTGAGTTATTTTCTTATTTAAAAATGTAAAAAATCTAATTACAAAGACAAGTATGGTTATATATTTAGTTAACATTCAGAAATAGTGTTTTTATCTTACCATACAATGTTTTTAAACATATAAATATGTTGATTCATTGTGTGGGTTTTCTTTCAAATTCAAAAAAGAGGAAAATATGGATTTTATTTTGTTTAACAGCAAATCTGAACAGAATCTAAGCCACAAAACTATCGACTTTCAACCACAAGGATTTATTGAAAGAACTAAAATTGTGCTTTTATTTTTCATTTTTAGTTAAGTCATATTTGAGAAATAATTGATACTACTCATATAAAAAAACAATGTTTTTTTTTCTCACCAGCCATATTTGCCATAATTTTCCAAGATTTATTATTATTTAAAAACTTAACTAAACAGATTAACCTAGAAATAATGACACCATTTTTCACAACTGACTAGCGTGTCATCTCCAAAACACATGAAACTGCTATGCGCTCATGCATCTGGCTCAGCCACCGTATCAGTTGGCAGGCATGCCCTTGCCATACAGCGGCCATCTGGTGCTCTCGCCCGATTTGAACCGACAAGAATGTTAGGAAGTAATGTCACAGAAAAGGTTCTGGACAGAGGAACTCGTGGCACGGGCACGGCCGGCAGGAAGTGGACGAGTTCCGAACCCGCAACCTGTACCAGAAGGATCCATAAACTGCCCATCTGGCCCCAAATATTCCAGAATCCTCGCAGTGATTTATCCTTCACCAGCTCACGCCCCGTCAGGACGCTCCACACGCGGAGCCGTATTAAAACCGGCGTGTGGATGGATGGAGTTGGCGGTGTTCAGCTGCAGCATGGTGATTATGGAGGTCATCCCTCTGCAAGCGCTGGAGATGAATAGTAAATTCGGAGGATGCTCTCAGCATGCGTACTGAGATCATCTGCATATTAACCCTGGATTCTGTGTTGGGATGCAACAGAGCGGTCAGACAGGCTGCCGGCTTCTATTAATGAAGGAAAACAACCAAAAACAAGATGTACAGTCTGCAAATAGAGATCATAGTACAAAAGCATGGACCCTCTGCATCCCTGTAAAGCTAGGTTAAGTTTGGGTTTAGATTGAGGGATGGGTTAAATTCAGATTTAGGTTTAGGTTAAGGGATAGGTTAAATGATAGGTTAAATTTGGGTTTAAGTTGAGGGATAGGTTTAGTTCAGATTAAGGTTTAGGTTCAGGGATAGGTTTAGTTCAGATTAAGGTTTAGGTTAAGGGATAGGTTAAATTTGGGTTTAGGTTGAGGGATAGGTTTAGTTCAGATTAAGGTTTAGGTTATGGGATAGGTTAGGTTTAGGTTGAGGGACAGGTTTAGTTTAGATTTAGGTTTAGGTTGAGGGATAGGTTAAATTTGGGTTTAGGTTGAGGGACAGGTTTAGTTTAGATTTAGGTTTAGGTTATGGGATAGGTTAGGTTTAGGTTAAGGGATAGGTTTAGTTCAGATTAAGGTTTAGGTTCAGGGATAGGTTTAGTTCAGATTAAGGTTTAAATTGAGGGACAGGTTTAGTTCAGATTTAGGTTTAGGTTCAGGGATAGGTTTAGTTCAGATTAAGGTTTAAGTTGAGGGACAGGTTTAGTTCAGATTTAGGTTCAGGGATAGGTTTAGTTTAGATTTAGGTTTAGGTTCAGGGATAGGTTTAGTTCAGATTAAGGTTTAGGTTAAGGGATAGGTTAAATTTGGGTTTAGGTTGAGGGATAGGTTTAGTTCAGATTTAGGCTTAGGTTGAGGGATAGGTTAATTTTGGGTTTAAATTGAGGGATAGGTTTAGTTCTGATTTAGGTATAGGTTGAAGGATAGGTAAAGTTTGGGTTTAAATTGAGGGACAGGTTTAGTTCAGATTAAGGTTTGGATTAAGGAATAGGTTAATTTTGGGTTTAGGTTGAGGGATAGGTTTAGTTCAGATTTAGGTTTAGGTTAAGGAATAAGTTAATTTTGGGTTTAGGTTGAGGGATAGGTTACGTTTAGATTTAGATTTAGGCTAAGGGATATGTTAAATTTGGGTTTAGATTGAGGGATGGATTAAGTTCAGATTTAGGTTTAGGTTCTGGAATAGGATAGGTTACGTTTGGGTTTAGATGAAGGGATAGGTTAATTTTACATGTAGGTTGAGGGTTAGGTCACATTTAGGTTTAGGTTGAGGGATGGGATAGGTTTAGCTTTAGGTTGAGTTATAGGTTAAGTTTAGGTATAGGCTGATGAATAGGTTTATTTCAGATTTAGGTTTAGGTTGAGGGATAGGTCACATTTGGATTTAGATTGAGGGATAATATAGGATTAGGTTTAGGTCAATAGATTTGGTTTAGATTGAGGGACAGGCTAAATTTAGGTTAAGGTTTGTTTTTGGTTAAATTTGAGAGGTAGGTCAAGTTTAGATTTAGGGTGAGGGGTAGGGTAAGGTTTGGTCTGGGTTGTGGGATAGGCTAAGTGTAGATTTGGGATTAGGTGTAGATTAATTATCTGCATTGTTTAATTTTTGCTTTTCTGGGTTGCGTCTGTAAAAGTCCTAAAAACCTCTGAAAGGATCAGCACTACGATTCTCACTTTGGTAGAGTTGAGGTGAAGCTTTCTATAGCCTTGGTACTCTAAAGTGTACATCCAAGCAAAGAACCATTTAGAAGCCTTTATTTATCTGTCTGTACTGAGCTTCAGAGTAACACTGCTGATTGTATACAAGTCAGAACAAGCCAGCTCCTCTTCTTTTTCCCTGATAAATTAGAAGGACCGATGAAGCTATCTCTCTCCTTGGCTCTCTTCCCTTTGAACTTAATGACACCCAGCCACTCCACTTACGTTCAAAACAAGCTAAAACACCCTCTCCTACATCTGCCCTCTCTCTCTCCACGTCTTTTGAAGGCTGACTTATGATTATTATGCATAAAGAAAGCCTGACACACAAAGGCAAATGCAGCGTTCAATTTCTTTACAAGAGACAAGATAGACGATACAAGGACAGCATGGAACAAACTGTCTCACCTGCGCTGGCGGCTCATCGCTGAGTAGAACTTTTGGTAGCACTTTCTTTGAATGTCATCTCTATAAGACTCTATAAACATACACATAACACATTACAATGCATTCATAGGGCATTATAAACATGGCTATACATATTTATAAAAATGTATAGTTCATTACAACAATATTTATTATGCATCATGAACTGTGATTATAATGCATTAATAGCTGTGTTTATAACATGTCATACATCAATGCGAAGAAAAGCAGTCCCTGCTTGCAGACCATCTGTATCACGACTAAAAAAGCCTCCAACTTATAAACACACCCTCAGTAATCCTATAAATATATTTTTAACCACTTATGAATTATACTTGTCTTGAATATAATATTAGGGTACCACTTTAAAATAAGACTACCTTTATAAAGGGTTTATAAATGGTTTACAATTACTTTATTAATGGGTTTTAATTAGGTTGCAAATGCCTTAAAATCATTTATAATTAGTTATAACACATGTGTAGACCTGTTGTTTTTCAAATAGTGAACCCCCACAGCCATGTATATTGTTGCCCTTTTTACATATGTGTTATAACTATTTATTAATGATTTTTAAGGCTTTTACAACCTAATAAGTAATCATTAATAAACTAATTGTAAACCATTTATAAACCCTTTATAAAGGTAGTCTTATTTTAAAGTGGTACCAATATTAGTTATAGTCAATTATAATGTGTTATAACAGGTCTTTGTGCACTGTAAGTAAAGTGCCAGACTTTCATTGTAGGATTAGATTATTAATGATAGAAATATACTATTCTAACATGTATATATATATATATATTATAAGCACAGCTTACAATGTATTATGATTACAGGTCATACTGCTTAACAAACATGGCTATAATGGGTTATGCATTTTTATAAATATTTATAGCCATGTTTATAATGCCTTATAAATGCATTATAATATGTTATGACTGTGGTTATAGCGTCTAATAAAGATGACATTCATAGAAAGTGTTACTGAACTTTTTTATAGGAAATTTTTATAAACCAGCCCATCGCCCAAAAGTCCATCGTCAGTCAAGGCGAGAGAGAGAGGAGAGGAGAGCCGGCAGTATTGGGCAGCGGCAGCAACTGCATTCCAGATGTTTTGTTTGAGATAATGTGATTTTAATTACCGTCCCTGAAGTGTGATGGCTTAAACCGGGAGTTAAGCATTCGCGCTCTCGTTTTTCTCTCTTTTTCTTTTTTTTTTTTTTGCTTCTAATTTTACAGTTGAGTAAGCAAGTTGTAAATCTCAGCCTAAATAGCCTGTCAAATAGTACACCCATCAAGGGCAAAAAATAAAGCTTTTTTTTTTTTTTTGCTGACGTGAAGCAAGAAAGGATGCTTACGGGTTCTTGAATTGTAGTTCTGGGAAAAAGAACTCAAGAAACTCATTTTTTTTCTTAAAGATTTGGGACATCAGTATGTAACTTTATCATGAAGTCAGGAAGTTTTACAGCAGGGGAGAGCTTGGGAACACTCATATATGTACAGTAGGTATAGATGAGGTGTTATCCTTTTTTTTTTTTTTTTTTACTAATATTGTTCCCCATTTCCCATTTTCTCCCCAGTTTACTCACCCAAATACCCAACCCACTCATTAGGGACTGTGTGACGTCAGCGTTTTCAGAAAGCTTCGTTTTCCACGTCCGCACAGCTCTGCTGGTAGTGGATTTTTGAAAAATCTCAAACTTTGGAAGTCATTTTCGAAAAACTCGAAAAAATGTTCAGTGATCGAAAACGCCGAAAATGGAGACAAAAAACCTATATATCTAAATATCTGGATTTGTGTGGACGCCCATGCCCAAATGTCAAACCATGCCCATGCCCAAAGATCTTATCATGGTTCGCGCTGAAGACCCTGTTAATATTTGGTTCTAGAACCTAAATTTATTGGTGGGAACGCAGCAAATGGTTCAAAATTACAGCACACTGTAAACCCATACGTTGTTTGAACTCAAATGATTTAAGCCAGTTTTACATAAAATTGGATATTTCTAAACAATACTCAACTATTTTAAGTTAGTTGAACATTTGTGGTCACAAATATTCATTCAAACTGAGATCTTTGAGTTTAGCCAGCTTATAATAACTGAGTTTTTTTAGTTTAGTCTGTTGCCATTGACAGCTTCTTTTCCATTGGCTTCTGTCACAATCTATTTGCATACTGGGTGTCTCCAACAGTTTCTTACTAACACTCACCATCAGTGTGTAGTGATTCCCCCTGGGCTACCTTAGAAATAAATCAAGTTCCCCTTTAGTTGTAATGACTTGATGTTTTAATTTATGCTAAGTCAAGTTTTCATTCCACGTTGCTTAAACAATTTGAGCAAACCAACTGCCTTAAAAAGTTAAGTAAACTTAATTTATCCGGTCTTACAGGATAACAAAAATAAAAAAGTTAAATCAACTTCCCCTTTAGTTGTAATAACTTAACTTTTTTAAGGCAACCTGTTTCCTTAAATTTTGTAGTAAATTCAACTTATCCGGGCTTACAGTGTACTACTACTACTAGCTCCTCAATGTCCCCTATAGGCTCACCAGACTGAGAGAAGATCCTCCTACGCTTTCTACCAATATCCAGATATTCAGATACCCAGATACCCAGATATTCAGATCCACAGCTTTCTCAACATGCTTTCCAGCTAGCCTCAAACACAGCAGCTATTTATCTATTCCTGGAAGCATCTTGCTCTGCATTAAGTTGGATCTCTGCAGTCTGGACCTTCTCCCTCAGAAGCCGCTCTCCTGCTGGAGGAAAAGGTTGAGGATATGTCACTCTGCTCTGCCACTGTGACCCACTGGACCCTCGCCAAAGACCTTTCGCGTATACGAATTCCGCCGAAGGGCCCGATGACCTTTTGCACTGGAACGATGAGCGAGACATCCAGCCGGGCAGCTGGCGCGGAAAGGCTACGGCCGGCCAACGCCGAGCGCGTGTGATTACACACATACACGCTGCATTATGATGACTCTGTGGGCTGACATTTCATGGATGAAACTGACGCTAAGCTGCCAGGGGTTGCAGGACTACACAGCACCAATGTCAAGATACATCCCCCCGAAAGGTTATAGTTCTGCCTCGCATTTCATTACCAGTGTGAGGCTGCTTCCGTGAGCTTTTGTGGAAATGAAAGAAATAAAAGTGTTGTAAGTAGCTGAAAGCTAAATATACAGGGTGAGTCAAAGGCTCAGGACACCCTTTATTTCAGAAAGCCTGTATGTGTACAAATAGGTAAACTGCATGCCATATGCAATATGTATTATGATATATCTTCAATATACAGCTCTGAAAAAAAAAAGAGACCACTTAAAATTTATGAGTTTCTTTGATTTTACAAAATAAAAAAACCTCGGGAATATAATCAAGAGGAAGATGGATGATCACAAGTCATTAAACCAAGCTGAGGAGTGAAGGCATAAAGTTACCCAAAATCAGTGTGTAAGACTGGTGGAGGAGAACATGCCAAGATGCATGAAAACTGTGATTAAAAACAGGGTTATTCCACCAAAAATTGATTTCTGAATCTTAAAACTTTATGAATATGAACTTGTTTTCTTTGGATTATTTGAGGTCTGAAAGATCTGCATCTTTTTTTGTTATTTCAGACATTTCTCATTTTCTGCAAATAAATGCTCTAAATTACAATATTTTAATTTGGAATTTGGGAGAAATGTTGTCTGTAGTTTATAGAATAAAACAACAATGTTCATTTTACTCAAACATAAACCTATGAATAGCAAAATCAGAAAAACTGATTCAGTGGACTCTTAATTTTTACAGATCTGTATCTTCTATATTTATAACAAGGCAATATACTGAAATACTGCAAGCAAGGCCTAATAGGAAGCATTTAGAAGCTCTTATTTCTACAAAAGGAGGGTCTACTAAATTTGGGTGTAATGTTTCTGTTGGGGGGCCCAAAATTATGCACCTGCCTAATTATGTAACTATAAACCTCCTACAAACTTCATTTCACTTTTCAAATATCACTGTGTTCATCTGCTATATGATATATTCATCTGAAATTCCTGATCTGAACAACAAATTATTTATAAAGGAAAATCATGAAAATGATCAGAGGTAACTTTTTCATACCACTGTATGTCTCAGCACAAGACAGTGGGTAGTAATGATTGAGACCTGCAGCATCTGGCAACAATTGTCCATGCAAACAGACAATTTCCCTTGAGACATAAGACAAAAAAGCAATAAACGATATACATATAGATGTACAGTATATCCTACTATCTAATTGAGAGAGGCAATGTGACGTTGGTCTTGTATGCAGACATCCTACCTCTTCTGAACATTCCGGTAGTCTCACACATATTTGTACAATTATGGTATTATTTTCTGTAAATTGCTTTAAAAACTGCATCTTCAGCAAGTACAAGTTAATAAATT